>NC_068387.1:15391974-15764879 GCF_023724105.1 Carassius gibelio
ATTTTATTGAACTTTGTGTCATATCTGTGTGTTTGTCAGGTCTGGATGCTCCTCTACAGCAGTACTCGTTCTCCGATTGGCACCTCTCTGGCTCAGATCTGCTGCATCTTTCATCTACCAGACTGGAGAAACTTGGAGTGCATAAAATAGGACATCAGGAGCTCATACTGGAGGCTGTGGAAAAACTCTGTGCTTTGGTAGGGCCCTTGAGTGTGTGTGCATGCATTAATCTTTGTGAATACAAAATATGTAAAAATGCTTACAGTAGGGAAAAATACTTCCAAATAATACCTAAGGGTATCTATAATACCTATTTGTTAGTGTTTGTGTCATATGCCTGTCTGCCAACAATATAGAGCCTCTGTTATGGAGGTGAGGAATGCTGTAGGACTCAAATCAGTCACTCACTATCATTAGACAATTCAGTTTTAACTGCTCCTGCTTTTCTATATAGAACATAGCAGAAGAATTATTTTTTATTAAGTGAGAAAACATAAAATGTAAAATTTACAGGACTTGGAGGGATATGTGGACATTAGTTATGCCAATGTTGAGGGTGTGTTTGTAGGATAGGAAATATGCCAGACATTCCAGAATAGGATGAAATGTACATAGTAAGTGAAAAAAATTAGGTATAAATATTGCATATTTTATCTTTTAAATACACACATGTACTTACGGTATAAACATACAAATGTGGCAACCACATTGAACATGTTTTGTTTTCTGTTAGATTGCGTTTTAATGGACCCTTTTCCAGTGCTCTCAGAATCAGAAGTGATAAAATAAAGTGGTGAATGGAAACTACAAAACATAATTTATGTTTACATTTTCACCAACAACAATGATAGCATCCATGATAGCATTTCTGTGACTTTACAAAAGAGGAAAACATTTTCAAGAGATTGATTACGTTGGACAAAAGAGAAAACTTCTGAACCCATTGTGAATGGCACATAACACATTCTTTCTCCTCTCTGCGCAGACATACAGTGTTGGGGGTGACAGTGTGCGCAGTTTGACAGAGAAACTGCGTGCAGTGGCTCACACTCTGCAGATGAGCATAGAGGGGCGCTGGCGTGTCAATACCAGTGATGGACAGAGCGCCACCAAGCTGTCACAACAGGTCCTGCAGGCAGTGGTGGACATGATCACAGCATCCAATGGACTTGTCTCTTTGCTCAACAGGTGAGAATCACAGTTTAGACCACAGAGAAATGTTTACCTGCATGTTTTCATGTACAGGCTGTGAATTTGTGCATGGAGTAGCATCGTGGCGTTTTATTCTTTCTCAGTCATAATATGCATGTCTGTTTTTACAGGTATCAGTTTGCACAGCAGACAGGTCAAAAAGCAAATGAGAAAATTGCCACTCTGTGTAAAGATCTGGACATTACAGTACACAAGGTAAGTGTCGTTACAGTGTTTTAAAGGGAGATTTCACCCAAAAAATTGTATTGTTTGCTCATCATGTTGTAACAGAGTACTTAAGTTGCTCTTTTCCATAAAATAAAAGCGAATAGGGTGGTGACCGTCAAGTTTCATAATAACAATAAAGCAAAATCTTTGAGTAACACACTGAAATAAATAAGGGTCTTTTTCACATACACTGAACAAGACTATAAATGCAACACTTTTGTTTTGGCCCCCATTTTTCATAACCTGAACTCAAAGATCTAAGACTTTTTCTATGTACACAAAAGCCCTATTTCTCTAAAAATATTGTTCACAAATCTGTCTAAATCTGTGTTAGTGAGCAAACAGCCTAAGGAACACTTGTGCAATAATTGTGCAGTCTAATCAGCATCTTGATATGCCACACCTGTGAGGTGGATGGATTATCTCGGCAAAGGAGAAGTGCTCACTAACACAGATTTACACAGATTTGTGAACAATATTTGAGAGAAATCGACCTTTTGTGTACATAGACAAAGTCTTAGATCTTTGAGTTCAGCTCATGAAATGAAGGCAAAAACAAAAGCGTTGCGTTTATAATTTTGTTCAGTGTATAAGAGGTCTTTATACTAGAGGTGGGAATCTTAAGGCACTTAACGATTCGATCCGATTCCGATTCTGGGAGGAACGATCCGATTCCCAAAACGATTCTTAATTAATTATCCTGCTGTGCAAAAAATACTCTAAACTTTTTATTTTAACCAAAATTGGAGTTACTATGCTTTTTGTATATAGTTAGAATATCTGTTTGACAGTATTGCCAAATTAAAATGATTATTAATATTTCTTTTTCAATACTTTTAATTTATTAACAAAGTTATTTTCAGGATTAACAAACTCTGAATGAATGGTAAGCCATACAATTGCAATGAACAATCATTAAGAATAAACAGTTCTCAATTTGTATGACAGGGAAAATTAGGGATTCTAAGATGTGATCTTTACACTCACTGTAGAGTGCGGGGACAGCCGTCTCACTAAAATAACGACGTGAGGGCAAAGTGTATCGTGGCTCAAGTACCTGTAACATCGTGCGAAATCCTTGGTTTCCACAACCGAGTACGGGCGCAGATCTTTGGCCATAAAACCCGCCACTGATCGGGTAATTCGTTTTGCCTTTTCAGAATTCGGTGGAAGCTTTGCTACTTGATCCAGGGTCCTTTGAATGTAACCGGGAGTGTTCGTGATTGGAAGAGTGGAAGTGGAACCGCGTAATATGTTTCTTCATGTTAGTCGTGTTGCCAAAATATTTGAATATGGCGCTACAGACTTTGCAAACAGTATGGCTTTTATTAACAACACCTTCGGTGTCTTCAGAAAATCCAAAATGTTGCCACACATCCGATTTTAAATGAGATGGTGCAAGTCGTAGTTTGTCCATTTTATCTTAAATTCACCAGCATATGAACGGTCGTCCATCACCGTCTTTTTTGTTTGGTCACGTGAGTCTTGACAGCGCTCGCATTTGAATTGAACACAGAATCGATTCTGAATTTTTGAGAATCGATTCTGGATCGTTAGATAACGAATCGCGATGCATCGATGCATCGAGCTTTTCTCCCACCACTACTTTATACCATTAAAAATACTTTAAGTTTCATATATTAAAACATCTTCCGTGTTATAAGCAAAGCATTTATTTAACCAATCTCCATAAACAGATATTATCCAATATATCGTTTGGATATTGTGAGATTTGTGATGTCACACAGGCAAAAAAATTATATATGACTGCCTCCAGAGCAAGATATCAACAAATAGACCACCGCCCTGGTGTTCAGTCTTAATAGCTGACACTTGTCTACACTGGATGCCAGTGTTGTTTTGCATAAAAATTAAATAGAATTATAATACTTATATAATACTTTATTATGATACTTTTTGCATTGGATACAGTATACAGATGCCTATTCAAATTTGTGACATAGTCCACAAGCTTGAGTCTGCCGACTGAGTAAAGGAACGTTCGCTGTGACGCATCCTATTTAAACAGCTTGTTTGCTTCTCTGTACAGACTTCAGAAGGATCCCAGCATATGGAGTAAGTGAATTGTTTATTTTAATGGCATCTCAGATTGCGGCAGATTACTATATGTTTGTTCAGAGCACTTGACTACAGATAGTTTTGTAAACCAAGCACAGTGTAATGGAGAGTTGGGAAAGAAACTGTTGTTGAAAGAAGATGCAGCCAATTGTATTGAATCTGACAGCAGCTGCAATGCAAACCGTAAGTTATGATTTTTTTTTTTTTTTTATGTTTTGTCTGTATATAATGTTTTTTTTATGGATAATGTTTGGATCAATGCAGTTGTCGTGATGCTATAGCGAGGGGGCATGGATACTATTTCCTATTCAATGAAGTTAGCCAATCATAACAGTGGCTGTTTACTGACCAGCCTTAAAGTTGCCACCCCCTAAAAATGGGATCATTCTGACAGAAGGTCAGAATGAGGGTCAAAAATATTAATTTTTGTGCATATATAGTGATATGCACAGGCTGTAGTGATTCAAATGATCAAAGTCAGTTCTGGTGATTTTTAAATCTGTCAGTGCTGCCTTTTGTGGTGTTCTTTGTGCAGCTTGCCAACCTACATTTTTTTTTTTTTTTTTTTTAATTACTTTGTTATGTGCCAGACACTCACAAACACACTATAATGCTGACAAACACATGGTTTTGATTACACATATTCAATGGACGCAAGAGGGCTAATGCTGTCAGAGAGAGAGGCGTAGAGAGGGGAAGAGGGTGAGAGAGGGAGAGAGAGAGAGAGAGAGAGAGGGGGGGTGGCCATTAAAAGTCAGACTGTGAAAACTGAAAGAAGTTTCAGTAGTGTGTTATTCACCTGTGGTGAGCGTACAGGAGAGAAAGTCGCATGATATTCACTTCGTCAGAAGAGAATCTTTCGTCTGGACCTGGAACAGTAGGGTTTGTTTTTCCATCTATTGATAATTTTATATTTTAATACGTTTTGATTGCTTATTCTCTCTCTCTAAAATTCATTAAAGTGGCATACTTTTACCCAGAATGCTTCACATGTTTAACAGTCACATTTACTTGGGTGCAAACAAAACACACACACACACACACACATATATTAAATCATAAAACATGTTAAGAGCGTCACAGTGTTGTTGGAAATCAGATAGCATCTATTTAAAGATTTGTGTTTGTTTTATCATTCGAAAGGCATCTGAAACATTTGCTTAATGTTTCTTGCAGATTTCTTGTCTGCTTTAAAGTTTCAATGACTTTTTGGAGCTGTTTGTGTATGCAGGGAAGGAAATAAGAAAAAAAAAGTTTTTTGATTCGTGATGTGACTCAGTCAAACAGCATTGCTAAAGAGGGGAAGGAAAGTGTGGAAATGAGAAAGAACCTACGTGTTTATGTGCTTGTATGGAGAAACAATGTGCAATGTGCACATTAAGAATGTTGACACTTGATACTATCAGCTCCTTTCTGTCAGCTGTCACACACACAAACACTAGTGAGTATATCACTAGAGAGTTGTTCTCTCTTCCTTTCTGCTTTGTCACTGGGTTTGTTTTCCTAAAGCTAATGGCATTTTTTCCCGTTTAAAAGCATTGTTTTTATACTTCCTGTTTATACTACATACAGTATTTTGGATGTATCATAAGTACAAATTCTTTCTTGTGCTACAATCAGGAACTTTTTCATGTAAGAGCAGCAGCAGTAAGAAAGGAGTTAATGTACAAACTGAAAGGTGCTCTGGATCACCGATCCTTACATAATCATTCATAAAGCAGGGTCCAAAAGTCTAAGACCACCAGTAAAAATACTAATGTTACACATTTCCATTCAAAAGTTTAGGATCATTCATTAAAAGAAAAAAATGCAATTGAAACAAGTTTCTTATGCTCACCAAGACTGCATTTACTTGATCAAAAATACAGTGAAAACAGAAATATTTTGATATTACTGAAAGATATTAATGGTTTTTGTTTTTAAATGTTATTTATTCCTGTGATGGTAAAGCTGAATTTTCAGCAGTCATTCTCCAGTCTTGTCAGCATCACATGATCCTTCAGAAATCATTCTAATATGTTGATTTGCTGCTCAAGAAATATATATTTTTTATTATTATCACTGTGGAAAACAGTCACTTTTTTTGTAGAAGATGTGATTTTTTTTTTCTTCACATTAGCAGCATTTACCGTATTTGAAATAGAAATATTTTGTGACATTAAATCATTTCTTTAGTCACTTTTAAACATTTTAATGCATCCTTGCTGTATAAAAAAATGATTTCTTTAAAAATAAAGTCTTATTGACCCCAAACCTTTGAATGATTATATGTGTATACATACATTTTTAGAAATATAGAAAAATGTATGTTAATTTACAGCCAATAAATTCTAAATCAAAACGGTTCACACCTGATTGAGGTCAGAACACTTCACTTCACAGTTCAGTCTAAAGGTTTTCTGAAAAAGAGAGTTCATTCTGCTTACGTTTAACACGTTTCTGACATTTAAAGCCATGAAGACCAGGACAGGTGTTAGGGGACAGGTGGGCCTCTGTTCCTTATAGAAACCACGTCCACTGAAGTCAAAGGTCATCATGTAAAGCAAACTTTTCTGGTGATACTAGTGTGCGTCATACGTGGATGACTGTGTCTTGCTCACTGGTGGTGCTGAGGTTTTAATGAACAGATGAACCAATATTCAGTGTCTCCAGGGTTAACCCAGATATGAAGGGAAACTCTTTGTTTCAGAGATATAATTGCACCTGTGCGTGTTTTGGTGTGTTTGTATGTATTGGCAGCAATGTCCGGGGAGTGTGGAATAATTAGCAGACTTTATCAAGAAAGAGAGAGAGGAGTAATGAACTTGAAGGAGGAGCGGTGAGGGAGTGAAAGATTAATTAAAAGAGAGATAAGAGGTGGAGAGTGAGAGAGGGTGCAAAAGGAAATTCACACACACACACACACACACACACACACACACACTATACTGAAATACATCAGTGGATTAAGCAGAAAAGGTCACGTCGATCAGACAGAGGTACTGTGTGTGCTTGTTTTATCTTTTTTGTCTTGAATATATTTTTGCCTTGATGTTTACACTTCAGAATTTTTTTTTTTAATAATATTTGCTGGTTTTTATTAAGAGGAAATTGTATTTAAGAAACCGTCTGTGTCATGGAATTTTGGAAGTCGTCTCTTCTGTAGAGTGACTAAATTCAGTTCAGATTTAATTTTACTCAATATGTGGTCAATGTTAGATGATATCAAACAGTAATGCTACAGCTCAGTTTACTCACAACTAGACTTGATGTGTATATTTTTTGCTAGGAAATTCAGTCTAGAAGGTAGTACAGAATGGGATGCAAGTTTAATAGACATAGTAAAAATGCCTTACTGACCATGTAAACATGTAGAAAGGTTTCTATGAGGGCTAGGGGATATAAAATATCCTCAGCTGAGTATAAAAACCAATGGAAGTCAATGGAAAGTTCCAACCATGTTGTTCCCACATGTTGTTTATGTGTTTGAGGAGTGTAAATGGATCCATGTGAGATGTAAGTCAGATCTTTTTTTAGTATCTTCAGGTCTGCTGGTCTGTGACCCCCTAATAGAGAATTTGGTTGCTGTTTGTCTCTGCCTAGAGACAGAACATTTACCGTATATACTTTGGTTTGCTCCATATCTGTCATTGTATGCAGCTGCAAATGCAGTTATTTGTCATGCCAGTGAACTACAGAAAGAAGGAGAAGAAGGTGTAGAATGGGGAGAGAACAGCTGACTTGTGTTTTGTCACTGAGGGAAGCTCTCTCTTTCTGCAGTTTTGAAAACAGGGTTAATGATCTTTATCAGTGTGAAATGAAGAGCTTTGTTGGGAACTAGAAGATAACAAGGTAAAAGCTTTTGAGCTGAATGATGCTCCTTTGTTTGAGGATGTCAGCCTCAATAGAACGAAAGGATGAGGAAAATAACAGGACTGGACAGAAAATGAATAGCAGGTGTCCTTCTCCTTTTCAGTTTTTAAACTGAGGTTTTAGTTTTCATTTATATCTGCTCAGCTGCATGCATAAAAAAGAAAATAGGGCTTAAAAAAACATTGCAAAAAATATGCACAGCAAAATATCAAGACTAAATATTCTCCTCTTCTTACCTCATTTAAATTAGCAATGAAACAAGTAGCAACCGAGGTTTTCTTCCATATTATGGTGTACATCAGAGTTTAAAAGATTTTTTAAATAGGAAAAAATTATGACAAGGACTTTATGTACACAGATTTATTGCACTGAAAAATGGAGGCAGATCTGAATGTAGAATTTCACATGATTGTAAGAAAGGGGTTAGGTTTAAGCAGACTGAATGATTGGAGAAGCCCATTATATTTCAACAGGTAGAAGCCTGAAGTTAGTTGTTATGACATTTTTATAACAAATAATGAGGTTAAAAAAAAGAAAAGAAATTTGCATCTGGATAATCAAAGTCACAAAATTATTAAAAAAGTAGAGAGGTTGCAGACATGTTTAATGAAAATAACAGCTGATTCTGTGAACTACTTTGTAGTTTCTGATTCGGATTAGACTTGGTTGTAACTTATCCTGCAGTGATTAAGATGATATTTATTGTGGTAAATCAGCAAGATGACTCTCAGATCAGCAGTAAGGGCTGACCTGTCCTTGAACTGTACTATAATGACCTATAAAGAGATACTCTGGCAGTTTTCTTTGACAGGGTTTGAATACACAGTAGAAGATATTGAACTAAATTACATTAAAGACATGACAAGTGTCTCATCTTCTGGGAAATCATTCCATTCTGTCATTCCCTTCAGTTTTACGTTTACATCTGTTTCCCTGGCAGTGGCATCTTAGTTCCAAGCACTTGTGCATAAAAAAAAAAACTGCTCGGAAGCACAACTGTATGCTTATCCAATCATCTCAAACAAAGCAGATAATTGCTCTCATTTAAAATTGAATCCCAGCAGTCACTCATGTGTTAAATCGCCAACTCTCTGTCAGATCTCATTGTTTTTACTCCAAACCGTGGGTGCTTTTATAGGGGAATTGAGGGGTTTATTTCTAAACAATACATTTGACATATTTTATATATAAAACACACACATTTATAAAATATACTGTATGCTAAATATAATTGAATATAGAGCTTAAGCTAACAAGCAGTAGAATGAAAAGTAATAATAATGATTCTTGCCTTAACTAACTCCACTGATGGTTTACCTCTGAACCTGTAATGTTTTGATGAACCACTGGAATGAACGCATTCAAATGAAACTCAATGTGAGCCTGAATGTGATTGCGTGTGTCGATCTCTTATGAGGGGAAGTGACACACCTGTTCAAATTAAGGAGAAGTGTGCCATCAGTGTCACACATACCTCCCACAAAATTCTTCAGCTGAGTGTCATGTCATATCCTCTCTGTCACACACCTGATTGCATGAAGTACATACTTTCAGATGGACTAACTCTGAATCTGTTTAACTAATACAAACAGATCTGAGGCTAGATATGAGCCCTTATTTGTTTTGGTTTTTAATTGTACTGTGCTTCATGGCTGAGTGAGTTGTGTATTGGCTGAAGCAAATCTGTTGGTGGTCTGGGATTCAGTGTTTGTCTTCGGGAATGTTGTATAAGATCTGTCTCATCAGTAAATCAGGAGATGTGAGGGTGCACTTTTTCTCTTGCCACTGATCCTCAGCAGCCAACCTAATCCTTTAATTAGACTATGATCTACATGTTCCAGTCATTACGTATGAGTATGTGTGTGTGTGTTGGTGTGTATGCAATCTGGTTCTTAGGTCTTGTACGGCTCCTGTAATGGATTAAATGGTTTGAGGGTTGTTTGCTGTGTGTTAGCGGTGTGCAGTGTCTCTCTGTTTAAGGAAGTGTTTCATTGGGAAGTGTGAAGGAGCTGAATCAGCCCTGGCGTGAGTGGGTTAGGTAAACTCCCTTCATGTGTGTTTGAAGACCTCTGAATTCTGGATCAGAGTCCTCAGTGGGTGGAAGTACTTGCATTTTTAGTAAATGTTCTCATTTCTCGCTCTCTCTTCCCCGTAGGAAACCGCGGTGTTTGAAAAGGAGAAGGACATCATCTCCATAGTAAGAGATCATGGGTCTTCTGTCTTCACTCTTACTTTCTACATCTTTTGATTATATTATATTATATTATATTATATTATATTATATTATATTATATTATATTATATTATATTATTACCATTTCATATGTCTTTTTTACCATTGCTTCCAAAAAACATTTAACTGACCACAACCAGTTAAATGGTACTATATATAACCCTTTATATTCCAATAATATATGTGATAATAGTCGTTAATTCAGATGAGATGATCCATCTTTCATTAACTAGACATTTGTTTTTCTTTTTCTGCCTCGCCGTCTCTCTCTTTAGTGTCGTCAATTGGTAGCAGTGTGTGATGAGATTTTGTCTGACACCCCATTGCCTCTTCTTACCCATACTGCCCAGCTGGAGAGTGTCGACCTGGTCCCAGCTTCACCAGGAGATCAAGTGGTAATGACTTCTTTACAGTAATTCATTCTTTCTCTATTTCAGCCTCTCTCCTTGTCCAATTTCATAATTAATTACAAAGTTAACGGCAAGTACCACATTGAAGTAGAAAGACTGAAATATAATTTTCTTGTAAGACATACTCCAGTGATCTTGTTTGAATTTTAACTTTGAAAAAAGAATGTATAAAGTTCAAGTAATTTTCTATATTAAATGTTTATTTGGATACTTTGCATTAATTTGCGAATGTTAAAGATCAGATGCTTAGTATAGAGTTACAGATGGGAGTTTAAACTAAATATTCATTTGAATATCATCTTTATCCATCTCTGTCTCTCTTATCTCTTTCTCTAAACACAGTTCAAATCATTTCTACTAGTCCATTTACTTTGAATTGTATTCCGCTGATATGTTGCTAAAGGTGAAGCTATTTAAAGAGAGTTTAATTATGTAAAGCTCTTCCTTCCTGTACTTTAGACACAAACACTTGGCAGTTCCAAGTTCTTCTGTAAGGTGTCTGTGGACTAATAAATTATTCAATTAAAAATTGTATAATTGGTTTAAATTTGCCCTGTTTGAGAACAGTTATACTCTTTATCATTTTTGACGTTTGAGGTGAATTTGGCTCCTTTATGTTTTGTGTGTTTTCAAATCAGACACAAACACACAATGCAACATGTATGATTACATTGGCAGTCATCCACAAACCATTCAAGGAAATCCAATAAGAGGGTTTCAGGAATGTCTCTCAAAATGTAAAAAATACTGGTGATTCTTGCCAAGTGAGACCTGCCTCTACTGTTTCCTGGAGAGAAGTTGTGGGAAATTTAATTAGGTGTATATTTTGACATAATGAACTGGCATGAGATTATAATAATTTGACATGATCTGTTATTATTGATGTGATATATACTAATGGATTCAGTTAGCCTGAGGTTGGACCAAACTGGTTCATTGTCTCTTAAGCAGGTGTTCTCTGTACTTACAGCTTATTTTCAATACTATTTTGATCCAACTTTGGCTGACATCTGATACTGTATTGATTCATTGACCAGTACCAGTTTGAACATGCTCCCTCAGTTCTCCTTTTGAATTTCTTGCCATAATTCTGGCAGGATAGCTGAATAGTAAAACAAGCCAGCAGGGTTGATTTATTTCAATTACCAGCCCACATTCTCATCTTGCTTATAGGAGCCAATATCAAATCCACTTAATTGTAGTTTAGCTAAGGTCTACATATTCTTGCCATGATATGCACATTATTTTTTCACATAGGGAATTGAGATCACCACCACAGGATCCAGAAATCATTTTGTCACTGGGAAAGCAGCAGAGGTAGGACGGGTTGATGGTACCCCACTGCTTCATTTATTTAACCAATATTGAAAAGTATCATTGTATCATGTATTTATTTAGGGAGAAGATGTCTTTTTTTTTTTTTTTTTGCATAAACAAATGTAAAACATCCCTTAAATTGTCTGCTGGGAGATATTGTTTGCAGTGAATGCATGCATGAATTAATTGGCTCAGAACAGATTGAGTAAACTTCCTCCTAGGGAAAAAGTGTGCTAGTTAAAGGTGTCTGGACTCACTTAAAACAAGAATCATGGGTTTGAATTGTTGGCTCATTTTTCTTTCTTCTAATTACCTGAGAGAATGAGATAAAATGATGCTTCAAAGTGAACTGGCTTCATTAGGGTCAGAAATAGGAGAAGAGGGAGTTGTGATGCCATACTCTTTAGTTTCATATAAAAAGAAGAGCGATATTATTCAAGACACACACACACATTCAAGTTACATTTATGCATTTAGCAGATGCTTTTATCCAAAACGACTTATACAGTGCATTTAGTCTAAACTTTTTTTATCTAACGTGTTCCCTGGGAATTGAACCCACTACCTGCTTTACCATTTGAGCCACAGGAACACTATGGGATACACAATAGGGCTGCATGATATTGGGAAAAAATGACATTGCGATATTTTATTTTTCAGCTATATATATTGCTATATGAAATCTAATCTAATTTTTTCTTAAACAAAAATGGGGTGAGCACACTTACATTATCATTGTAAATGATTTAAACATCAGAGTATTCTTTAAATTAGAGTAAATTATTTGTTTGTAATTTTAGGATATGCTTTGAATTGTTAACATATTAACTAACATGAACTTACCACGAGCAATACTTTTGTTGCTATATTTATTAATATTTGTTTATCTTAGTTTATAAAAACAGCTGTTCATTGTTTGGTAATGTTACTTCACAGTGCCTTAACTATGTTAACAAATACTGTACAACTTTTGATTTCAACAATGAAGGCCTAAATGTTGAAATTAACAATGTTGTAGAAGAGCAGTTTAGTAGTAGTAAATGTTAAATAATGTAGTTATATAGTTTAATAAATAGAACATCATTGTTCTTAAAAACACATGCAAATGATAAACTTTCACCCTATGATGGTTAAGCTGTGCAATTTATCCGTGAATCACATTCGTCAAGAGCCGGGGAGCAGCTGGCCCGTACAGTTAATGAATAACGGATCAACTACACAGCCTACATCGCACATTATGCGATGTGACTATCGTGGATTCGTAATCGCGATATCGATGCTTAAACGACACATCGTGCAGCCCTAATACACAAATACACTAATGCACACACAAATTACATATTTTCAAAATTTAGGGTTGTTTTTTTATAGTTTTGAAAGATATGTCTTATGCTTACCAAGACAGCATTTATTTGATAAAAAATACAGTAAAAGTAATATTGTGAAATGACATAATGGTTAAAAATAACGGTTTTAAATTTAAATATATTGAAAAATCTTTTTTTTATGTGATATAAAAAATGAATTTGAAGTTTAATTTTTGAACAGTAGTGTAAAATAATCATCCAATCTTAAAGATGCTGATGCTGCGTTCAATTCCTTTGGTATTATTGGTAGTAGTAATAATTTTTGTGCTGATATACTTATTAGTTTGTCTCAGAACACTGTGTTGTACGTAACCATAAATCCTGTCTTACAGTCTCCTACAGAGATCTGTGAGAAGATTTTAGCGGGAGATGAAGTCCTTCAGGTCAACGGACAGATAGTTGTAAGTGGTAACAGTTCAGCGCTAATAACATTTAACTGTATTGATAGTGATATACTAGTGTTATTTACATAAAGACTGCTGTAAGGAAGGAAATTATTTAGGATGAGAGGGGCTGAACCCTGGTTTAGCAAAGTAAGTCTATTTGATGACCAGCTGGATTTGAGCAGATGTCTTTTGTCCACTAATTTGGATTATCAATAGTTTTGTGGCCTAGTATCCTATAATAACTGATAAGCAGATAAGAAAAACTCTATAGAAAGAGATTTTTAAATTCAAAAAGCAATTTTAACTTTAGTAAATAAAAAAAAAACTATCACAGTTTTCTGAAAATGATCTATAGATAGGTGCAGCAACAAGCATTAGTTCTAAAAGAATCACCAATTTCATGCAGTGTAACCGATACATCCTATTTCAGGTTGGCTGGAGCCGGGCAAACCTTGTTAAAAAACTGGAGGAAAATCCGAATGGAGTCTCTCTGGTTTTGAGGAGGCTTCCAGGGTTCCTGAAACGCAAGGAGAGCCAAAACAAGTCTGAGGTACTAGAGGTTCTACTCATGCTTTTATTAAACATATGCCACATTAAGCATTTTCAAAATACATATTTACATTATGTATATACATTATATTAAAATATGAACAAACACTGAATTAAATTATTAAAATATTAGTTTTATACAGTTTCATTTCCTAGGGGTATGTCTACTTTGTTAATGCTAGACAGATCTTTGTTGACTGCGCTGGTCTGAACGTTTGTACGTTATTTTGTATATGAACTTATTGTATTCAATACAGAAACTGAGATTAGCTGTCACTGGAAAGAAAGGATGAAAAGTTTCACTATCATGACTTATCTATGGAATCTCATCTCAGCCACATAAGCCACAATCCTGCTTTAGGAAGTCATAATTTACATAGAAATGTGAAATTGTGACATAAAAAGCCACATAGTTACAAAGTCAAAAGTTGTGACAATTTTGACTTGTCATAATTGTATTATTATTATAGTAGTAGTAGTAGTAGTAGTAGTTATGATTTACCAAAGCATGATTTGCTGGCATGGGGTTTCATACATGTCATATATCAACAATATACTGTGTATTTTCACACATTTTGGTGACGTTCATTCATTTACTATTAACTACATATAATATATGTCATTTCATTTCTTATATGATGAAAGAGTGAGCTTAAATTAATGTACATTCAGGTAGTGATAATATAAATAAAAATCAGTGTCTCCTAACCAAATGCAGATGAGCTTTGAATCTGGTCTGTAAAAAGTTTCTCGTGGCTTTTTCTTGTGCATGTGTTGCAGCCAGATACAGTAAAAAAATATGATTTTTGCTGTGCGCCTGACAAAACCAAACTGTTTTGATGGTGTTCAATAACCAGCTAGAAATGAACACATGAGTCTCATATGAGGTGCTGCAAGCATTTTACACTGTTGGTTCTTTTAGCGGTTGCTTTGCAACAGATTTATTGACGTCACATGTTCACATCATGTCACATGTGGTTATGCTTGTTCAATAAGCGATGCGCACATTTCCTCTTTGTGATTCTCTCTCTCACACATACAGACTCAGACATGCACACTGAAATAAACATTTTCAGATGGAAAAGAGACAATCTCATTTTCATTTGAACATGTTATGAATTAAGAGCATCGTCATGACAACAGTGACTTCCTAGCCTCCAGTCTCCTGTGTCTGCAAACACTCAGGACAGTGTGTGATGTAGCAGTCAAGTGGATTTTAAAATGATTGGGTCTGTTGGTGACCCTGAGGGACCGATCCATGAGGATGTGCAAGGAGCTCAGACAAACACACAGACCCACTACATACTGATGAGTCCAGACACAAGACTTTTTCACATCAATTTCTGAGCTATCAGGCACATTCCAGTGGTGTTTTAGTCTCACTGATATACTGTTATAGTTTTTCTTAATATTTTAAATGAGATTTCATTTTTATTTCTGTTTTCATTTTCATAAAATAATATTTTTAACAGTTTTAATTAATGAAAATTCATGTTTAAATGAGGACATGCTATAGACGCAAATTGTTTTCATATAGCCTAAAGTAATCCTAAAATTAAACATATATATATTCGCTCAAAAAGTATTGCTTAATAAACCCAAACACAGGCAGTAGCACACAGTCTTATTGGAAACCGAAACGTAAAATGTCATACATGCCACAAACTTACCACGATCATTCACAAGACATGAAAATGCACTCATGAACTCACACACCTAAAATGTCTCGCCAACACACTTCGCCTCATGAGTCACTCTCTGCAGCGACATTGGGTTTTTCCAAACATCTCATCAATCTGATCAATTCCTTGCTTTCAGAGAGAGGGGGAAGAGGAAGAAGAGGGAGAGAAAAACAGTCATTCTCTCTTGGTCAGGGTGGCAGCTTCAGTCCACTCTCTGTCCTTTAGGTGAGTATCCTCAGATGCTTTTTCCCATGCTAAATCTGCATGATTTCAGGCACTGTAGAGGCATTTCAAGTCGCTTATTTTGTGTTTACTGAAATTAAAAAGGAAATTAAAGTAGTTGGAGCCTTTAAAATATGATAATTTAGTCTGCTTCTCTCATGTAACCTACAGTATAATACTTAGCCTTGATTCTGTGCTTTTCGTCATTTTACTCTTTTACAGTAAACTGTGTATAAGAAGTGAAAGTCTCCATTTCTCTGCCTGTGTGTTTCATAATCTAAATTCTTCTTTCATAACTGTTTTCTGTGAGCTACAGTGATGACATGCGAGTGATCCACTGTCTCAGGTCTATGTGTGTGTGTGTGTGTGTGTGTAGGGCATGGCTGAACTGAATTTGAATGTGAACTATACTATGTGTGTGTTTGGGTCAGTTTATATGGCATTGAAGCTGCTGCTGTGTATGTAGCACTGAAAAGGGCCAATTAGCCGACCGTGTTTTTCGATAATTTTTTTAATGTTACATGCTTTCATATAGGGTTTGTGTGTGTGTGTGTGTTTGTTTATGTATGAGGCGCCGTGTAGGATTTAAATCAAACTTCGCTTATCAATACATACATAAAACACGTGCATATACACCTATAAATTACTCGCATATACATGCATACTACTGAATGTTCAAAAATACATATATAAAATACACGTGAACACTAATATGAAATCGATACCAATACATATAATGTTAGCAATGTATGCATACACACTTGTGAATAACTTGCGTATACATATAAACTTGACACGTGCATACACCTACAGACACTCACATATACATATTAACTTGATCCATGCATATACACATATTAAACACTCGCACATACATATAAACTCGCTGCATACAAACACAACTGCACATACTCGCACATACATATAAACTTGATCAGTGCATATACACCTATTAAACACTCGCACATACATATAAACTCGCTGCATACAAACACAACTGCACATACTCGCACATACATATAAACTTGATCAGTGCACATACACCTATTAAACACTCGCACATACATATAAACTCAATGAGCGCATACACATCCATAAAACACTCGTGCATACATAAACAATAACATTTACTAACGTATACAGTTCAGATGAGAAAAACATGTGTACATGTATATATGCGAGTGATTTCATATGTGGATGTGCGTGAATTTTCAGTATAAACGGAAGGCATTACAGTGTGAACGGAAGTAACCAAATTTGCAATTATGGACATGGATCTGTGTCATTCCTAATCGTTTGCTCAGTCATTCAAAAAAAAAAAGTTTTTAATAAAACGAAATCGGAATGTTATATGTATATATACACACACATGAACTGGAAGATTCTTGATCAAAATTTTTTTTTTTCCCAAAACTGATACATTTAGTAGATAAAATGTACTCTATAGTTAAAAAAAGGTTGTAAAATGTCTTTATACACTTTGTTTTTGTCTTTAATCATATACTGAATTGTGGTGCACTTTGAGATGAATTGTCCACAGACCATGCTCTTTTTTTTTTTTTTTTTTTTTTTTACAATACCCTTTATTCACGAAACATGTTTTATTAGGACGTGCTTGATTTGATTACCTTTGATTATCTTGATTTCAAAATTGTGGATTTCAGGAACAGAATGTAGTAAAACTTTAAAACTGGTTAATAATAAAAAATTTGTATCAAACAAGTTTTTTTTTTTTTTTTTGCATATGATGTTTAACTATTACACTGATAAAGTACACATCCACCATCCCCTGCATCAGATAATAAAAAAACTTAATTCTGAGAAGGTTGGGTTTACCCATGTCTTCATGTATGTGTGCAGTAGTGGCTCATATATAACTTGAGAATGAGTCTCCCCCATTAGAAGAGCTTCTGCAAACTAGGAACAAAATAACAGGCAGAAGTGCAAGTTTCAAACTCTGCTGATTTGTAACATATACATTAATTACAAACAAACATTCTCCACATGAACTGTAGGCTCTCATGCACTTCCATGTGAAACCTTTTTTAAGGAGAAAAAAAAAGTTAAATAGTTGTTACTGCATATGAGTCTTTATATATAGTCCTTTATTCTCAATGACACCAAATATCTCAGACACTGAACATTTCATAACACCGGCGAGTTCAAGGACCATAATATCACACTCGTCAGCAGTAAGTTAATTGGCAGTTTCGATCTAGAAAAAGGTGAGAATTTCACAATTTCACTTCTATGCAATCTTCACGAAATAGTCCCAGTCCCACTTGAGCTTAGCCATTTTCAGAAATAAAACCCTTTCGCACATGAGTTTAAAATATTCTAGCTGAGCCCCAGCGTGAGTTTCTTTAGGCGACCGTTATTTTAGAATGTACCGCCTTAATGTTTCCATGGCGACGCGTCATGCTTGTCATGTGACAACACAGCCACGATAGATCTGTATGACACATGGATCGCTTTTATTTTGTTTTGTTCAAAATATTTGCAAACATACTCACTATATTATGAAGTTATGATATTCCGATTCTGTGCAAATAGCTTAAACACTTAATTCTGAAAATGGCTAAGTTCACTAGTGGGACTTAGTTGGGAACACATTTTATATTTTTTAACTAGAGGCAAAACTGTCTCTCTCTCTCTCCCTCTGTGTATGTGTGTGTGTAACGTTAACTTGCATAGCGTTTGGAAGTTATTTCGTGAAGATTGCATAGAAGTGAAATTCTCACCTTTTTCTAGATCGAAACTGCCAGTTACTTCACCACTGACAAGTGTGATATCACGGTCCGTGAACTTCGCCGGCGGATGATCGCATCGTTTGCGTGTTATTGATGCTTTGTATGCCACCAGGGCTCGAAGGCCGAAACAAAGTGCGCGATTCAGATTGTGTTTCTGACTGCAGACAGAGACTGCAGGTGAGCAGGCAACACAAACTGATGGTAATTGATCTTATAATAGTGGGCGAAAAAAGAACATTCCGCAAAATGCTTCAGGTGTAGCACAATCCCGGTCCATGATTGCAAATGCGGTATTTAGACAGGTTACTTCCGTACACGCTTAAACGACTTCCTTTTAAACTGAAACGCCTTCCGTTTACACTGAAATGCCTTCCGTTTATACTGAAAATTCACGCACATCCACATATGAAATCACTCGCATATATACATGTACACATGTTTTTCTCATCTGAACTGTATACGTTAGTAAATGTTATTGTTTATGTATGCACGAGTGTTTTATGGATGTGTATGCGCTCATTGAGTTTACATGTATGTGCGAGTGTTTAATAGGTGTATGTGCACTGATCAAGTTTATATGTATGTGCGAGTATGTGCAGTTGTGTTTGTATGCAGCGAGTTTATATGTATGTGCGAGTGTTTAATAGGTGTATATGCACTGATCAAGTTTATATGTATGTGCGAGTATGTGCAGTTGTGTTTGTATGCAGCGAGTTTATATGTATGTGCGAGTGTTTAATAGGTGTATATGCACTGATCAAGTTTATATGTATGTGCGAGTATGTGCAGTTGTGTTTGTATGCAGCGAGTTTATATGTATGTGCGAGTGTTTAATAGGTGTATATGCATGGATCAAGTTAATATGTATATGTGAGTGTCTGTAGGTGTATGCACGTGTCAAGTTTATATGTATACGCAAGTTATTCACAAGTGTGTATGCATACTTTGCCAACATTATATGTATTGGTATCGATTTCATATTAGTTTTCATGTGTTTTTTATATATGTATTTTTGAACATTCAGTAGTATGCATGTATATGCGAGTAATTTATAGGTGTATATGCACGTGTTTTATGTATGTATTGATAAGCTAAGTTTGATTTAAATCCTACACGGCGCCTCATATTTATGTACCACAGATCACCAGACGCATCAGACAGCACACATCATTTCAGAAGGGAGAAATCAGCGCTCTCTAGTGAACAAAGCTCTAATGAGCATCAGCCAAACACCTTGAAGCCAAGGGCAGGTAAGAGTCGCCGCAGACTTCACAGAAAATACAAAAGACATCAGCTGGGAAAAAAAGAAATAATTCTACAGACTTTTTATAAATCCTGTCCATTCAGAAGTAATAAGTAAAATGTTTACACACATCATAAAATAATGGTGTATATGTAGTTTTTCTCACTGCTTTCTTTTCAAAAGTTCAGTAAGATTTTTTTTTTTAAGAAATTAATATTTTAACGAGCTTACACGATGAAATTAGACCTGTAAATGTCTGACATATTGTTTCATCTTGTAAGCTCGTTAAAATATTTTTGTATGTCTTCACTTTTATAGATTCTCAGTGTGCAAGTCGAACCAGTTTGGAAATAGGTTCACCTGCAGAAAGGAGTCCATCCCCAAAAAGCCCAGAGCTCAACCGAGCCAGCACAAGCTCCTGTCCCGACATGGCAGGACTAAGAGTAAGAACAAAAACCTTTAATGCATTTATAAACATACATTAGGTATGACATAGAACTTAATACACTTTTGTAGTCATAAAGCATTTTGGAGAGATATTGTAATGATTTGTCACACTTCTGCTTTTGAGGAACTTGAGTGTGCATCCGTTTGGGGCATCTCACAGTAAAGTGTTTCTAATGTGGCAATCTGATAAAATCAGCAGAAAGACTCCTTTAAACCTTGTGATCTCAGTGTAATTATACACTCCTTTTTACCGTAGGAGGAAAAGGAGAACAAAAAGAGTTCTAATAAAGGTCAGGCATGGATTTGTTCATTCATTATTTTCACAGTATTTTTTTAGGACACCTTATTTCATCCATTGCAAAATAATGACACCTCTCTGATATCTATGTACACTTAAGGAACACGGACAGCGTTGAGCCGCAGAAAGGTGTCCTGTCGTGAACTTGGCCGCCCAGACTGTGACGGGTGGCTTTGGAAGAAGAGAAAAGAAACGAATGTCTTCCTGACTCAGAAATGGCAGCGATTTTGGTTCGTCCTGAAAGGTCCTACAATGTATTGGTATAACAGCCAACAGGTTAGTACGAGTTTACTTGTAAAGCGGTCGTGTTCATTAAGTGCCAATCTGTGTAACCAATTAGAAGTATCATAATTATTACATTAAGTACTTTTTGTAAAACTGAAAGAAACACTCCTTAAAAGCATTTTAATCTGTACTAGAGATGCACAATGTATTTGTAACGTATTGGATGGACGATATTAAGTATTTACAATTTTTTGGCCGATACTGTATAGTTAATTGCGCTTTATTTTCTATTTTTACAATTAGATGACCTTTATCGTCATCTAATGCTCATTTATAGTTAATCTTTAAACAATTTTTATTTTCTTTCTCTAAGAAATATATTAAAAACCTTTAATAACTAAAATTTAATTTCTAATTTCCAATCTTAAAATGTATATCCGTTATTCATACTGTACATTATATTATTGTGATGTAAATTTACTTTTTGCATCTAACAAGATTATCACATTTTCTTTTTAAAGGGATTGTCCACCCAAAAATTAAAATGCTATTTTCTGTTGTTGTTAAAAAAAAAAAACGTTTTATTGTATGTCAAAGGGGAAACTGTACAGTATATTTACCAGCATTCTTTAAAATATTACATTTCATGTTCCCCAGAAAAAAGACAATCATACAGATTTGGAACAATATGATGGAGAGAAAGTTATTTTGGGGTGGGCTATTCCTATAAATTACTGAGACAAAATTGTGTCACATTTTAATAACTGCGTTTTATACATAACATGAGACTAATTATCAGTTTATCGGCTTATCAGACAGAATTATAATGTCTGTGTATTTCTATCTCTTAAAATCTGGTAATGTAGATTTACTGAAATTAATTATTGAACCCATATATTTGTGCAGGAGGAGAAGGCGGAGGGCTTAATCAAAATCGGCAGCTACAATATAGAGAGCGCAGGAGAACACAAGAGGAAGTAGTGAGTATTTCTGCACAAGACAGAAGATGCTGGTTCTGGTTACCCAATCATTATTTGCAATTGAGTCAAATTTGAAGGGAAGTGTATCTGTTGACTGAACGTTAAACCCCATTCGGCTTGATTGTTTGTGTTCACACGGTCATAAAGAAACAGAAGTCGTCGGTCTCCTTGGACTCTATGTTTGTGGTTGGCCGCGAGAGTATCAGATGCAGGAGGCCAGTTAGCCAGAGATGTGTGAATAACACAGAATTACACTTTACATTCCTTAGAGCTTCCCCCGCAGTCCACACACACTGAACAGCACAACCTGCCACCATGATGACAAATTAGTTTTGATTTTTTCATTAAGCTGCTAAGGCTTCTGCCCAAAGATTAATGAGTATTATCATCTGATCTCTTTGTCTCTTTCTCTTTATCTCCTAGTGTATTTCAAATGTGCCACCAGCGCTTCCAGAATTTTATCTTCGCTGCTGATAATGTGAAAGACATGAGCAAGTGAGTGTGGCTGCATACAAACAAGCATGTTCTTTATCGCTGCATCCAAACGACAAACATTCATGACTTTATAGCTTGGAGAGCATTTCTTTCAAACGGTTTTGTAAAACGTGGCAAAATGTCACAATGATTAGATCTTACTGCACATCTTGCAGTTTCTCTTCATGTGCAAATGATTGTGCATTGACCTTTTGAATTAAAATAGATGTGTTCGATGCAATAGCAACTATAAGCGATTGACATGTTGACTTCAAACAATAGTGGGAGGGAGTTTAGAATAGATTGCATAGATTGACAGCTGAGTATTTTTACACTATCTGCATTGTTTTATTAATTAAAGGAATTATACAAGTCAGGTAATGTATACAGACTCACAAGATGAGGATTTTATTCCAATGACAAAATTCCACAATTTAAATTTTAAGTTCTATTATTCCCCGCTCATTTGGCAAACGATAATTTTAGACCAATATCAATCAACTTAATTTGTCTGGATCTAAAGAGTTTTATGACTTTAATGTCCATTATTTTCATTCCGTTATGAACTCTACAAAGACTCTAATGACTGTGACCTCCTGAGTAGATCTTGAGGAGCTGCAGTAAAGCAGTGAGTCAGACACAGAGAGCAGGAGTGTCCTTCTGTGGCACTGGAGATTGTGTGAATGCACACACACACACACACACACACACACACTCATTAGGTTTTACACATTCAGGATTTCTCACAGGTCACCTCTGCCCCCTATTGGCCTTCACCTAATACAACACAATACAAATCACAAGGTGCAAATGAAAAGTCGGGAGACATGTGAATTGTTGATAAATTAGTGAGCTCTATTTCTCTCTCTCTCTTTCTTTCAACAGATGGATTAATTGCTTAATCGCTGCCATTCAGAAACATAAGAAAAATGTTCAAAGTCAGCCAGACAATGAAGAAGGTAGGAAAACAACACATTCACATTCTGTTATTTTTAATAGCTGGCATCTTTACGCTGCCAAGTTAAGGCGGTCCTGTGACAGCTCCAAGTTCTGTGAAAATATGCAATGGCGAATTAAATCTGTATTAAAATATCAGCTTTGATTTAGTGAAATGCTACATGAGAGCCTCTTTACATTTTTGTCAATCATTGGACATGCATGAAAATCGGCAGTAAGCTTATGAGTGTTTATTTTGTTTCATGTTATTATGATTCCGTCAGAAATATATTTATTCCACCATTTTATTTTATTCTGTGTGTGTTAATGCATTTTTCATGGTATATATGCTGTTTGTGTAATACTTTGTCTGTGTAAAATGTTTTTGTTGTCAGAATGTTACAGTGAAACTGAATCTGAGGAGGAATCGTCCCGTTCACCACTTTCTCATCGGAAGAAAGTCAATACGGTGAGGGAAAACAGATACATATGCCCGAACGGAGAAGAAACACTCCTTTGGTTTCAAACCTGTATGATTTTATTTGTTTCTGTGGAGTGCAAAATTAGATACATACACTACAATCCAAAGATTTGGGGTTTAATCAAAAATACAGTAAACAATACATTTGTGAAATATCATTCAATTTTATAAATAAAATAATTGTTTTCTGTTTTCATATATTTTCATATATTATGAAATTTAATTTAATTCTGTGTCGGCAAAGCTGGATTTTCAGCAGCCATTAATCCAATCTTCAGAAATCATTCTAAAATGCTGATGTGCTGCTCAAGAAATATTTCTTATATATTCAATGTTGTAAACAGTTGTGATGCTTAATATTTTTTATGTGACATTATAAAGGTCCTTACTGTCACTTTTGATCAATCGAATTGATCCTGACTAAATAAGAGTAATAAACTTTTGAAATATTTTGTAGAATATTGCCACTTCACCTTCATTTTGTGGAAAAGAGCTGCTTAGATCATCTGCAATAAATACAGAATCTTATAATAAACAGGATTGTGATTTTTTTTTTTTTCATTATCCAAATTAACATGTGGAAAATGACTGTGTACCTTTCCTTTAGAACATAAAATATTTCTTCTTTCTTTTGTCATAGAAAACTCAATCAAACACACTTCCTCGAACAAAGGGGAAGCAGAACAGAGTGTCCGAGCCAGTTACCATTTCACAAGCAGGGGGCAGTAAAATTGCAGGTAAAGGATAATCCAAAAATGTTATATTCCTCTTTAAATCTTGTATCTTTAAATCCTGATAAAGATAAAATCAGCTTTTTAATAAAAAACTATTCTTTCATTAAACAAGCAAAATCTCACATTGTTTCTCAGGAAATGTAGATGAGATGGATGAAATGTTCCATAGCCTGAAGAAAGGAGGAGTGTCTCTGATTGGTCAGAATCAGCCAACAACTCATGACCAGCTACGTAAATCCTTCATCAAACGCAACAAAAACCCTGTTATCAATGAGAAGATACACACACTCCGTGCCCTCCAGAGCACACTTAAGGTAAGACATGCATTTACACACACACACACACACACACTAACAACCCAAACTGTTGTTGTTATTATTTACTACTCATGTTATTCATAATAGATGGACAGTTTAAAGTACTAAACAGTCAAACGTTTGGAAAACTTAATATTAGTTGTTAATGTTTTAAAAGAAGTCTCTTATGCTCACCAAGACAAAAATATAGTAAAAACAGTAATCTTGTGAAATATTAGAACAATTTTAAAGAACTGTTTTCTATTTTAATATATTTCAAAAATCAAATTTTCACTTTATCCTTCAGAAATCATTTCAATATTTCGATTAAGTGCTTGAGAAACATTAATTTTTATTTATGTTGAAACAGATGTGCTTCTTATTCTTTATGTGAAAACTGTGCTATGGTACCATACAGAAGTTTGGGGAAAGTAAGTTGAAAAGAAAATAAATAAATCCTTTTATTATTATTATTATTAGTATTAGTATTAGTATTAGTATTAGTATTAGTATTATTATTATTATTATTAAGAATGCGTTAAATTTTGTTACAAAAAAATCACAGTAAATTCTATTTTAAATAAATGCTGTTCTTTTTTAACTTATAGTCATCAAAAGTTTACACAAAAATAAGTTTTCAACATTAATATAAGATCCATTATTAATCATTGCGTACCAAATCAGCATATTAGAATGATTTCTGAAGTCTCCTATGACACTGAAGTTTTTAATTGTAATACAGTTTCAAAATGTTACTGTTTGTACTTTTTTTTTTATTATTATTAATTATTTTTTTGATCAAATAAATGCAACCTTTGCTGAACATTCATGAACACTTTAAAAAACAGGAAAAAACCTTAATTATTCCAAACCTTTAACTGGTAGTGTATGTTAATACCCAGGTAGAGTAGGTCAGGCACACAGCGGTCTCTTCATTTCTCACTGGCTGCTGGTGTTTCCTAGGCGAAGGAAGCAGAACTTCACCTGATTAACAAGATCCTGGACGACTCCGAGTTCTCACCACAGAAGTACCGTCAGTGGAAGGAGTTCAATGAAGACCTGCTGCAGGACATTGAGAGACAGTACAAACAGACGGTCTCGCCAAGCATAGACACAGTGTCCAAGACCAACAGTGAGGCAAGCACACTGAATCTGAGTGATGAAGAACAGTTGGTAGATGCAGAGACACCTGTTGATGGAAGCTCCACTTCTGCAGAGACACAGGTGCCGATGCAAACGCACACCACAGTCACAGAACAAACTACAGAGGACTACTTTTACATATGACACTTCTGCAGGTTTTGTGAACACAACTGTTTCCTTCCTGTACTGTATTAAAATATAGAACGAAACGAGAAATGAAAGTGCAACACTGGGATAAATATATGGATCTCAATTGCAGCCATCTGGGACAGAGGCTTAAGTCAGACAAAAACTGGATGTGTAAAGTCAGACATCTTACGTCTGGCTATTTTACCTGACGTAAGATCTATCATCTGTTGATTCACTATAAACCATCAGTGAATTTATTATGAACTGCATAATGCTGGCAAAAGAACAAATCTAACTTAAAGCACTTGCCAAATGATGTTGATTATACTGGTGTATGTAATTTGAAATATATATATTTTAGATTAATTATTAATATGATGAATTTTTTTACGTCAGGTATGTTTTTAAGGTTTCCCTAAATATGTAAAAATATATATATATATATATATATATATTTCACGAATGTTTCTGGTACGTTCAGACATGATATGCAAGAATGCATTGCTTTTATAAGAATGTATTCTTTTTTATAATGTAGACAATTGATGGCAGTGTAGATCCTGAAAACAAGTTTAGTTGGCTCAAAAATTATATTTCCTGAGGAAAAAAAAAGATACATTATTGTGCATAGTTTGTATTAAATGCCCAGCAATGGTCATTTCCCCAGAATTGCCACACAGTGGCGCCCTGTGATTTGGTCATGTTTTGGTCACACTCCAGTCACCTGTTCATTTGAGTCTTTCAGTGTTTTTAAACATGTAATGGCTGTTTAATTTATATATATTATATATATATATATATATATATATATATATATATATATATATATATATATATATATATATATATATATATATATATATATATATATATATATATATATATAATATATAATATATGCATCAGAAGCTTTATTTTAAATGTCACCAGCCACATTTTTGTTTTGTTTATCCAAGACAAAAACTGGTTATAAAGTCAGACATTTTGTCCTAGACTGATTAACTGATCTCTATAAAGAGAGCAGTGAGTGTTAAATGACTTGTGTGCTTTTGTGTCTTCGTGCACCTGTAGAGAAAGGAAAAGGTCCCAAAGTTTAATAATAATGTATTGGATGTTTCTGTTAATTTTTGTTTATACACACAAACATGTAAGCAGAGATAAGTAAAAAGAAAGAAATAGAAACACGAGATTTGAATTATATTTGTAAATTGCCTTGTTTATAAAAAGTGTACAATTACTGTATGTTTATGCAGAGCCAAAGGCAATCTCACCACACCTATTCAACTGAAATAAAAAACAATATACACACACACACACACACACACACATATTTTTACCATACAGTAATTCTGCTGTACTAATAAACTAAAACAAAGGTTTCCTCCTTGCATGATACGTTTTGATGTATTTATTTATTTGTGTGTGTGTGTGTTTGTATAAAATTTGATCAGATTATCTTAACCAATCAAGTAAAATGCTTGATTGTCTCAACCCAAAACGTGCACTGGCAAAAAAAAAAAAAAAGTAGGGAAAATTGTATCTAAACTCATGACGTGATCTGACCTCAGCTTTTTGCAATGTGGGAATGTACAGGTCAGGCGGCTCTGTGTTTACATTTAATCATTATTAGTTAGCATGACAAGCCAATAGATGGTTTGAGCAGCTGTGATGACAGAAACGTTACAGACAGTCTTACTTGTTTTCACATGACAGGCAGGGGAGGTCGGGGGGGTGCATTTAATCAGTAGCCTTAGCCTACCACATATAGAATCACAGTCAGAAACTACACATAGGCTATTTGCATCGTCAATATTAATCAAGTACAGATAATAATAAAATACAGATCAATATATTGCTAGGAAACACTGTTGTTTACCAGCCATACGGCTTGAGCGAAATGACTCAGCACATAGTTCTGGTTTACGCACTTGCGGGAAAAGCCAAAAATGTCAACAGCCTTGAGACACTAGTAGGCTACATTGCTTTCATTTGCTACAGGTTTTAGAAATAATATTTATAGTACTGTCATATTGATGAACAAAAATCTGCCACGAAGCAGACCACTCATACGATTTATAATGTCTTGTCAACTGAGGGACCACCGTTCACATAGAACGCATCTTTAAATAAGGTGTGGCACATTGTATTAAAAAAATGTCTCGAGTCGTGTTTTAAAAAAATGACAAAGCTTAAAGACTCAGTGCTTATTCACAAAACAGTAGGCCTATTATATATATATATATATATATATATATATACATACAGTATATATATATATATATTTAAAGCGCATGCAGATAAAAAAAAACGTTCTATGAGCTGACATCCCATCACACCAAGGACAATAACTAGGCTACTGGGTGATTGCTAATAGTTCTTGGTGTGAGCAGGAATGAATGTTTCTGTTAGTGGTTCCATACATATTTTAAAGGGGTCATATGATGCGATATCATATCCTTTGTCTTTGAAGTGTTAAAAGCTGTTTGTGCACACAGAAAATCCTTACAGTCGCAAAGATTAAAGTCTCAAACCAAAGAGATATTCTTTATAAAAGTGAATGCGCCGATATATAATATCTATATATCAAATAAAGATTCAAGCAAATTCATGCAAAGAATGAAGGCGTAACTTTTGTTCTCGCTGTACATTTAATAATTTTTCTGTAGTGTTGTTGCAGCCACCGTCATGTCATGGAGACACTGTGTTTCGTTGTGAAAGCCACTTTGGCCTTCCAAAAGAGGTCACATCTACAAATTAGTGGTTAAAGGGCACCTATTATGCTCTTTTACAAGGTCTTGATTTTATTTTGGGGGTGTACTAGAACAGGTTCTTATACTAGGTTGTTCGAAAAACACATTATTTTTACATTATTACAACAACTCTCTCCCGACTTTGGCATGAACGGCTCGAATAGTTGCTGTCTCAAATGAAGGCCCGCCTTCTGAAATATTAAATGTGCTGTGATTGGTTAGCTGGGCCAGTGTGTGTTGTGATTGGCTCCACTCTATGCCTGGTCGGGAAATTACATGCCCCTTACCTTCTGCGATCTTCAGTGTAAATATTGCTTCAAAATCAAATAAATTTTAGCACGATTTTAACCCAGATTTTTGTAACCACTATAACCTCTAGCGTGTCTAGTATTACAAAATGATAACACTCGTTGCCTTCTCTAGTGCAGTTTATCAAAGTCCCGTCCCATTCGTCCATATCTGTGATATCACTAATCCCCAAAAAATATGTTGCAGTCCAAACAAGTTGTTCGTTGTAGTTTTTGAAAAGTGATTTCTGTTAAATAAAATATTTCCGTTGGACTTTGAGTTTTGTAACTTTGCAGATCATTTCTACGCTTAAACAGCAACATTACAAACTAATGAAAAGTTAAAAAGCATAATAGCGCCCCATTAAGTTTTATTTACAAATCTGTTCCAGAACAGTACAACCCAAATATTCGGGTAAGCACAGACCATTTACTTGAATTTTACAGAGGGAAGTTTCCTGAACCTGGTGAGGGGCATAACATTTCCGTCACACGTTTGAGGTATTCGGCCAATCACAATGCACTAGATCACTGGCCAATCAGAGCACACTGTGCTTTTCAGAACGATGAGTTTTGTAAAAATCTACACGTTTCAGAAAGGCAGGGCATATAGAAGCAGCAATAACGTACAGTACTTGGAAAATAATGTTTTGTTTTTTTTTTTACCTTAAACCGCATAACAACAATGCATTACACCAAATACACATATGTTCTTTTTAGCAACATAATATGACCCCTTTAATATAATTCTCTTTAGAAACATCATGTGTTTACCACATCTTATTTGTCCAATTGAAAAACACTAACACTGCACTACAATGAGTCATGTGCAAGCTCAATGTGTTTAAACACCAGATAGTCTCTAGGAAACCTTTGGTTCATCTAACAATTCACTTCATACATCTCTGCACTGTCTTTGAATCTCTGCTTGTGGGAGGATGAACACTTCATGCTTTTAAACCCAAGGAGCAGTGCGGCCCCTCCCAGCACCTGTACCCAAGCTCCCACCCAACCGAAATAGAGGGACACGGCCGGATGTAACGTTAGTCGTGGTGGCTTGTGTACGTTGAGTCCTTGTGTCTCTGATATGGTTGAATCCACCTCGATCCCCAGCTTCGAAAGATTATGAGTGTACACTCCTAATGCAGCCAGACTGAGCACACCTGCCAGCACCACCAATAGGCCACCAGCTGCCGCTACACTCCTAAGAGGGATATCGGTCCAGCAGCGGACACCTATGCTGGCAAAGACAATCCCCGCACCGCACAGGAAAAGAGACGACAGCACCATCCCCTGGACCATTCGATCCCGAGCATCCCGCTGGTAGGACCCAGACACAGGCCAGCACTCTTTGACTTCAGAGTTCACTACCTGCAGGCAGCTCTCCCACAGGCCATCTGAACGGAGAAGGAGGAGCTCCGTGGCTCCACCCCGTCCAGCCACACCCAGCCGCGCCTGTCCCTCCCTCCACTGCGGCGTGATCGCTGCAGTGAACACCAGCACAAGGCCCAAGGGAGCAAACACCACCCCCATCAGCATGGACACTGGAGTGTGCATCACGTCTTTGTCTATGTGTAGCTCTTCAGGACGATGTTAAGCTGAATGAAACCACCGGCCAAGACCTGTTGAAAAGAATACAATTCCAGTTATACCCGATCTTCTCGCATCAGATTCAAGAACGTTCTTTCATTTAAATTCCCTCAGACACCCGCTGGCAGAAGTACATTCCTGGTTTCACAGCCTGTTGGATCTAAAAGAGAGAGATTGCGTATACGAATGTCTTGTTAGCCGATGACTCTCTCCTTTGAGCTCTAAGAAACATCGTCAGTCCTGGCAACCAGCACAGTGGAGGTAAATGGCCCACTGTTGCTAAGAGACAGGAAACTGGACGATCCTACGGTTGCATCTTTTGTGTTACATCTAAAATGGGACTAGCACTATCAGCCACAGGTGCTAGTCTCTGAACATCATTTTTTGACGCAAATGTGTGACTGAGTTGTCGATGATAGTGTAAACTGGATACATTTTGAAACAGCCTTACAGATATTATACGTAGACAGGAAGCCAGACGTCTGGGAGCTGAGAGACTGTTCCAGAAGACAAGGACAAAAGAGACTCTGCGAATGATGTGATGCTATAAAAAGCAGCTATTTTTAATGCATGAACCCTCGCAGACGGCCAATATTTTTTAACAAGTCTGTGGAGCATTTTCATATTCTAATTGGCTGTTGACCGGACTCTTGACAACATCTCCTTCAAAGGTGTCTGTGAGAGGGGTGTGGGTGTACATTTCAACAGTTTGGTCAATAACTGCATGCTCTTAATGTCATGTCTTTCATCACATGAATTTCCTGTTCCAGTCACTTTTGTTGCATGGCAACCCAAAAATAAACATTTAAATGGGTGCACAGGCACCTGTACATGAATGAAAACAACAGAATCTGCCACGCCAACAAAACGTGGCTACTCACACTGTGACAGCTTTGTCCTAGTTATTAAATATCAGGAAATACAGCATGACAGTGAGATCGGAACCACACGATTTTAAAACAAAAAAAGATAAAAAGCTCATTACATCTGGAGTAGGATCAACAGGATGAGGCATATGCAAACTATCCACAACAGACCCCACAGACAGAAAGCAAAGATGCACTGACCCGCTCTCCTGACCTGGTTTTCAGATGTTACAGTCATCTGCTTCACTATTTGAATCACACAAAACAGAGATGTCATGCACTCACCTCTCTGCAGAAGAAGTGTTTTCTGATTCTCACTAGTCTTCTGTATGAGGCTTTCGATACACCCCCGTCCTTCTCTCAAAGAGACACACACACACAGAGCAAACAGCAAATCCAACGTGTGCTGACTGTAAAATGCAGACTGCCTCCTAAACCATGCGATCAGATGAAAGAAAAAGATGATACATTTAAAAAGCCATCCTACTGTCATATGTATTTATCTGGGCTATATTCACATACACCTTACAGTAAATCCCAAAGAAATATGTCAATCAGTAGATGTACAGGAGCTTTGACTTTTTTTGTGCCATTTATAGTCGAGAGTGTAATTAAATTACTCTAATTATAAACAAAATATATTTTTGGCTTTCTTGGTGGCACTGAAAAAAACAGCCCATGACTGTATAAATTATATTGACCCATTGACACAGAATCAGTTCAATGTGTCATGTTCAGCTGCTCTGACAAATTCATTAAAAGATTCATAAGAGTCAAGTGCTTGTTCATAATTATGACCCACACTTTTTAACAGCGCAGCGGTAGCTGTAAATTATTTCAGCAAGGAATGTCTTCCAAAAATGACAAAACACTTAAAAAAGTTATGGATTTTGTATTTTATTTTTCCATATAAACGCAGAGGCAGTAAAAAAAAGGAAAGCACAGCTTTAATATATCAATATTGTTTGAAAGCAATACAAAGCATTTGAAATGTACAAGTTTTGTGAAGCAAAAAAAAAACAAAACTGAAAAGTCACTGATATTCTGATATTTGATATTTGGGTAAGTTCGATATTGCAGTGGTTCGCCCAAACTTTCTTGTCTAAATGTCGGAGGACAAAAGGGCCGGTTGTCCTGACAACCGTTACAGCCCGGCCACACAGATTCGAAATGTGTGGAGCCAGTTTTCCAAATGTAGTGATCGAAACACTGACAACTACGCGGCTCTTTAAGGGTGGAAATGTGCGACTTAAAGGTCTAAAACACCCGTGTGTGTTGGTGGAGCATTTCAGATGTAAAACTAAAAGGCAGAAAGTCACAGCACCCTGACTGGAAGTATGCTGAAGTAACACGCAGCAAGATTAATAAACATGCAAACCACCATTAGAGCATAAAGCAATACAAACGCCTCACATCCTTTCCTAGAAATGCTGGGCCTATTATAAGCAGCAAAGAGGCAGCATCAAAAAAGGCAAGTTTATCTTTGAAATAATAACATATAACTCTTTTAAGATCATGTCAACACACAACATTATGATAATTATGACTATTTACAATTTATATTTACATAAATGTACCTTGCTGATCATAATTGCTCATGTTATAAAATTATTGTAGATAAAATAATAAAAAAGGTACAAAAGTGGTGAATTGTATTTACACTGTTCAGTATTGATATAACTGAAAATGATATAACTGGCAGGTGAGCTGTTTATATAGAGACAGTTCTGGCGATGCAGAATCTGGTTCATAGTCTCGCTTTTGGACCAAAAGTTCAGAAAGAAGCTGCCAGCAGCACCAGGTGTTGTGTCACTAGTTTATAATGTCATTTATAGCTCCATAAGTGTGATCTGGAAGTGGTTGATGATGATTTCAGTGATCTCGATGAGGAAGGCAGAGTGGTTGCTGTAATGCTCGATGATGTTATCATCCATGTTCACAAAGATCCTGTTGATGGTAAGAAAAAGAGAATAAGTTATAGAAGTTCTTCTTAAAATTCTGGCCCATACTTTATATTTACACATTGCCCCGATAACCAAAAAACTGGTGATTTAAAAATGTGAGGCTATTTTAATAAATTAAAAATTAATAAAAAATACATAAAAAACAACTCTAAATATTAAAAGCATTTTAAATTCTATAAGTAAATTTAGGCATTACAAAATTATAATGTACTGTATGAAAAACAGATATTCATTTGTTTTAAATATTATTAGAGAAACATTTTTAGATTATTACTAAACATTCATTTTAAGTGTGCATAAGATCACTGGAAAAATCATGTAAATGTAAAAGTTTGTGAAATTAGGTATATTTTAAACACCAAAACATTATAAAAAATCCAAAATATGGATAATATCTGATACCTAGTAGTACCATTATCATGGAGCCAAACATACAAAACCTCCAAAGTTAAAGGTTATCTCTAAAGTTGCTTCTCATCTGCACAAAGACCACAGTGCTTTAACTCGGCACCAGGTCATTGTCATTTGTGGATTACTACACAATTACGTATTTCAGTCATTATGACTGGATTGAGCTGTTGAGTGACACTGAATGATATACAGATGAACTGTGCCCTACCAACTGCTGAAAGAAACCTTAAGCATTCCTCTACAATTTTCTAAAGCATTCATCATTTCTTCCCTAAGGGCAGACCCTGATTTAGATCCTTAAAAACACAAATCTCATGACTTATGCAAACAATTATTTGGCACAACAGTCATCTCTACTGGCCAATATGTATGCGGTGTGCGGGTGTATGACAGACTAACAGCGAGATCTTGCCAGCTCTCCCTGCCCTGAGGCTGGAGGGAGTCTGATTGAAGATTGGGGCGAGAGCATGAGCGAGAATGCGGCCCAACCTGTCCCTATCACCTCAGCCATATCATCAGCTAACGGCCTGGGGAAAGTTGAGCCCCAGGTTACAGAGCTCTAGGCTAGGATGATTACAATAAAATGCCTTTAATAGAGTCCTGGACATGTTTCTTTGACCTATGTAGGTCAAACGCTCCTTAAATGCTCCAGTGGGCTGTGAAATATGGTCATTCAATGATATGCTTTACTTATACTGGCTTATACTTTATGATGCACTGATTTGAGTTATTCCCACACATGTTCTTAAATGGATGCACAAACAGGTAAGCGCCAATGTCTACACTGTGTCATGGGTGATCACCAACAATAGAGATAAATGCTGTTTTCAGAGCCTGGCCTCAATGGGTTGCACATAGTGTCTCTTACACAACCAGACGCCAGTGCTGGCTTCCTATCAAAACCACCATCTCTACTGTTTCTACCTGAGCTTCATAAACACACAGACAAAAAAACATGAGTCTACCTATGTTGAAATCATCTTGTCTTCCTTCTTTTGTTTTTCTTTTAATTTTTTTTTTCTTTTTTTTTTTTGAAGGGGAGCAGCAATCATCACATTCCAAACACTATAGATCTCCAGTCAACCCGGTCTGTCGACTTTGCTTCCTGGCAGCTTGTTGAGATGGAGCTCAGATTATAAGAAAAGGGTTTAACAGCCGTTCATCCTCCGTGAAAGAACATTTCGACATCCCTCTATCCATGCTCGGGACTTAATCACAGTTTGCAACTGTCCCCAAACGTTTTTTTGCCCAGTGGAAATTAGCTTTGAAATGTCTCACTCACCCTCTTTTGCACTTCTTGAAGATTTTCACAATGGTGTCTTCTTGCATACCGTACTTTTCTGAAATCTGAGGAGGCAGAAGTGACATGAGTCAGATCTTAGGTACAGTTACTCTCAAGGTCGGAGGTGAGATTTTCACAAAAATGTGTAACGGAAAGAGACGTTGAAAAACCCACCGCTTCTCTCAGGCCCTTGAGGGTTGGCGTGTTCAACATAAGGGCATCGAATACTTCCTCAGTCTCTCGCCTGACGTACAGAAGAACTGAGAACAAAATAAAGAATTTACTATTAAAACACTGTGGCGGGTTTGTAGCTCAAATTGATATGTTTCCAGGTTACTGCATTTCTTCCATACCTCTCTGTTGCTCGTCTCGACGGGCTTGTTTGCTCGGTGGGGAGCTGCCCTGGTCGCCGGCGTCTGCGTAACAGTTGGGACGTTTCAGTGATGTCCTGTCACTTTCCTCCAGGCTAACAGGAGGCACCTGGACAATAACAAACAGATAAAATCAAGGTTGTTAAAATGTGTATTATAGTTTCATGTCTCTTGCGTGTTCACACGCTGATGATTACAATGATAGCAACTTTATCACAGTGACATCTCAAACAATAAGAGGTGCGACAATGCAGAAAAAACGTAGGATGATCGCATGACCTCCTAATCCTTTACTAATATGCCAAAGTCACTTTTATGGGCTGTGACTACATGTAAAAAGGCCAAAAGACTAATTATATGAAATTATGTCGAAATTTAAGTGAGAATTGCGCTAGTCTGGACTGTGGGAAAAAGGCCTGTCGGAACAGCCTCCATCCCTCCTCTCTTAGGCTGTGTAAACACAGCTGAAAAGCATCTCTTCAACACCCTCAGAAGAAGTGTGTGTGCATGTGTTTGAGCTCCCATGGGTTAATCCCTGTGTCAGTCAGCATGGCCGTCCCCCACTCAGGTGAGTTTCGCTCACTGTCATGTAAACTCAGGAGCGCACCAGTTAGCATGTCTGATCTCGAGATCACTTTCTCCTATTCTTTTCCAAGCCCACTTCTTTCCCACTGCATTTTTTCCCACACTTTTCCTCACGTGCTCCCATACTGTCAGCCCTCAGGGTGTTGGTGAACATGACTCAACAATGCTATGGTAAGCCGCAATTCCTAGGATATAGGGAAGAGCGTGCGTGCGTGTGTGTGTGTGAACGACAGACGTACCAGGCCACAGCGCTGCATCGTGCTGAAGTGCATCTCTGGGATGAATAAAACAGGTTGCGTGACATGATCGTCTAGAGTTTTAAAGTAGGTAGAGTCCTTTCCAACAGAGCTGGAAACTAGGGCCTGTTTACAACCTAAAGAGAAGAAAATCAGCTTTAATAGAACACTTGAAAATGTTTCTTGAAGGCATGACTAACGAAAACTAGACCCTGATGGAAAATACAGTTTGGCTAATGGCCCACAGGTAATTTGAGTTTGACAGCCTGCTTTTACACATCATTGAAAATATGTGTTTAAAATCTTGTTTTGGTTTCGTCTTGTGCCAAATTAGTAGGAAATCCTAAGTAGCCGGATAGCTGAGCATTTCAGTGGCTTGGGTCAGAACATGGACACCAAACGGCAAGGATATGTATTGTGTTTGCTTTATGCTTTTGGTAGGGTGGGAATGGGTGTTTTCTGACAGTCTCAGGCTGTAATTACATGACTGACAGCACTCACTGTTATTGCTGGAGTCTGCAACATTCTTGGTCCTCCTCTTGCTTCTCTTCCTCTCCTCGTCTCTCATCTTCCTTTCTGCCCCCTGCAAGCATTCAAGGACAATAAAACATTTAGAATCTTAGCAATTAAAAACTGATCTGGCATATTAGAAAAGCTTAAGAAACACTTAATTAACCAATAATTAATGATACAAGAGAGTTTTTAACTGCACAGATGCTTGCACTTTTTATGTACGAGAAATTAAGAAAACATTTGACAAAAACAATGTTTTATTACATATGTCTTTTCAAAACTATTCTTGTAAACAACTCGGAGATCATATCTCGTTGACATGCCAGCTGTGCCGTAAATATGCATTTGATCCAGCTAGAGAAACCACAGCTATGCAGTAATGCACTCAGTTCCCCTGCTGCTGCTAAACCAGTCAGACGTGTGTCAAATCTAACCTTCCCATCATGCATTTCCCCCACACAATGTCAAACAGCTAACAACTATGGCCACAGTGGAACACACAAACGGCCTTTAAGTAGATGAGAGAGATAAGGTGGTCCGGTGACATTTATCTGATCAGCGCAACAAAAGAGATCAATAGGAATCAGAAGATAGAGGTACCAAACAGAGTAAGGGTGAGAAACACAGAAAAAAAACGATAGAATGACGCAGTTATGACGCAGTTCAAGATGAGCCAAATAAACGGTAGAGATCCAATGCACACCCTGATAATGAAACTTTATGTTTCTGATCCAACTTAACATTTTATTAATCCTTGAAATGCATGTGTGCATCTTTTCATGCTGCTATAAGATTGTCTTGGATATTGCTTCTTCCAACAAATTTTTAAAGATAAAAATAGAATTATATTATTATAAATAAAAATATTCTAAATGTAAAATATTTATATGTATTTAAATATTTATTAAAGATATATATTTTAATATTGTTTTTTTTTGGGGGGGGGGGGGACTGGCTCACCTTATCGCAGAAGATCTTGACCTGACAAACAGCTCTGTGAATGAGACGGTTGCTCCCTGAGCTGAAATCATATGTGTCGATCTGAAGATTGAGGGGAAGACCTTTGACCCCCTTCTGCGAGGAGAAGTCAGTGCTCAGAGAATTGATGCCAATGTGCACCTGCAAAACACAACAGACACATGAAATCTCAAGAAAGCACTTTGGCAATCAGGAAGCAGGGTTTGTTATTTTACAGAGAGAACAAAAGGAAGGGTCAGGAATGAGACACATTAAATGTGTCATATGCAAATGAATGTTCCATATTCCAATTCCAATTCATTTCAAAAGAAAAGGAGTGTCCATACGGAGAACAACATGACAAGATCCAACATGTTGGAACAGGAGATAAAACAACAATAAAATAAATGATCATATGTAATATGATGGTTTATGAATAAATGAGTGAGCAGGTCTGATTTCCAAACATATATAGTTCTTCATAGATGCTGACTGATTTGGCACAACAAAGTTGACTCACAGTTGGAATATTTGTAGTAAAATGTTGATTTTTAAAACGTATTGTTGCTACATTGCTTGGCAACCAAATAATGTTAGATGCTAGACTAATGAATTATATTACTTGGTGAAAGAATTATTTATTTGGATTATTAGCTAAAAATATTAAACTTTTAATTTGTAACTAGCTGTTGCTGATATTTCATTAAATCAATAAAAGTGCATTACAGTTATTGTATTCTTTCTCTCTGTCTCTGCTCCACCTTCTCTGAGTTTCGCTGTCCCACCCATCACTATCCTGGGGGCACGCTGAAATGCCCTACTTCTCTTTTTCTCCTTCCATGCTTCCTTCCCTCCCTCCCTCATTCTTTCTTTCTTTTTTTCTTTCTCTTTCTTTTTTTTTATTCGCTGTGATGACAGTTGCCTGAGGAGGCCACATACCGTAGATACCACTGCTCTCTGACACTCCTCTAAATCCTCCTCCTTTCAACCCCACTTAACGAAAACAGGCGACAGGTGGATCTGTGTATGTGCTTGTACCTTTGCTTCTTCACCGGTGTTCCAGATAAAGGACAGTGCGTTGAAAGCCACCTCTTCAACGTTACTCACTCCACAGAAAACTTCCTTGTAGTCAGCTGAGAATTAGTATAGAAGAATGTATTAATATAAATTGTATGAAATTAAACACTCATGAATCAAAAACAAATAATGTCTGACTTTAAATCTAATGATGGGTGAAGCCAGTTACCAGTATATAATAAAAGCATTCTTCATTTTCTTAATCAGTATTGTCTTGTTTTCCAGAATTAATTATTTACAATGTTTATGCATAAAATAAAAATGTAAAATATTTGCCAATGAGGTATGCTAAAAAAAAAGAAAGTTACATATGATCTCAGAAAATATTTAGATGTTTAGAAATAGACCAAATAGAATAAATACATCTTGATATAGTGATAGTGAGGAAACATACCGATATCAATGACTCTCTGTTTAACAGTAGGCTGTCGAGCGTGCCAGTGGTTCCAGTACTTCAGCTGCATCTCAGGACTCTTGTCATTCTCAAACACAGCCATGATCACCGTCTGAGAGAGCGAAAGGAAGAAAAAGGAACATAATAAGAACCTGTTACTTTTTGTTTTTCAGAGAGTGGTGACTCCCTGTAGGACAAATGCTAGTCTTTTTGTTGTTTATCAAGCGTTGTTTTATGTCACCACACTAATACCCTTTCTATTTTGTCACTGACCATAGCAGTGTATGCTTTAACAAAACAGCCAGTCTGTCACACCTACAATATGCAAGGGCATATGAGTTTGGAAGTTTTAGGAGACTTCCCCCAAAGCTTCTTTGCTGTTGCACGCCATGGTTACTGAATGACAAAATGTCCATTTTTTTTTAAACGATGCCTAAATAACTAATCGCTCTTTCTCTTTGGAGCAGGTTACTTAGAACAAACATGTTATATGGCAAGAATACATTTCCATTATGTCTGTCTGAAAGTAAAACTTACTTTCACTTTGCTGCATGACACCCCAGCAGTGCTGTCCACTCCCTGCAGAGTGATGGGGTAAAACTGTCCCTTATTGAGGTACACCAAGGGTATCTCTGTTGTCTTGTGCTGGGAAGCTTGTGGGGTACCAAGAACAAACTGGAAGTCATTCCTGTGAAAAATAGTCAAATTAATTTCATGCAATAGCACTGCTCAGTTTTTACATACTAATATCTATTGCTTTTTATAGCTTGCATAAAATCACCAAATGATATGTTTTATGTAGGAAGAAGAATGTGAAGCTGTTTAAAAACAAAAAGGCTTAGACAGTTTAGAAGCCTGTCGCACCTGTATCTGTCTGGAGGCGAGTTGGAGTAGGACTCTGAGTATACAGGGCTCGTCTGTCTCAGAAACGTGTTGTAAGGAAGAGGCTGCTTTTTGAAGACAACAAACAGAAGTGTCAGAAATGTAGGATAATTATAGAGAACAAAGCACCTGTTTTAGGCAATCATGGCATATTTTAGAATCTGTTGGGATGGCTCAGAAACTAGGAAGTAGAAAAAATTACATGAATACATTTTATATTTTATATGGGTTTTAAAATGTTCTGCAAACCTCAGGGGTCACCTCCAGAAAGGGATGCTCAGATGGCCATGATTTCTGTGCTGGGTGCAGGAGGGGGTACAAGGTGTCCCCGGTGTAGCTGTCGGTGCTCTGTAAACCTTGCTTTGAGTGACCGGGGGAAATACTTTCAGAAAGCAGCTTCATGATGTGAGCGTTCTCCAGCGTGGCCAGCTCAGGGGAAGAGCTGTTCCCTGCCCTGAGAGATAAATGACAGTTCAAATTGTGACCCTACAAGCTGCAGATTATCATTTTTTTTACGCTACTCCATCATTAATGCTCTTCACACAGGGTTAACTGTTAGCTGCCTAAGCAATAATGAAAAAGTGTTAAAGTCAATAAAAGCTTTGCTCAATCTCTGCATTGTTTATGGAGCTTTCTTTGCATGAAAAGCAAACCTAAACACTGGGCGGGAGCTGTTTGCACCTAAAGCCAATTTTTTTTCTCTCTCTCTCTCTGTTTGAGTTTCTCGGTACATCGAGAAGACTAACAAGCTCTATAGGCAGCTATTTTTCACTTGCACAAAAGGGTGCTGTGTAGTGACTCAGTCTTTTTGGGATGGGTTGAAGAAGAGGATTAACAGCTGAACCAGCTCTGACCTCAGATAATCTTTAGTTAAATTACTCAACCTACCAATATACTAGAAGGAGAATATGTGACATTTTACATCTGGATAACCTACTGTCAAGACATATTTTCATCTTGCCTTCTCTCTTATACTATGTACAATGTATACAATATTTGCTTCTACTTTATGTTTAGTATAAAAGTGTTTTGAGTGACTCATAATTCATAAAAGTATATGGTCAAACTTACCTCTCAATGTGCATGCTGCTTTCACGGGCACATGTTGTCATCTTCTGCTCTTTTGGGGTCTTAAAAATAATACATTTATAATATTATTTCGGTAATAATACAAATTAAATAATGCTAAGAAATAATAATCTTTTTTATATTATTTTTACAAATCTATTTTTGTGTTACCTTGCAGGCCTCATAGAGGAAACTTAGAGTTGCAAATTCTTCATCTGATGACAGTCTAGGTTTAGTCTTGCTGAGGTCACTGCTGTCCATGCAAGGCCAAGAGTCCATAATGTAATTGTCTGGATAGCGTAAGTAGTTGAAACTCTCGTTCTGTTGTACCATGAGAGCCCTAGGCGAAAATAGAAGGAGATATAAGCATAGATAAAACAGCAAGCATTCTCGGGGACTGCGACATGTGACTTTGCATGTATTGGTAGTGTGATGTATGGCGAAATAATGAACAGCTTAAACATCACAGAAATGTGCCTCTGGTTCACGGAAAACTTTCAGTGACAAAATCACAGACTTCAGTGAAGCCAGGGTGCAAGAGCTGATGCTCTTCATCCAGACTTTAAACTATATAATACTCAAGAAAGTTTCCACAATCACATAATTTCAGGCAAAAAAATGACTATATGTCGAGAAACAGTGGTAAATCTGACTTTCTTTTTTCATTTGTGCTCCTTAGGGCAGAAACTCTTGTAATAGATCAATGGTCAGAAGCAAAGCCTAAGTGAAGGAACTTAATTTTATTTTAACACAAGCACCACAAACAAAAGACAAGGATTTGAAGAGGATCACTAAATTCTCAAAGAGTTAGATTTGTTTTGGGGCTTTCCATAACTACTAGGATTAGCAATGAGGTGGTCTGCTATGGTAAGCTAAAACACAAACCGACCTGTTTAGGCACCTGTGCTCACACTAAATGAATGAGCAATTTCTGTTGATTTATTTATCTTTAAACTGTACAGACTTTTCTAGATGAAGAAAAACCCTAGCAAATACCCATACTTTCTAATTGTAGGCACCAGCATATTGACATAGACCTGACCTCTGACACATTAGCACCAGACTAATGTTTTCTGTTTTTATGCACTCGGGCCCCTAGAACAGTTACACCAGGCTGTCTGTAAGAGTAAGAGACAGAGTGTGCGTGTTTGGGTCCTGGTGTCAACTTTCAGCAGAAATGATCTTAATGTGCTCAATTATGTGCGGGCCAGTTTACACATGAGCAGAGGGAGAGTGGGAGAAGACGAGAGAGACATTACTCAAGAGGAACAGACAGCTCTGAGCGGTGAAACTGCAAACTATAACACACCCCTCAACAAAATCATATGAATCATATGAAACAAGATCGGATTTTTTTGTATTCCTACATTAACTGCTCATTTGAGAATGTCTGGACAGTGGCTGATAATATATATAATAAATTCTAACCCTTAATCTAAAAAAATAAAATTTTCAGGATTTTTGGAAAGCAATCAAAGCCATGAAATTTTAGTTACAAAAAGGTATTTGTGTTCAACACAGCCAAGCAAAGAAAGCCCCAGCTAGAGCATTATCAATTTAATGCAAATAAATATCAATTTCACTTACTCAATCTCCTTGGTCATGACTCCTCTGACAGGCAGTGATGATAAAATCCTTAGTTTGTAAACGTGTCTCTTCTCTCAGATGTGTTTGTCTGTGTTTGTATGTCTGGCTGAATGTGTATGTGTGTTTGTATCCTGATAAATGAAGTGGTTTGATTTGTAACCACATAATCTCTCTCTATTTATTCACCTAGCAAGTTTGCTCTGATTGGCTGCCAGCCTGAGACAGGTGTGTGATAGGACAGGTGTTTCCTCAATGTTTCTGTGCTGGAGAGAGAGAAACTCCAGCATGTGTGTGAGTGTGTTTGGTGGGGGGGGGGGGGTCTAACTCATTAACACCTAATATAAAAGACTGAAAGTCTCCAGCTACAGGTGTGAAATGCATCTTATTCGGGATCAGAAACTGAAGGCACTGGTGTAAGAGCAAGGTTTTAACATGCAAATGATATATTGTGTCATTCTCAATCTCTGACAGAATGACAAAAGAGGGTTTTGAAAACATGGTATTTATGGCTTTCCACCACTTTTTTCTATTTTGAAAAACAATATAACAAGAACTCAGAATTATTTTCCTGCTTTTAATTACTTTCCCATTACATGCTATAGTAAGCTTTTCTAAAATATGTTTATATGTGTGTCATGCCAGTTGCAAATGAAATTAATATTACTTTTCTCAAAAAAAAAAAAAAAAAAAAAAAGATTCTGTCAAAACATATTTTCTTGGTTGTGTAGCCAGCAACAAAACAATTCCATCGTTTATTTTTTAAAACATTTTGTGAACACTACTTTTCTACTGATGTTACTGGAAGAATGTTTGTTCATAACTGTGAGAGAACTTTACCAAAGCGTTCTCTGTTTGCTGAATGCATGCATGATTTGCAGAATAAAATCCACCTTGTCAGAATCATATATCAAATATGCATCTGCATCACAGACAGTAACTGATGCAGACAGACACTTTCTTTTGAATCTTTAATATATAAAAAAAAAAATATATATTATAAGTTGTGTGTTTTACTTAGTAGAAATAATGATAGATTTAGTATATTTTTTCTATACGCAGTATAGAATACACAGTATTTCAGTGTTTGCATATCATATCTATGCATGAATATATAGCAGACATGCTTGTGTTCATGTGTGTACATTAATCTGAGTTTTGTTAAGACCTCAACGAATCTGGCATTGTGTGTGTGCTCTGCGGCCTGTCTCCACACACACACCCACACAGATTCACACATGCACACACATCAGACCCCTTGGGCATTCTGGATTTGAACCGAAGAAAATGTGCTGAAGAAATAGATTAGAAGAAGTAAGGAAGGAATTCAGGAATGCTGATAACACTGTAGTGGTTTACAGTAAATGAGCGTGAGTTCCTGGACACAAATGCAATTTCTCACTAATAACATACATACATACATACATACATATATATATATATATATATATATATATATATATATATATATATATATATATATATATATATATATATATATATATATATATATATATATATATATATATATATATATATCAGGAACACACAGTGTTTATTTCTGTTCTATTGTCATATTTCAGCAGGGTTTTATTAAGTGCTATTAGTTTATCTCAAAATAAAATGCATATTCTCATCTCTATTATCTCTTCATGATGGAGTTCAGACAAATATTCAAATACATAATTTGCCGTGTTGGTTCCTGTATGCCTGTAAACAAGTTTCTGCATATTTTCTCTGGCATTATCATATGACTGAACAGAATCACACTGATCCTTGATATAATGTTAGCAGATCTAATATCACACTAAGCAGCAAGTGTGTGAACAGCCTCGTTGAGATCCAATGAGTTCTGCTGGAAGTGAGAACATAAAGGGAAAGAGCCATTAGAGCAAGGAGCTTTTCTAAAGGGATCATTTCACACCTAGAAACCATGCTGAACACTCAGAAACCAGAGTTAATGCACCATCACTGAGGTACATGCAAGAGAAAGCAAATATAAAGAAAGAAATGGATGGGAAATGAATATAAGAAGTGTTCCCACATCAGATGAAATAAAATATAAAGTGAAGCCCAAAATTCCACTATTGAAAATACTTCTAATTTAGCGTCTATTATTTGAATACACATGATAATCATGTTGTTCAGCATGATTTGAGATGATGCAAAGATCTGTACAAAAAGCCACATCAATGTCACAAATGTACTTATATAGTTAGCTCTAGAAATATATATATCTGAAATATATCTTATTCCATTCGTGTCAGTGTGTTGATGTGTTAAATGTTACAATATCCTAAAATATTCTTGAGGTGCAGGCTCAAATTTGATTTGGAATCCCAGATTTTGTATGATCGTTTGATATTTAAGCATCACATCACCAGAGATTAATTTGCTATATGAGCCGTTCATCATCAGAGCTGAATATAATAAGCAAAATCAGTGTCAAAAATTCTGTTCCAGTGTATTCACAGACCTGTCAATGCTCTGTGTCTGTCATACACTGATATTTATATTAATACTGCAGGATAAATCTATGAAATGAGAAGAATGATTAAAAAAATGACATCCAAACAACATAATTCATCACAATCTACAAAAACACACCTTATTACCTTGATACAGTGGCACTACTTCTATTGTTTTCCTCCTTGAATGAATCACCTCTGCTCATATTATTCTCATTTTTATTATGTTGCATAAATTATCTTCATATTAATTTGTAATGCATATGTGAAATCTCACTTTTTTTTAATCTGATTTTGGTAAAAAAAAAAAAAAAAAAAGTTCTTTGGTTGTTCTAAAGGGGAAATTATGTTCTATTTAGTCTAAAATGTGCAAGATAGCATTTGAGATGTATTTGAGAAGAGACACGCTCTGAAAGATTCAGCTCAATTGTGATTGCACATTCAAACGTCCTCTTAGTCCAAACACAGTAGACCCAGTGAAACTGCCAGATGTTACTCAAGATGTGATTAAAATCTATGACTTAGGGTCAAACGCCTAGATCAGTCTGAATCATTCAGAAGGGATCAGGACACACACACACACACACATTGTAATGGTAAAATTACTGGTGGCAGAGGCGTGACCTGTAATATTTATTGGTCAGATCTAATCCTAGTTTCAGGCTATCCTGTGACTGTCGTAACTGAAGGACACTGAGTATGAAAACACACACTGACATACCTGCAAGATACAATTGTCTCATATTTCCTTATTGGGATTTTGTCTGCACATAAATGCTGTAACAGAAGAGCAGAAATGGTAATTAACATTAAATAAATTATATATATATATATGCACACAGGAGGAAGTTGTGGCCTACTGGTTAGAGAGTTTGACTCCTAACCCTATAGGGTTGTGGGTTTGAGTCTCGACTGAGGTGTCCTTGAGCAAGGCACCTAACCCCCAACTGCTCCCTGAGTGTCATCGCACGTGTGTGTGTGTGTGAGTGAGTGAGTGATTGCAAGCACTTTGGGTGGGTTAAATGCAGAGCACGAATTCTGAGTATGGGTCACTTGGCTGAATGTCACTTTCACTCACTCTCTCTCTCTCTCTCTTTTTTTTTTTTTTTTACAAAATATTTTATCAGAGAGCATGTTTATTACACCAAACTGGTATTAAAAGATTAATTCAACTTTAACTGACTGATAACCTATCATTTTTTTCTTGAAAAGAGAGAAATACTATCATATATTAATGTAAAAAAATTTGCTTGATAAAGGCCATGAATAAAACGTTACATCAGGAAATGTGATTGTTTTAACTGAAAAAGTTTCATTTTCCAAATCCCTCCAAATCTAACTTGTCAACTATTAGCTTGTCATTTCTTAACATCACCTTTGAAATAAATTATATAAATAGATTTTAAAGCGGCACACAAACACACTGTTCTCCTGCCTCATATAAAGTTTGTGCTATTGTGTGTGTTAGATTTCTATAAGCAGAGCTGGGGAGGAATAATATCTGCAAAGCTTTTGTGAAGGTCTGTGGGATTCTCACTGGGAACTGGCAGCAAAACTGGCATAAATAAGAAACAATCCCTCATTACACCAAATGAAAGAGAGAGGCAGAGAGTGTGTGTGATAGGCATCTGCCTCTCTCTCCCTTTCATTCTTTCCCTGGATGGGTTAAGATGTTCCCGTGGGATTGTGAGGTTTCTGTGCTTTCCAGGATTTGTTACCACATGGGAACAGCAATAGAAACGAAACATGTCGAGACCCTGCATGCAAACGCTAGCACACATGCTTATTGTAAATAACCTTGGAAACATGTCCGAACCATCACCCTGCTAGCCTTCAACGCCTCCTGTAACATTCACATGTGCTCCCTACAAACACACACACATACTGCATCCTTCAAATCTACCCACACACAGAAAATGATCCCCTCACTACCTCCTACCACTCAGATGAAATCTGCAAGTGCTTTTGTTCTAACTTTAGAGAGCACACACACCTCTCACATGCGCAACACAAAATATCTCACCCAGTTTCACTCTACAAGTCCTGTCTTGTTAAAGAGAATGCCAAACACACAGAAGAGAGAGAGAGAGAGAGAGAGAGAGAGAGAGAGAGTGAGTGAACGGAAGAGAGTGAAAAGAAATGGCGAAAATGTGCTCATTAAAACTAAATTTAGTTGTAGAGCAGAGAATTTTTATTATGTTATACTACGTTGCCATTTATATCAAATTTGAAATAATATTAGAACAATTATCTACTACAAATAAAAGATACCAATCAAAATCAACAACCTATTTCTAAGCCGTAAAAGTTTGTCAAATATAAAGCAGGGTTATTATACATAACAAAAACTTAAACCAAAAAAAAATCTTTTTTTGTTATAAAAGTCAAGCTTAATAATATAAATCAACCATTAATAAAATATTATTTTCTATTAATAATCGTTTTTTAATGAATAAAAGTAAAATAACATTAACAGAAATAGTGTCATTTAATATAATACAAAAAAATATAAACAGTGTATATTATTTCAGCTAGTTTTCAAAGCAACATTTCTCATTTTCATTTGTTTTAACTTGATGAGTTAAATATCTAAAACTGAAATAATAAAAACGAAATAGATATAAAAAAAAATAAATTTAAAATTAAAAAAGAAAATCAGTCAAACAATTAAACAATAAAAAAAAGTTAGCTAACAATTATTCCATCCCCTATCAACCTCTTCCCCTAACTTCCCCATTTCATTTGAGGCATTTTAATTTCAAGATATATCAATTAATAAATAAAAAATAATAATAAAAAAAAAAATTAAAAGCATTATTCCAAAATGTCAAACAAACACATAAAACAAATGCTAATGTTTTGTATTAAGCATAATAGTTTGTATTTGCTAGTTAGTCATTTTTACAGTTCTGTCAGATGTGAAATGAAATTTCCTTCATTTTTATACACAGTGGAGTCCAACTGAAAATGCGTGTATGACACGTTTTAAGGCATAAATAATATAATTATATGTAATATAATATAATTATAATCATAAATATGAAATATGTAATTTATTTCAAATTATTAGCATAACCATTTGAGTAACATTTAATATGAAAAAATGTATAACCAGAATTTTGTAATAATTCGTATTTACTCCTTTTGCTTTGACATCACATGATCAGTGTTACAGATTTGCTCATTTTATCAGTAACCTAGATATAGTGCAAAGGCCAAAGTATTTCTTATTCATTTTATGTTTCGTTGCTTCTTTTTTATCCAAATCCCCCCTTTTTTTTCTTCATTTAAAAAAATCGATTTTCAATCCCAGATATTCAGTGTGAAACAGACTCACGGTATACCTAAAGCTTTGGATGTTTTTTAACTGTTTCTTTTCGTCCATGATAATCAATGTCTTCCTGTGTATCACCGTATTTAATCCCAAGGAATAATGGGTTAGGAAAAGGATTATAATCTAGTGAATCTCCGTGGATTAACCTGAGAAGGTGAGTCATGGAGTGACAGAATGCAGAATGCACCTGCTCAGACACCTGCTGAAGAACAGGAGAGACTCAGCAAAGACAAATGTCTCATGTCATTATGGCTTTAGTACACTGTAAAGCATGCCTGGAAATGAAAGGATGAGGCAAAGAAGGGAAAGGGGCAAACATGTAAAGCGGAGGAGGTAGAAGTAAAAGGTGCTGGTTTGTGCCCACAGTAACACAACAGGTTCAGCCTGAACCAAATGCTAACAAAGGCTGAGATTACAAGGTGCTGAAAAAATGAAGGAAGACACAAACAAACAGAAAGAAAATGAAACAGGGTCTTTTGTTCCGATGTGATGGCTTTTGAAAAGTCAGGGCTCATTGTGGAAAGCTCCTATTCCCCTGTGCCATGCTTGTCTCTCTATATGTCCATCTGGATTAACCTCTCTTCACCACACAGAGAAGACTGTTAACACCAAGTCTGCACAAACAAACCATTATTGCATTAACACTGACCTAGACAAGTGTCAACTCACTCGCAAAGTCATCAAACACACACACACACACACACACACACACACATACACGTTTAGTTAGCTTTCCACAGTTAGGACATCCCATAAATGTCCATTACAGATCTAAACCCTCCCCCCTTAAAAAAAACGTTAGTGTAAAAATAATTAATGTTTACTTAATTTACTTTTAAAATATTTTAGATTGTTGTGAGCATGAACTCTATAAATCATCATAAACATATCATAAATATGCACATAAACACACTTTTACATGCACAAATGACCTGTAATCATAATGTCACATATTTACTAATTTCATCAGTAAACTATAGTGCAAAATCCTAATTATTTCTTGTTCATTTTATGTTTCATTGCTTTTTTTTTTTTATCAAAATCTCCAAACTGTGTATTTATTTTAATTTACTGTATAAAATCAATCCCGGATTTTCAGTGTGGAGGTGTTCACTGTAAACCTAAAGCTTTAGATGTTTTTAGCTGTTTCTTTTCATACATAATAAAGAATGTCTTCCAGTGTCTATTACTGAATTTAATCTCAAGGAATAATGGGTTAGGAAGAGGATCATAATCTAGTGAAGCTAGTGAATTAAGCATCGAAGGTGAGTCACATTCTATCACATTTTAGAAATCATCAGAAATTATATATCAACTGAAAACTTAAAATCTCAAAATTCATCCTTTAAAACCCGTTTTAAAATCAGACGTTGCATTACCATGTAAATGGTACATCAATATCATTTAACAAAATGTGTTCAGTCATGAATTATAAAAATTTAGGACACAATGGGATGCCCTATCTGTGGATAGCAAACATGTGGGTGTGTATTTGATTATCTATTTATCTATTCCACACACACACAAATATATATGCAAAAAATTATGGTTCCCCAAACTATATCTCTTTTTTTTTTTAAATGTGCCATTTAGCCAGGGATAAAGTTCTGCACTGTGCTAGCCATGAATGAATGGGTCACAGGTTCAATTTCAACATTATCTTTGTGTGTCCATCACCTAATTATTTATAGGCATTATTTATTATTTATTTATTTATTTATTTATTTAATACATTATTTATTTTATAGGTTTTTCCAAATCTTTACATTCTTGTCATGAGAACATTTTAATTAGTGTTTCTAAGGCAAATTTTATGACAAATGATAGAGGTATGGTTACACCCTGTTATCCTCTAATGACCTAATCCTCTTTAATAATTCTGATTAAACAAGTCACAGCCGCGCTATGCTTCATTTCTCCCTAGTGGCTGCACTCACATTTGGACGGAGATGTCATTGTCATTGTTGTCTCTTGGAACAATGTTTAAATACCTCTAAATGCGTTCCAAGGCAAGTCTAAACCTGTGGAGGTTTTAGGAAAAGCCTGCCTTACCACAACCCTCTAACGAACCTTCATTCCATCGCAAAAATTCAGGTACCGCCAGAAACTTGCTTCCGGAGTAAAATGGCAAGGCCAAAAATAGAGTGAGCAGTTAGCTTCTTTTTCATCACTGCTGCATAAAAGCATTACAGTGAAACAATATATAAAACTTATAGACTGATTCTTCATCTCATGAGAGATTGCCTGCCAAGTTTTGTTTAATGTGGGTGTGGAAATAGAGGTGTGTCAGATAGAGACTAAAAGGAATAGTTCGCCCAAAATGCAAATTTGCTAAAAATTTACTCATCCTCAGGCTATTCAAAATGTAGATGAGTTTGTTTCTTCATTGCAACAGATTTGGAAAAATGTAACATAACTTCAGATGCTAATCAATGGACCCTTTGCAGTGAATGGGTGCCGTCAGAATGAGAGTTCAAACAACTGATAACAACATCAAAAGAAACCACGGCTCCTCTCCAGTCCATGAATGAACCTCTTGTGCAGTGGAAAACGGCTTGTTATTAGTAAACAATCCCTCATTAAGACTAACTAACTTCAAACCATTGTTTCCAGCTAAAATATGAGTCCTCTATCTATAGTAGTTTTTTCGAGTGAGAAAGCGGTTTAAATCAGGTGAAAAATATTCACTGATCAAGCAACGTTTACAAGCAAAAACAGTTCTAAACAAATATGTCAGTGGATTTTGATGTGAGAGGATAACAGCGGATGGACATTTGCACTATAAGAAGTGTTATTATGGATTATGCACTGTATTTTGACCAGTATTTTGACCAAATGTATTTTAAACACCTTACTGATGGATTTATTTCTTACAAACATGCAACTTTTCACAAGATGTTAATTGATGTTCCTGGGTTGTGTGGATTATTGTGTCTTAATATGTTTTTATCAGCCTTTTGAACTCTCATTATGACGGCACCCATTCACTACAGAGGATCCATTGGTGACCAAGTGATGTACTGCTAAATTTATCCAAATATTTTCAGATGAAGAAACAAACTCATCTGTGTCTTGGATGGTCTGGTGGTGAGTAAATTTAAGCAAATTTGCATTTTTGGGTGAAATATTTCTTGATGTCTCCAGAATCATAATATCATTATATTTGAATAAATAATTAACTATTGCTTGAGCTTTATTCAGTTATTCATAGCTATTCAGTTGTAAATTTGACTGAAACTGGAATCATATCGCCCATAGCATAACATGATAAAAACACTACTTTTTAAGTTGCTGTCTTGCTGAATTTCAAATGAGAGAGGCTGTGAAGAAAGACTAAAGTGCCATTAAAGAATGAGCCTGCAGGTAGCATGAATAGAGTTTTAGAAACGCCTGAATTATTAGAGGGAGGAAATGCAGACAACTGGTCTGTCAGCTAGTCTGAATAACCCCCTGAGTGCACACACACACACACACACACACACACACACACGAACACACACACACAGAGAGAGAGAATGTATCATAAAGACATAAGAAGTATCATAAGGTCATGGAAGCATAAGAAGAATCATAAGACACTGTACCCTTAAAATATTGTCTAGTTTAGTGAAATTCAAGTTATGTTTCCTATGCTGCTTGATGCTTATCTGCAATAGGCTATCTATGCTGTTGAAATTCTCACTGATAATACGTTTCTGAGAAATTCAGTTGCAACTATCAGGAAAACTTCTTACATTATGCATAATGAAATATTAAAGTGGGTGAGAGAAAGATTCACTTAGTCAAGATTGGCAATTGCATGTAGTCTAGCAGTAGCGACTAATAAATGATGATGAAGTACCAGCCAGTCAAAAGGAAAATATTTCACTCAAACTTTCAAAACTCTTTCAGGAGACTTATTGGGTTCACAAACCAAGGCAATTTAAAACAGATGGCTGCTGTCACATACTGCAAGCTAATTCTGTATAATTTAGAGAGCTTTTGACATACTCATATGTAAAGTATGCTTTAATTTCTGAGGTGTTATCTGAATGTGCTTCATATAACCTATAGAACAAACAACAGAAAAACGTTGTGGTTATAAGGAATGTTTCAAATAATTATTTTTCAGAGAATATACACTTGCAGCATGAGGCAAAGCCATACTTGAAGAGGTGTGAGCCATTGCTATAGCACATATTTGACTGTTTTATTTGAAATACACAGTAAATGTTTTTAAATAAATATGTTTTTACTCTTACAGAAAAGCATTTTTGAGTGGAGGTTTGAGTGGCTTTTGTCAAGTGTAGTTTAGTCTAGTTAAGTTGTCTAGTCTAGCCTAGTTTATACTATAATCTTGCCATTGTATACTACACATATTGTTGCCTCAAAATACTTATGATGCTCCTCATTTGTAAATTGCTTTGATTAATAAAAAAAAAAGAGTACATAAATTAATGTGACTATTCAGGCAGTGCATCTCACAGTGTGTTTAATCAAATAATTCATGAGTCAACAATAATTATAAAGGCTTAAGCCAAAAATTACAGTAGTAACATGTTTATAGGTAGAATAATAGAGTTTCAGGAACTGAAAAGATGGATCATTTATGGGTATTTCCTAAATACATCAAAAGGTAAAGAGGAATTGTACTTTTAACAATTGTCCTGGGAGTCATTTAACATTTTAGTTCTGCTTTGCATATTTAAAGAGGAGTGATTTTGAGGAGTTTTGAGGAGTGATTTCTTACGGCACATTTTTTCACAGTGTCAGGCATAAGCTATTTTCTGTACAAAAAAAAAAAAAAACAACTACTGAAACAACTACATGAAAAATCATACAACACTTTAACTCTTAAACTCTTAAAAACATGTAAGGAAAAGCTTCTCTGATATTGTTTTTACCCTAGAAAAGTTTAAATTGAAGGAACCTTTATTAAAGATTTTAATCTAAAACTTTATAGTAAGTTACACCATTCCATCATGAATGCTGTTCCCCTCCTGAGGACAGGCTGAAGGGAAAGAATGTTCCTTTATTTCTGGGTGTCAGTGCATGGGTGTATTTCACCAAGGGTCGGAGATAGAAGCATTATTAAACATTCATATTTAGTGTTAGAAACATCACAGCAGGAAAGACTGATGCTCTGCAACCGTCCGATGCATCTACAGGCTATAGTGACATCACTCCAATGTTTTTCTAAAATTCTTGTGCTTATTATAAAAGTTTTGATATTCAGATCTTGCCTCAAATCAAACTATATATCATATATATAACTACATATAACTATATATACTTGATATATCATTCAAGATATGTTCCATGGAACTAGGAAAAGTTCTGATGCCTGCTTGTCAGAGATGTTTTCTGGGGTTTTTTTTTGCAAAATGTTATTAAGATTATTGTTAGTTAAAATGTCTTCATTTTTATTTCCAATCCATTTGATATTCAGACTAATTGATTAAATGTTTCTGGATATTTGGCACACTAAGCAGGAGTTAAAAATAATCCTGATACTTACAGTGGATGATCTAAAGATTTGTTTTCCACAGGCCTTCCACACCCAATGACATCTGAGCATGCATGCAGTGATGACACATGTCTAATAACATCTGTAACTATTACGACATGGGTGTACCTCTTCACTACAAAAAAACAAAACAAAATGACTATAAATTCTTTTATCCTTAACGAAATGGTGAAAGGTCACAGATTTGTTTTATGTCACACCAAAACCCATTTACTCATTGTCTGCAGTGTTTTATCAGTCACTGGCAGGTGAAAAAAAAAAAAGTTGGAATACTCCTGTTAAGCCAAGTGGAATTAGTGGCCCCTAAAACAACAGGACTGGTTTGTGCGTCATTTCATTTCAATGTCATAATAATTGTTCTCAGCCCGTTAGAGCCTCATAGCTCTGGGATATGACAATGGAAAATTGCAAAATATCACTGTTGGAACATTGTATAACTTAAGGTGAAGTCACAACTGCTTTCAGGCAGAATCTTGTGGTCTCGTGGTCTTGGTCTCATATAAACATCTTTTGTGATATTTAGGTCATTATTTTTTATTTAGTAAATAATTTCCAATTACAGATGGTTGGCACAAAATCCTCACCATTTCACAAGACCTCTATGGCTTTGAACTTCTTGGCTTCTGTACTATAAAATCAGCATTTCAGTTAATTGGAATATAAAGCCTGGTTTCATGGAATGACAGGTCTTAGTCTGGATTCTGTGGGTCTGGTATAAGGATCTAACTGAGTATTCAAATCTGGTTCCCCAAAGGTGAAACTTTATTAAAAATTGTATATCGATATATGATATCTGATGCTCTCTTGTCTGTGGTGGTTATGGTCCAGATGTGGGTATGAGTTTGGTTTAGGTGTAGGTCTTGAAAAAGTCTTAACGCCAACTGTGCTTTTGTAGAGATAACAACTCTCATAAAGCTGTGTACCCAAAAATATGAGTATTATGCAAGAGTCAAACCATGATCCGGAGATGAAAAAAATATTAAGAAGGTGCACTGGTGCCACCTGCTGTCCAAAAAGTATTTTACAACTTTCATGAAAGTAAGCCCACTTCACAGGCTGAAAATAGTACACATGATATTATAAATGTCATGTGTTGTTTCCAAAATTAAACAATTATATAAAATTAACCTTGTATTAATTAACGGCGCGTTTCTGTGTAGTTGGTAGCAATTTTACTGGCACTAGGTTGGGTGGAAGAAAATAATCAGAACCAATGTGTTGTTATAGCCTCAGACAGTTTATCAGCATTATTAAGTATTAAATCTGGGAAAGCTTCATGTAAACAAGACCTCATTTATCAAACACTCCACTTGCTTCTCACACTTCATAATAAGGGAATGCTGTCTCCTTCCTTTGGGTTCCTCCCCATGTAGGGGTGGAAGGAAATGAAGTTGTGGATCTGCTAGCAAAAAAAAAATCTACAAAGCATGAAACACTAGTACCAATAAGTAGAGCAGAGGTCAAAACCATCATAAAACAACAAAGCAATTTTTCTTTTCTTTTCTTTTCTTTTTTTCTCCACCTCTCCTTTGATGTCATTCTAATACTCACACTCCAGGCTGGTAGGTGGCGGTAATGCACATTTGAGATGAGTTACCAACCGCCATTAAACCTGAAAGAAGAAGAAGAAGAAGAAGAAGAAGGAACGGCGTTTCGAAAATGGCGATCCACGTAAACCGCAGCCAAAACATAGGAAAGTAGAGCCAACTTTCGTCCAGACTGGACCGAGCTGTGAGACGGGCTCTGTGATGCGTGTGTAACGGAAATGTCATCTGATTTAAGGATGGACGGCGTGAGGATAGCTCGAGAGGAAGGTGTGACGGCAGACTCTTATACCGTGAGTTTATGACGAGATGTTTTCAATAAAACTCAAAGTAGAATACACATAAACATATCACACATGTCCTGGAAGGTTTCAGTTACAATAAACATCTTTACATTTTAACAGGACTTTCCCGATGGTTTACGGGATGATTACGTGACCTGTGTTTTGTTTTTATGCACACTGAATTTCTCTGGGTGACACTTCAAAGTCGTAACGTATCTTTGTGATTTATCCACAGGAAAACCTCATTGGAACATTGTTAGCTATCTTTGGAAACCTGTTGGTCAGCATCTCAGTCAGCATTCAGGTAACGTTAAGTGTATATTTGCAGCCTACACTTGTAGTTACATTGTGATTAAGGGTCAGGGTGTGTTCGTTACACCCTGTCAGGTGAAAGTCAGACACTTGTATTTACTTCTCAACAGATTGTTTTATAACTCGGGTGTTGTTTGTTACCGTATCTAAGGGAGCGGGTTTGAAAAGAAGGTGTAAAAGACAAACACATGTCATCATGACTGATGTTTTTTTTTTCTTGCAGAAACAAAGTCACGTGATGCTGGCGGGAAATAAAGACCCCAGTCAGTACTACTACAGTAAGAGCTGGTGGTCTGGTCTGGTGCTGATGGTTCTGGGGGAGGCCGCCCTGTTTGTGTCTTACGCATTTGCACCGCTCTCTCTCATAGCACCACTTAATGCCGTGTCTGTCATATGTAGGTATTCATCATCCATAATTCTGTTATGTTGCCTTTAGTTCCATATTTTACACCGTTTTTACTGTTTCACATATTTGATATAACAAAAACATATTAATTGTATTTTATAGGTAATAAAGCTCTGAAGGAGTATTACGTTAGTATCATTCTGCTATTATAGTTTTTATAAATATTTAGAATTAATCTCTTTTTACATTGTCAGTTTAATAAAAAAATTTGTATTTTTGACTTTTTTATCTTTAAATATGTCTATGTATTTTTATTTTTGTTATTTTTTTCATTTGTAGTTTTAGTTAATCAAGTTAAATTAAACGAAAGTGAGAGATGTATTTAGCAACTAGTTGAAATAAGATTTTTGTTTACATTTTCTTTTATTTTAAGTAACAAGAATGCTTTGTATTTTGGTCTACACAGCAAGCTCCATCTTGGGTTTCCTGTTTTTGCGGGAAAAGTGGAAGGCACGAGAATTCTTGAGTGAGTCCTGCTCATCTCTCTGAACACATGCATAGGAATAAAAGAAACAAATTTCTGAAAAATCATACTGATTGCTTTCAGTTGCATAACTTTTGTAAAATGCTAGCCTTTTTGAAGTCTAGGGATAATGGCATAGCAGTGAGCCTAAGCAACAAGTAACTACTTTTTAATATATTGTATTGGTTATACAATAAATTAAATGCAGAGCACTAAAACATCTCTATGCTTGTCTTTGTAGAGCGCTACATCTTGACTTTCCTGGGCTGTGCCTTGACGGCAGGTGGTACTTATCTCTTTGTGACGTTTGGACCAAACTCTCACGACAAGCTGAATGCGGAGAACATTGTAAAACATGTTATCGGTTGGCCCTTCCTCTTATACTTGGTAATACACACCATCATGTTTAGAAAGTTGTTGTGGGATTACAAATGGCCCATATCAAACCAAAATTATTTTACAAAGGATATCGCTTTGATATACACTGCACATTATTTTTGACGGGTAGAATTGGAATTTGTTTTGATGACTGAAAAACATTTGAAAAATTAATTTAGATTTTCTTTCTAGCTTCTAGGGATCATCACGTTCTGTGTAGTGCTGTATTTCTATAAACGGCGGGATGCCAACTACCTCGTCCTGATTCTGCTGCTGGTGGCACTTCTTGGTAGGACAATAACAGATTTGTTGTTTGCAGAGCCCGTAGTGTGCATGAATCATTACTCCACAAGCAGCTCTTGTTTTGCAAAGTAGTTCTTTTGACATGAAAGTGATGCACTGATAAATAAGTCATTGTCTTTTTTTTCCTTATAATGAATATAATAAAATAATGATGTTGATCATTCCCTTGACCTTTGCCCTTTAGGTTCAGTGACTGTAATCACAGTGAAGGCAGTTTCAGGGATGATAGTGCTTAGCATCTTGGGTCCTTTACAGCTGTCTTATCCCATTTTCTATGTCATGTTTGTCTGCATGGTGGCAACTATCATCTTTCAAGCATCGTAAGTTCTGTTTGTTGTTGATATTCTGTTCTAGGACAGTGAGCTAGGAGTGAAATACTGTATTTTTAATCTGACTTGACCTTTTCTTTTTTTTCAGATTCCTAGCACAGGCGTCTCACCTATATGATTCCTCTCTCATTGCCTGTGTGAATTACATTTTCTGCACAACATTTGCAGTCGTGGCAGGTAGAACTAAAAAATTTATTTCTATATCCCTGTCTTGATCAAGCCAACAAGGTTGTCTTCATTTTTTTGTTCGCAGTCTCATTTTCATCTGTTTCTTTTAAAACAGGGGCCATATTTTATCAGGAATTTAACCATGAAGATGTTCTGCACATATGCATGTTTCTTTTGGGGTAGGTTTTATGATGCATTCTAGGCACATACACAACCATTTAACAGTTTGGGGGAGGTGTTGTGTTGTTGAAAGAAGTCCATGTTCACCAATGCTACATTAATATAATAAAAAAATACAGTAAAACCATAATATTGTAAAATATCTTTTATTAAAATCTTTTCTAGTTTTTTTTTGAATAGTGTAAAAGTCTTTACTGTTTCTTTCGATCAATTTAAGGCATTCGTCCAGAATAAAATAATAAATAAATTCTGAATTTAATAATATGTGAAAAGGCTTATTTTGTATTATTTCTACGAAACCATGAAAAAATAAACTATGAACTACGGAAAAAAAGAGAAATATTTATATCCATTGACAGATTAAATTTTACATTCAGTTCATCAGATGCTTATTACTCTGTAACACATCCATGTGAGGAAGATAATTATTTGGTCATGAAATTCCACACAAGTTTGTGTCCTTAGCAGTAGCAGTGAGTAACAGACTAGCAGTGAGGCCTGTGGAATCTAACATTTGTTAACATTTGTCTTTATAATATTCCTGCAGATGCGCTATATGCTTTCTTGGAGTGTTCCTGATCACTAAAAACAAGAGGAATGTCAAAGCCTTTGAGCCATATGTCACTATGGACATGGCAAGAGGTATGACTTGTGATATGTCATCAAGCCAATCAAATAATCATCCTATTAGATTAAACACCTTTTCTGTTTTCTGTTAACACAGGCATTCCAACCATTCACAATAAAGGCTGGGCTGTGCAGCTCGATTATAATGGCTCTTTTTCTTACGGAGCACTGGAGAACAATGATAGTGTGGCTCCTGTACCGCTTCCAGTGGACCAAGAGCTGTCCGTCTCTTGCAGCCCTGTTAGCCCACACCAACCATCAGATCTGAAAAAAGACTGAGGGGAAATGTTTGAAGTGCAATTAAGACTAATGCTACCGTGCATTACTGATTTGATTATTGAAAGCACTCACAGAGCACAGTTCCAGAATATTGGACCATTCTAGAACTTCTGTATTTCTCTTGTCTGATCCTGAGCCAGGAAACCAAGCTATAAGCCTTTTATTGGGTGGCGTTGAGGTACTGGTATGTTATGTTTGTTTGAAACTCGTATCTGTAATCAAAGCTAATATTACTAACTTGAGAACCTAAATGTACCTCAGAAGATGTTTTGGATTCTGCTACTGCTTTGTACCAGAGATACTATAGCCAGTCCAGCTTTATCAACCAAAGGCCAATGACTAATATAGATTGCACAATTCTCAGCTAATTATATACAAATATATATTTGGTACTGGCTCAAATTACTGTATTCCCAAGCTCCTGAAAACTGCTCTCTTTCATTTCCATTTTGAAGTCTTCAGGCCTGAATATCTGCTGTGCCTATTATTTATTTCCTGTGCCTTTCTGAAGTGTACCAAATAGGCTTTTTTTGTACAAGTCTGCATGTTTGTGGGTAATGCATTATAAATCAGAACTGCTGGTGGTTGAAATGTACAGATGCCTTCTGTAAAACGTTAAGAAAAACTGGCTGATATTTCCTCATACATACCAGTGTTTTGACTAATGTGGTAAAATATGTTGGTTTTGGTGTCTTTTAACACAAGTAATCATTAATGCCATTTTTTTTTTATTATACCATTGATCATTGTTGAAAGATGAAGGGAAATTTGACTGACTAAACACTGAGTTATGTTTAAGTGTAATTACTACTGTGTTGAGAGTTCATTTTGAGTTTTAATTAATTAATTTTTATTGTTTTTACATAATGTTTATGCTATTATATCCATTCCACAAGGACAATAATAATGCCTTCAATCAAAATAATGAAAAAAAGCCCAATCTTGTTTTTAGTTAGCATGGTCCAAATCCTGTTGAACCAATAATACATGCCTTATCATAACTGCTTGTTCTTTGCTCTGTTATTAACATTGGAGTATACAGGTAGTTTATAGCTGACAAATATATTAAAGCATTGATTCTCAGTTCTATTGCTGTGGACTGCTGTGTAGTAGAGTATTTAACTGGAAGTTTAATGTTAGTATCACTAGGACTGGCTTATAATTCGAAAGCTATCTTTGTGTCATTTTTTTTCTCTATCACTAATAATCGTTGTTTGTGTACTATGTATTAAGAAACAATTATACAGTAAAACCCGTGAAATTATCAGTGGTCTCGACATTGAAAATGTTGCAATGACCATTGTGACAGTAATTTTTATCTAACTGATATACTGCTATATGAAGGATTTTTAATTACAAACATTCAAAATGAGTTAATTAATGTGGTTAAAATTAATATGTCAAAGATAATCCATAACGATTTCTGATGTGATATACCAAAAAGGGCAGGTTAAGTCCTCTGTCACACGTCATCGATCCCTGCTGTCAATCTTCCGCGAGCTCGAAGCCGATTGGCTGATCATGAGATAAACCTAAATGTCATTGGTGCTCACTGTCACTTGTCGTTTTGATAGCATTCGACGAATTTACTGTTTAAATGAAAATACGTATTTCTAATTCAGATTAACATTATTTCATCGTTGTATTAAAGTGTATGTGCCGCGGATCTAAAAGTGGATGGCCTCTTGCCCAGGCATCGATTTCGAAACGGTTGCAAAGATTACTGGTAAGTGAGCTATAAAACTTACATTATTATGGTATTATATTTGACTCTGATTTACTTGTTTTGAAATTTTTTCGTCAAATAAAAGTGCAGAATTAATAGACAAGTATGTTTACTACAATAATGCTGTCAATGTCATCTTTACCTTTTAAGCATGCTAATCGGTTTGTTATGAAATGTAGAGCAACAGCGATGTTCTGTTATTATGTGTATATTATTCATTTTTATCGCTATGAATATGCAATACGCATCACACCTTTGCATCCTGTTCAGGTTAGCGAACACACTTTCTATTTTAGACACGATTATAATAAGATTACACTCATAATATACACAATGTAGTCGTGTAACGGCCAGTCGATGGCGCTATACCACCCAGCATCTGAAATCTGAAAGTTAGGCACGTTCACTTTACATTGTGTATCAAGTCACCTTTCATGACATTCCCAAACATTATGACTTTCTTTCTGTGTCAAACACAAAATGAGGCAAGATGTTCACGCTGATAGTTTTATAAATGAAGCATTTTTCTGAACAAAAAAAAATAAATAAATAATAATAATTACTATCATACATTTTTACCATGATTTACTGAAGACACCCAACAAATGTCATTCAGTGTAACAATAGCATAAAACAAAAAAAATCTTATCAGGTATGTTTAGAACAAGAATCATTAAATTGTATTAAAAGACTGTATTCAAGGATCACATTACAGCCCCAAAAACCATTAACTGTAATTTATTTACTGATTATTTATTATTTATTATTTTTTTACTGATTATTTATGATTTATTAACTGTAATTAGTGAACTGAAATCACTAGGTTTTACATGTTTGTCAGCCAATATATATATATATATATATATATATATATATATATATATATATATATATATATATATATATATATATATATATATCTCAATCAAATGATTAAAAACCTCTGGCTGACAAATACGTAAAACCTAGTGGTTCAAGGATAGTGGAAAGACCCAAAAAAAATTATATATATTAAAAAAAATATATATATTTGTGTGTATATATATATATATATATATATATATATATATATATGTATGTGTGTGTGTGCGTGTGTGTGTGTGTCTATATATATATATATATTTATATATATATATATATATATATATATATATATATTGCCACATGGTCATTGTTATTAATAATCACCTTCCTGTCAGATTATCAGTCATCAGATCTTTAGTAAACGCTGCAAATGTATTGCAAAAACCAGCATTCACAGATCATGGTTTCACATCATGAACAATATCACACAGATCACATGGAATACTTTTATGATGTTTTTATGGCATTTTCTCTTTTATAAGTGTTTTACCCATACCAAAAAATATATCCTTGATTGCCTCAACATTTCGACTGGATTGTGTCATTTCATTTGTTCTAATGCTGTCTTCTGGTGGGGCAGTGGAATGATGCGTGGGGGTTGGAAATTGTGGAGCAACAGCTCAGAGGGTCACAGCAGCGATCCCGAAGAGGATGATGAAGAAGAGATGGCATTCGGAGAGATTGAGGAAGACTCCGAGGAGATGATGGACTTGAGTGATCTACCTACAGCTCTGTTTGCCTGCAGTGTGCATGAGGCCGTGTTCGAGGAGGACAGGCAGAGGGTGAGAACAAATGTAAAAAAAATATTTCTGTTCCCATTTGCATAGTAAAAAAAAAAAAAAAACAGCTTAAGGAGAAGCAGTACGTTTATACAAAAGTTCACCCCCAAAAAAATAAAATTCTGTTACCAAAAGTGTTTTTCTTTTTTCCATTATCAAGTCATTGTCGTTTTGGACCTCACTAACATTGTATGGACAAAAACAGTTCTTCAAAATATATTTTCCAAGAAAGAAAATTCATACAGGTTTGGAAAGACGTTCATTTTTGCTTGAATTCCTTTAAGGGTCTATCTGAGCTTGAGATGAGGCATTGTGGGGTAAAAGGCTTTCTCTCCCACACAACACACTCCGTTCCACAGGCTTTGAGTGCTTGCTAGGTGTCTTGGTCTTTGTCAGAAAAACTCTAGTTTTCCAAATCGGGCATGTTCAAAGCTAATGGAGGTCTTGTGAGCAGTACATTTTAACCTACATTCAGAAGCCCAGCACTTTAAGGCCCCGAGGACAACATCTGACGTTCACACTGCATTGCCTCAGCGTTCATGGAATATTTTTGCTGCCTGTTGAAGCTGTAACCTTTTACCTGAGGAGTGACAGGGACTGAGAAGAGCTTTTACTTCCCCTGTGGTAGAGGAGATAAGCAGAGATGTGATTTCCCAGCAGCGAGAGAGCAGAGTCACTCAGGTCACTGGCTTAAAATAGAGCGTACCTGCTTCCTTCTGAAAACCTCTTGTGCTTCTCTGAAAATATTAAACCTGAATACCTAATTGTTGTGTTGGGAACATAAATGAACATCTTGTTTGTGAACACACTCAGCAGTAGAACTAAAACCTGCTTCCTTATTTTCAGCCTAGTCTCTACTTGTTCTTTGTCTTGATCTCTTGGCATCATATCATGCATTTGATACTTTTTCCCCCCTGAGGTCCATTTATAATATTAGTTAAGGTTTTTATTTTCCCATGTTTTAAACAACTGCATCATTATAAAGCATTATGTTGTGACACAAGGCAACTTGTTCTGAAATGTGCTGTACAAAATGTGAAGGTCAGACTGAAATGATCGGGGAACGGTTTTCTGACATAGAGGGTTTGCTTGACCTCTCCACATTTTTATCTTCAGAAATAATAATATTTTTCCTGCCTACATGTCCTTGCATACTGATCTTGCATGCCCAGCCATCATTTTGTGCGGTGATTGTTAATTATTTCAGGGTTCTGAGACCAGAAATCCAAGAATTTAGGAACAGGTTGTTTTTGCTTAGATTACTGTTCAAAGTTTTTTTTTTTTTTGGTTGTTGTTGTTTTTATACAGTGACACATGATCCTTCAGAAGTCATTCTCATATCCCGATTTACTGCTCAAGAAAAATGATTTATGTTCAGTAGAACAGCATTTATTTGAAATATAAATCTTTTGTAACTGTGACACAGTTACACTCATCACAGTAACATTCTAAATGTCTGCACGGTCACTTGTTCACATCTAGACTTCCAAAATCACACATTCAAAAGAAATAAAAGTCTTTACTCTGTATTATAAAATATATATATATATAAAAATAATAATTATTGATTTCTTACTTCATCTCTTTATGACCCGGATTTTTAAACGGTAGTATAAATAAAACCTAAAAATAACCATAAGAAAATATTTTGTATAGGTTCCTATTAGGTTGTCACACAAACATCCCTTCAACATTCTTGGAATGTTTTGTCTTGTTTTGAAGAAGTAAGGAACCATTTAGTAAAAGATTTTCCAAGTACAGTAGGTTTAATAAATGGTCTTTTTTCACTGCCATACATTTGTTAGTTCATATTTTTTCATATAATTATTTTTCCTTTTTTTTTAATGAAAATTATTTTTTTTATGCCATAATTACTTTGTACGTTCAGCTGGCCAGTAATATTGCTACACTTATATGCATTCATGACCTGTTAATGAGTACAACTGAGGCTTAGACAAAATTGCCGGGTGTTTGTTATTAATACTAGTAAAAGCGTTGCTTATGTCTTTGTTATTGTGTGAGTGCTTTTTGACTATGAACGTTGGTTCATTTTGTGTATTTGAATAGTATATTTGGTTCATTATCCTGAGGGTAAAAAAGATGGATAAAACAGTAAGACTAGAGGTTACCCATAATGCCTTTCACTCTGTGACCCTGTGTACTGCCCTGAAGATTGTGTGTGTCTTGTACTAATGAGTGCAGTTATCCAGAGCCGCCATGAAACTGTGAGTGACAGTGAAATGATATTTTGGCAATCCCTTTGTACCATTTATCTAGAGACGGGTATTTGAAATCACATTTCTTTCTTGTCAAAACACCTCACAGTTGAAGTGAATGTATTGTACACATCCCTGAGGACTAAAAAGGGCTCTGTCTCTCTTTCTGTTTGAAAAACACAGAAACGCTCTTTACCTTCAGCTCTTGAGATAGACTGAATGTGATCTGTGTCTTTGGGTTGAACTGTGAGCATCTCTGTTGGCAAACAGCTGCTTCAGAAACCAGAGCTTTCACAGACACACCGAACCCACCCACTCACAAATTCTCATTTACTTTGTGTGACTGGCACAAGAGAAGCTTTCTGTTCCTTCTTGCACATATGCATACACACACACACACACACACACACAAAAACACTTTTCATGAGTCTTTAATTTGGTTGCGTCTGGCAGTCTGGCGTTGTTGTTTCATTAAGACTGTTGACCTGCTTTGGTGGCACGTGCCTCAACTCGACTCGCGACCTCTCCTCCCCTCTCTGTCCACTGTGCTGTGCAGTGTCAAAATCCTGCTGCCTGCCTCAGCACTGAGACTCTTCAAGTGAGAGTCGAAACATGTATTCTTAGATTAGAGTCTATAAATAATCTCTTTATAAACTCACCCAAGAGATCAGGTTGTTGAGAATGATGGATTTGATATTCTTGTGATGGCAAAGCTATATTTTTGGTCTTGTGTCACATGAATCTTCAGAAATCATTCTAGTATGCTGATTTGATTCTCATGAAACATTTCTTATTATTATCTATGTTGAAAACAGTTGTGCTGCTTAATATTTTTTGTGGAAACCCCAATACATTTGTTTCAGGATTCTTTCTTTAAGTTACAGTTGATACTAAAACAACATTTGGCCCAGTATTTGTTCCATGTTGCATGTTGTCTTATCCTTTTTTTTTATCATGTTAATAGTTTTGCCTGTTGTTGGGCCATTGCACTTCACTTTGATTTTAACAACATTTTTGTTCATTTTGTACAATAAACAGTTTTGCTGCTGTGTTGGGTCACCACTTGATATCCAATGTAAAACTTGGGTCCTAAAGCAAAACCACCTCCTTAAATGACACATCCGTAGATTATTTATTATATAATAAGATCATAAATAGATATACTGCATTGCTCATTTCAGTGCTGTGGTGAGCAGTCCATGGGCCTGCTGCTGACCCGTTGATGAAAAAGAATTTGCGAAGAGCATAATGAGAATATCATGCTGTTATTATTCAGGACATTATGTGGCTCAATGACATATAGGGGACATTTTGGTGTTGTGTATAAACAAGTTCCAGAGTGGAAAACTCCAGTGCATTGGAAATACTGTAAACTGATCTGTTTTGTATCCTTTTTACCTTTATTTTCTACATGCTGCTTTTTGATTATTTATCTTTTCAGTTATCCTTTTATTTCAGCCTGTCTGTCATATTACCTGACTTGCAGCTTTCTTTTAAATCCATCTCTTCTGCATCCATCCCATATCTGCTGCATCACTTTCTACTCCTCTTTAGTGCCTGCACTCTCCTGCACCTGAACTCTCTCTCTCTCATCTTTCTCTGAATCTCTCTCTATCATTTTTCTCTTTGTGATATAAATAGCTTGCCCTAGTTTGTGATAGCTGCAGAAGTGCCAGGGGCTGGTATGGCAACACATGAGAGAGGTAGACTGGCAGTCTTTACTCATGTACAATTGTAAGTCATGGTGGTGCAGTGTCTCTGCAATGCTGTGTGTGTCTGTGTGTTCTGAGAATGATCCTTCAAAGCATAGTCTCTTGCACAAATTGTCATCTAGAATATTCCTTCAGTGCACTTAAGAGAGTTTCATCATGTTTTGTTTGAAATACAAGTGTGGGAGTGCTTTATTTTGATGTGTGTGATTGAATAATAACAATGGTTTAATTAGTGTTTTATGTCTGAAAGCAATTTATGGTAAAATTTTAAAGAGACAGTGTAAGAAAAAGTCAGTGAAAAGGGAAAAGGGTAATGGTAATTTTCTGCAGGACATTGGATTTATGGATATTTCCTTTAAAACAACACTGTGTTGCAAAGTATGCGACTTTTGTTCACGTCACGGGCATATGGTAACTTTAAATTTCAAAACACTATTAAATATATTATGATTACATTTACATAATACTTAGAATTAACTTAGCCTATTTAAAATTTTCAAGAATCCCGAACCTTTTGTTTTGTCTTCCTTAAGAGTCTTTCGAGGTCTCTGTGTTCTCTGTGGCACCTGGAACTATTTCCCGTACTGTAATGTAAAGTTACACATCAGAAAAAGCAGGACAACAATGACTGCATAGTTTGTTGGTAAACCCAACCGATCTGCGGCGCTCTGAGTTCGCTTCTCCGAAGAGCGCGCCGTCTGCACATCGGAATAGAGAATCAATCGAAGATGGTGACGTCAATGTGGCGGATGAGCGCTCTGATTGGTCAGTAGGGATGAGCCTGAGCACTGAGAAGCCTTCACGCGCTCACACAACAGCATCTCACAGTCAGAGTCAGCAAGAGAGTTTGAGTCCGTCAGCTCTCCAAGCACACCAAAGACTTTCAGTCTCAAAAAGCCGCACAGATACAAAAGGAAGAGAAAGAAAATAAGAATAGGGTATAAAAGACCAAATTTCTTTCTTTATTTTTTTACAAGCTGCAAAAGAGGGAATGCCATCGATAAACATGAAACTGGAGATGTTGACGCTCATCGCCTGCGATGTAGACACTGAGGTGTTTACGTCCGACAAAATGCAGGTACTACAAGTTTATCTATAAATAAACGAATACAGAAGAAAATAATAGATGCACGCTGTTTATGAACGGTCTGTGTCTGTGCGCGAGGAGCGCTTTCACTGCATGAGCGCGGTCTGTGTGACGTTGCACGCAACAATTCATTGCTTCTCATCGCTGGATTTTTTTCTCAATGAATCCGCAGTTCACATTAACATTCTGCTGCATGCGCACCGATGGCGTCAATGCTCTGAACGACCCTCGATGCGGAGCAGCTCCAGACGGGCTGCGCCACCCGTTTGTATGGACACTTTAAGTTACATGCTTAAAGGGTTAGTTCAAACCATAAATGACAATTATGTAATCATTTACTCACCTTCATGTTGTTCCAAACCCTGTTTGACTTTCTTTTGTCTTCTTTGGAGCAGAATGAGAGCTGTTTCACTTTCATTGTATGCTCAAAAACTGTCAGTCCATTACATTATTCCTAACATCTCCCTTTTCATTTTTTTGGGGGTGGGGTAGGGGGGCTTACTGCACACATACACCCACCATACTGTGATAATCAATGATAAAACTTAGTTTGTTTTGTAATTGATAATGGCACTCAAATTGCATATAGTATTTGTTAGAATTCCTCATTTGGAATTTGTCCAGAAGTAGGGCTCTCAGACACACACTATGTATTCTGGCATGAGCCAGTGCAGTTTTCTACAGTGTGCAACATCGAAAATGCAAAGAGGCATTTACAAGTCAGGAATCATAGATTCAATATTTAGGACTGTATTTGTAGGTACATACAAGTCTGCACCTTTCTAGCACCTTTCTGTTACATCTTGACTCACTTAAACAAGCGAGCAAATGCTCAAATGTTTTGGATGGAAATGCATGTATGGTGTTTCTGACAATTGCTCAAATGAGTGGCAAAGGAGGCATATGATACTAAATTAAATAAGTGCCAATGAGCATGCAGTGTCAAGTTGTCAACCTAGTTTATTTGTTTTCCATGTTTGGTCAGTGTTTCTGTGCCATAAACTGCAAATAGAGGGGCACTCAGACAAAAAGACAGGTGTTTGTGCAGTTACTGCAGAGGCTGCAATGGCTCTGCTTTCCCTGCAGTGTTTCTGAGTGAGAAAAGACAGGAGGGAAAGAACACAACTTAAAAAATGTATTAAGAAAATTGTGTGTATTGGTTCTAATCTGGGTTTTTGGCTCGGTTTGAGTGCACAGGAGATTATAAAATACAGCACGTGGGCTACAGTCACTGATTACACTGATCTCTGCACGACAGCTTGGTTTTGTTTTTTTCTTTTTCTTTTTTATCTGGTGCTCAATGTTTATTCATTTAGTATTTGCTCTGGAATTCTCATTGGACAGGAGCATTGAAAATTCACTGAAGGTGTGTTAGAAATAGATAATGTAGTCATATGAAGCTTTAACTGGTAAAATGACGGATAGGTTCACACAGTTGGTTAACTTTTCATCTACATTTGTCAGACTTGTTAGTGGAACAACTGGGATCTGAGTGCATTCATTGGAACAGGTGTGGCCTACAATATGTGTGCGTGTGTGTGTGTGTGTGTGTGTGTGTGTGTGTTCAGTGGAAAATGATGTGCTATGGAAAATATGCAGACATCAGCACATTCAATCTGAAGGTTATGGGCAGGACTCTCAACATTCACGCATAACCGCACACATACACGTCCCCTCTAACACATTGATGTCATGTTTTTTGAAGCGATAAACATGTGACTTTTAAAGTTTTACTGGATTTTGGTGTGTTTGTATTTTACTTTGCACTGATTCCCTTAAGCAGGAGTGAATATCCATCAGGCATGATCAGTAGAGTTAGTGTGCATTGAAGCTGTCAGAACTTGCCACCATTCAATGTTTTTTGTTTGTTTATTCTGTCTTTTTAGCCATCTGTGATCTGCATGTCACTGAAAGGTGGTTGCATGGCAGTCAGTGATCTAGGTTTGTTTTCAAGCCGAAGTGACACAGGAATTGAAGAGTTCTGAAGTGACAGATCTACTCCATGTGCCATTAAGCAAAGCATTTAACCCCAGTGGCTCCCATGAGAGGCTTTCCTTACAATAAGTATGCTGTATAGCTCTTTGCAAGAAAGCTAAATTACAGGTAATAATGGTCACGACAAGGAGTATTTTTGGAACAGAAATACTCCTTCAAACGTACAACTTAATTTTTGAAACTTTGTCCATGTTTAGCATGGGAATCCAACTCTTTAACAGTGTAAAAAACTCAGTATGCATGAAATAGCATTTCACACCCACTTTAATCAATAGGTCAGTAACATGATGCTAATTTTATTGTGCCCTGTTAATGTTTTGAATACACCTAATTTGTAATGAGCATATTGTTAATTTCTGAATTATATTTTTTAGGGAGAAATAATCATGTTCGTAATGAAAAAAAAAAAAGCAGTATTTAAAAATTGTTCAAAAAACAACAACAAAAACATAAAACACTTAAATAAATAAATAAAGGGATATACATAAACACAAAAATGTAATCGTTTTTATGAAAGAATAATTCCTTATTACTGTCAAAAAGAAGAAAAAAAAATGTATAACTTTTAAATTAATGATTAGGATGCATATACTCAAATTCATTTGTTCAAGAGCTAGAAAAATGAAACATTTTTTTACAGATTTTGATTTTGGACTAACTAAAATCAAATTCTAGTATTCTCAAATTGGCGAATTAATGCCCAATTTATCGACCTAGCAGATTCATCTCTGTCTAGAGTAGATGTTGGAACAAATGGCACTCTAGCTGCAAGAATGAGTGACAGCTAAAACTGAAGGTAGCACAAGGCTGAAGCATAGCTGGATCAGGTTCTGCTCAGGTAGGTAACAGGATCTGACCTTTGGCAGGTGGGGAGGCTGAAGCCTGCAGCCTGAGATATAGCCCTGCAATAGCCATGCTAGGACTGTATGACTCTCACTCTTTCTCTCTCTCTTCACTCATCTTAGATGGACTGATAGATGGATGAAACCAAAAGATGGATGGAGGAGGGAGGTTAGATACATCTGTAACCCAAGTGCACAAGCAGAGCTCAGATGTCACTCTGAAAGGTTAAAGGCATTCATAGGTAATGATGACGTTAGACAAAAGGCTGCTGGCCACCCTCTTGTGTCTGTTTTCCTGTGGGTCGGGTTACCAGCCGACACAGTCTGCACCTTCTCCTAGCACTTCAAACAACCTTCCTGAATCCTCAGCGCATGGGGACATTAGAGCCAGTCCCTTTGTGGGAATACACATCTACTGTTGTGACAATGCGCCATATTATGCAACAGTGGTCAAAGAATAAAAGCTATATTCTATAGGGTGGCAAATAGTGTTTCTGATACTTGTATATTGGGGTTCGTATGTATGTTTGTAAAAGGCTCCTTAATCATCTTCTAACAAGGTCACATGTGAAGGTCAGTACATGTAATCAGTGTGTTGGTGCAGAAGAAACGGGCAGGAATAAAGATCTAAGTGACTTTGACAAGGCCCGACAACTGGGTCAGAGCATCTCTGAAACAACGAGGCTTCTGGGTGCTCTTGATCAGCGTTTGTAAGAACCTATCAAAACTCAAAAAATGGCCCGAAGAGGGACAAACCACAAATTAGTGACAGCATGTATAGGCTGTCCAAGGCTAATCGATGGTGGAAGTCTATGTGGCAACAATTTTAATAATGTGCCTGAGTAGGTGCAGACTACTCACTTTTTCAGGAATGGTTTCAAGAAAGAAAATGAAGAGTTCAAGGTGAGCTCCAAATTTCTTAAGATGTTAATCTGATTGAGATTCTGTGGGATGTGTTGAACCAACCGGTCTAATCCACTGTGGCTCAACCTCGCAACTTAAGGACATGAAGGATCTGCAGCTAACGTCTTGGCGCCAAATATCACAGGACACTTTCAGGAGTCTTGTAAAGTCCATGGCTTGGCAAGTCAGTGCAGTTTTGGTAATATACAAGGAGAATCACCACAAAAATAATAATAAGACAAGCTTCTCATATTCATCATTTGTCAGATACCATTCTATAAATATCTTGATTGAATTCCATATTGAAGGAAAATCAGTCTGCTTAGTCAACACAGGTTTTACAGATATCCGAAATTCCCATAAGGGCATGCAATTCTGGGATGAATATCACAGCCCCCATCTCTGAGCTCGGGAAAATCCTCCGGGTCTTTTTCATCAGGTCTGTAAATTGGATTTGTTCCCTACCATTGATTCTAGTATAAAACCACAACAGACCTGAATGATGGCACCAATTCCACCAGAGCCAATCAGAGTGACAGCATTTGTTTAGTTTTTTTTTTAAACTCAGTGCTGATAACACTGAGGGAAAACAGTTCCCTCTGCATTTATAGCACTTGTGATGAATTGCTTCTGCCACTTACAGAGATTTCCTGTCACTGAAGGTCAGGGATCAGCTTTTTTTGTGCAAAACTGTTTTGTGCCTGGTGAGTTAGCACCCCATGCACAGAGCGGTTGCTTGGATGAATGAATGACTCGTGTGACATTATGATAACATTAAGATTATGTTTTCTGGGTTGGTCCTCCTGTTTCCAGACTTTTTGGACAAAGCCTTGATTTAAGGCAGCAAAAGTTCACTCATTATTTACTGACAGGCCAAACAATGAGCAGCTGAATTATGTGAAACCAGTTGTGAGGTAATGTGATGAAATTTGTCCATCTGTCGAGTTTAGTGTGTGTTTTTGTCTATATTTAGGAATTTGTAGTTGTAGTACAGTGATTCTTTGAATCCTGCTCCAGTCTGTTTCACCCAAGGGCTCTTTGATTGGCGGCTAGTCATCAGGGTTGTGTAACATCAGCTGGGTAATTAAAAACATCACCCACTCGTTTAACGGATTAATCTTCTTAATTATCTATGGTTCTATTCTCAGCCCAAAATCATGCTAGCATCCTAGTGCAACATATGCCCCAGATTCTTGGGACATTCTAGCTTTTTAGTGGCTTTCTATATTGAGTACATGTGTGCCGCTTGTCCTAAAGTCACTTTCTGAGGAGACTAGTATGAGATCAAGAGGATAAGTACACTGAGCAGTGCAGTGTACAAGGGCTGGTGATCACATACAAATCATTGTGATATATTCACAATCATTTAGCTGACTATATTTATTTAGGCAGTAGTCTCTTGACTAGTATTTTCAATACTGTGTGTGTATACATACATAGAGTACAGACCAAAAGTTTGGACACACCCTCTCATTCAAAGAGTTTTCTTTATTTTCATGACTATGTAGAGTCACACTGAAGGCATCAATATGTCATGTCATATTTCTAGGTTCTTCAAAGTAGCCACCTTTTGCTTTGATTACTGCTTTGCACACTCTTGGCATTCTCTTGATGAGCTTCAAGAGGCAGTCACCTGAAATGGTCTTCACTTCACAGGTGTGCCCTGTCAGGTTTAATAAGTGTGATTTCTTGCCTTATAAATGGGGTTGGGACCAACAGTTGTGTTGTGCAGAAGTCAGGTGGATACACAGCTGATAGTCCTACTGAATAGACTGTTAGAATTTGTATTATGGCAAGAAAAAAGCAGCTAAGTACAGGAAAATAAGTGGCCATCATAACTTTAAGAAATGAAGGTCAGTCAGTCCAAAAAATTGGGAAAACTTTGAAATTGTCCCCAAGTGCAGTCACAAAAACCATCAACCGCTACAAAGAAACTGGCTCACATGCGGACCGCCCCAGGAAAGGAAGAGTCACCTCTGCTGCGGAGGGTAAGTTCATCTGAGTCATCCGAGCAATGTACAACCAAAGACTTGCAAGATGACCCGATGAAAGGAGGAAAACTATTTCAATGTAGTGTGTAAGAAGAACACTAGACGAGTATGGCCTACATGTTGAGACATCTTGATGAATACCATTCTTGATCAAGAAGAACAAAAGACTTGTTAAAATTCATTTGTGTAGACCTGGAGCTCTGGAGGAATGCTTTATGAAGTGATGTGACCAAACAGGAATTTTTTGGGCCCATGGATCAGCGGTATGTCTGCTGCAAAAAAGGCAAAGCTCATAAGCAGAAGAACACCATCTCCATCCTCAAACTTGGAGGTGGATCAGTCCTGTTATGGGGTTTATTTACTGTCGCAGGAAGTGGAAGTCATGACTGTATGAAGGACATCATGGATTCGTTGAAGTATCCAAGAGTATCAGGTCATTTTGACAAGAATTGTGATGCCTTTGGTGCCAAGACTGAAGCTGATGATCAATGGACTTTCCTGCAGGACAGTCATCCCAAAGTACACATCCAAATCTACTACTGCTTGGTTCAGTGATCAGTTCTAGAATGAACTTAAGAGGCCTGTTCAGTCTCCAGGCTTAATTCTCATTGCAAATATCTGGTTGAATTTGAAGAAAGCAGTGGCAATGTGAAAACCAAAGATTATCCGTAATCTGGAAGCTTTTTCAGTCGAGGAATGGGCCAATACTGTAGTAGAGAAGTGACAGAAGCTTCTAAACACTTACAGACAGTGTTTATTGATGATTTTAAAGAATAAAAGATTTGGCACAAAGGAGGTTGAATAATTTTGAACATGAATGTTTAGAGCCAATTTGAAATTCATCATGATTCATCAATATTTCATTCTCATAATCACTCAAAAGTGTATTCACAAACTTTCTCTAATACTTTACTGTTGCCCTTGTTGAATTATTTTCATAAAATGTTATTCTCCGCTGCAAAATGTTTTGCAGGTCGAGGGGGTTGAATCATTTTGATTGCAACTGTATGTGTTTTGCTCTTTTTAATTTTTAAGTCCACTTCGCAACAATGGCTGTAATAAAAAAAAAAAAATATTCCTCTGTTTAGAAAAAAATCACAGTAACCAATCAGTGCTAAAACCATACTAAACTTTACTATATAATTTCTTATATTTACAAGTCTTAGAGAATTATAAAGATAGTAGAAATGAACTCAGACATGTCAGATGTTTCACCATTCATTACATATTGAATGCAGCATGAGCAGAAATGAGTGAATTTAGTCAGCTGTATATACAACTGTACATTGTATATCACAGACAGAAAGATATATCATTCATGTGTTTTTGCCTGCAGTTTACAAAGAATTCAATAGATTTCAGTCGGATAGTCCACATATATTTTACTCTCCTCTGTCTCTCTCTACTGACTCTCTCAAATGATTCGCTCATTCTAAGGCTGATGATACACAGGACAACTTTTTAAGCAATGTTGCCGCCAACAGGCGAACAGATGAGACACAGGGCCCATGACCAATCTAACATGTTTTTTTCACAGAGGAATAGAAACCTCTTCAAAACATTCCATCAAAAATGATTACAGGAGAAATAATAGAAAGTTTTTATTTTGCTCTCACTTGGCTGCATTCAAATAAAAAAAACTAAATGAATTAGATGGTTCTTTTAATTTCAAAGTGATAAAAAAGAATTAACATATTGTATAATTATTTTAATCAGCCTAATGAAGTATTTTAACTCTTGCATTTTCTGTTCTGTTGGGGTGTGAAAGTCTGCAAGTTGTTTTTTTTTCCTTCCAGATTGCAGTTTTCCATCAGTAGTTATAAATGTTTCTCTCTGCCCTCCTTCAGAGCAGACCACAATGATCTCATGTGTCGCCACCTGTTTATTCTTTCCAGGCAGGTAAAAGGTGTTAAATACATGTGATTTGAAGTGGTGTGAAGTGAACCAACACACACACACACCTGTGCTGTTGCATAACAGTTACATAGGCCTTACATCACACGAGTGTCCTGAACACTTATCTGCGATGCTGCTTTGAAAAGGGGCCTGTCTCCTGCCTGTGAACTGTTTGTATCTGGTGTTTACTGGATGCTGATGTGGTCTTTGAAGTTTAGCTGTAGTGTCTGACTGTCCATCAACCAGCAGCACATTGAGAGAAAAAACCTCAGATCTTCTCTTTTGATGCTGGGCCATCATAATTAGATAAATAATATATTTATATATTTAAAATATAATTTCTTAGGGATGCACAACATATTAATACCATATGAAATAAAAAAAATCTTTAAAAACAAGTTGTTAATTAATTAGTAATTAAATCAATTAACTATTTAACTAATACTGTTAATCAAAATATGTAATCAAAAGAATGTAATCAAAATACTCCAAATACTTATTCATTGTTCATACTGTACATTTGAATTTTCCTTTTAGTTATTATTTTTAATTTCTTTTCTCAAAGTAGAATATCTTTTTAATATCCACCACACAATTAATATAATTATCTTCTTATTTGTATAGGCAAGAATTGTAATATTATGGTTCCCTTGCATCAATACTTTTATCAGTATTTGTTTTATTTTTGTTTATTTATTTCTTTCTTTTAATTCATTTATGCATGTATGCATTCATATTTTACAGTTTAATGTAGAAAGCAGGTCATCACGGTATGTGTCCTTATCTCCACAAATCTGATTTCAACATCACTAAACTAAAACTACTTTGCACAGGTCAGCATGTTAATCTTTATTATCTTTCATTCTTCTTAAAAGGCATTTTACATGCCACACACGCTCTCCCTTATACACACAAACACACAAAAAGCTGGCGTGTCAAGAAGGCGGATGTCCACTCCTTCCACCCGGGTAGTGTGTAAGTCTACACCGCCTGTAGGAAACACTCAAAGCTGTGCATGAATTAGTGATTGACACATCCCCTCTTGATACAAAACAAACCTTCTCTGTGTGTGGGAACAGAAGGACGGAAATGCAAACACAAACTGGACAATGCTGCATATGTACAGCAAAAATTATTCTTAAAATTTAATATTCAGTTTATTCAGATTGTAGTTTTATTCATAGAAATTAAACACCATCAGATCTTTTGTCTTATTATGAATTTTTCTTTTGTGTTATCTAATTAATATTAGATTTTGCACTTTGGCGCAAAAGTGCAAAAAATCTAATTTATATCAAAACAAACATACAGTATCAAACAATACACATTTATAACAACAGTTAATAAGCCACACCAATTTATCACATCAGTATAATGAATATAGATGATGTGTGGTGTAAATCTATAAACTTTTTTTAGTATCCTTGAATTAACATTTTGTTTTATTTGCTTCCTGTCACCGTTCTCTCTTTATTTGCTCCATCAGCACAGTAAAGGTCACACTTCATATTTCAACTGCCCCCTTCTATTCAGGCCATCCAAATCAGCACCATGCTTCTAGGGCACAGGAGAGCACAATGCTAGTTTTATAATAACACAGATGCTAAAAACATCTGCAGAATCATGAAAGTTATTTCATGCAAAACCAGAGCCGTTCTGAATTGTGTTTTGTTTGTGATTCTCCTCAGGAGCGGTTTGAGGCTCTGTTCAGGATCTATGATGATCAGACGACCTTCCAGATGTTCAAGAGTTTCAGAAGAGTTCGGATCAGCTTTAGCACTCCAGAGGCTGCTGCGCGTGCACGCATCGAGCTCCATGAATCTGATTTCAACGGCACTAAACTAAAACTGTACTTCGCACAGGTCAGTGCTTTACTTTTTATTGTGTTTAATTCTTCATTAAAGGAATAGTTCATCCAGTAATTCAAATTCTGATTAAAATTCACCCAGATGTTGGTCCAAACCTGTATGCAGGAGCGGTCAAACTCCGAAACAGCACAAAACATCCTTAAATTAGTCCATACGCCTTATATTCAAATGCTATAAAGATATATTTCCAATACAGACTGAAATATACAATTCTGTTCAAAAGTTTGGTGTCAGTAAGAATTCTTTGAAATCTCATTTTAAGGATGGATTTATTAAATATTACTACAATTTAAAATATTTTTTAAATATCCTGCGTGTGTTTTATTCAGAACACACAGACAGACTCCTCTCAATGATTCTGTGTATTTGTGTTTCGCTGTGTGGAAGTGCGGATATGATCTAGGACACCGTGTGTCTTTTGAAAAGTAAAAGAATAGCCTGTTTCCTTCAGACTATGGTGAGAGTATTCCTTCAAATCAATTAGATCTGGGACTGAACTGTGCTGTTTTTGGATGTATTTAATTTAGAGCCGTTTTTTCTTTTATTGTTTAGTCTTGTTTTGTGCTTTACCACCCCATCTTTTTTCTCTCTGGCCACAGGTGCAGAACTCAGGGGACGATGTGGACAAGACATACCTTGCCCCACCTCAACCTGTCAAGCAGTACCTCATCTCTCCACCTACGTCCCCACCTGTGGGATGGAGCCAGAGTGAAGATGCCACACCAGTGATCAACTACGACCTGCTGTGTGCTGTGGCCAAACTGGGACCAGGTACAAGACACACACACAGTCATCATACAAGCATATGCCACCTATTCCCATCCGTACAAACAAGCTGTGCTGAGTGTACGTTCTCTAACCATCCTCACTGACTCAAACATTCATTTTCACACCAACAGTGGATAAAGTGACCCAAAAGCATTTGGAGTTATCATATTTTCTTAAAAAGTGTGCCTGTGCTTTTTTGTGAAGAGTGTTTTTTGTTTATTTATTTATTTGTTTTTTATTTATGTTATGCTGGTTGCTGTCAACTGATATTATATAATATAACAAGATCTTAAAGGACATCTATATATTTATCACTTCCCAAATGTGGTAAGTGTCTTCTATAGGTTTATTTCGAGTGTATATAGATCTTAAAATGTTCATTTCTGTCAGGCACTGGATGCAATGAATCTAGGATATGTAATGATAAACTGAGAATCAGTGTTAGAATTTTTAATTTATTTGAAAAAATGTCTTGACCGAGGCTGCATTTATTTGATACAGTAAAAAAGGTGATCTATTGAAATATTATTACACTTTTAAATAACTCTTTTCTATTTTCAGGTATGTTAAAATTGAATGTTAAAATACAATCAATTAGTGTTCATTTGTGCTTTCATGAAAGCTATTATGCAGTGTTACTGAGAAGTTCAAGAATTGTATATGGGGGGGGGGGTCCCAGAATTGGAAAATGTTGATAATCCCTGATTTCAAATTCAATGACACTGATAAATTTTTAAATGTGACTGCATATCCCATCTTCTTCACCATCTCCTGAAATCTCTCTACTGTATTATAAATTAAAGTGGCAAGAAGGCTACAATTATATTAAAAGGATGCTGAATTGTAAAAGATAATATATGTTATCAACTAATGTGTAAATGTGATAAAAATTTGTTTAAATCTGAACTGTAATGGGTGGCAGCAGTTAACAGATAAAGGGTTTTCCTCTCGTGTGTGTGTGTGTGTGTGTGTGTGTGTGTGTCTGCTCCCCCTGCTGGTACACATCACATCACACACACTGACTTCCTGCCATGACAAAGCTCGTTATTAGGATATCATTCTGTTTCTAAGTGTTTGTGTGTTCTCAATGGTGGTGCTCTCTTTTTTACTAACAGTTATAAACTTTTAATGGCTTTCAAATATCATATTATTTCTTTGCGAGAGGACATTTATCTGGACATTCATTTACATAATGTCAACCTGATGCAGAAGAGATGGCAAAAACAATAACACAAAAATGTATTCTTCATATCTGGATCAAGTTATCTGGCTTGATATGACTTAATCCTGGATTGTTACGCTCTTTGAAGCTCATAAGAGTTGTCTTATAGCAACAAGTCCATACGATAAAACATGCTTAGTATTAGGTTTATTTGACGTAAATGGGATCAAATCAATAAGGAGGTGAAGTCTGTCCCACTGGATAATTGTAACTAGTTAGATGGAATTTCTACATTTAAGGGTATATTATTGTTGTTAATGATAGATAGATAGATAGATAGATAGATAGATAGATAGATAGATAGATAGATAGATAGATAGATAGATAGATAGATAGATAGATAGATAGATAGATATTATTATATATATTATTATTAATAATAGATTTATTACTATTATATATAGCCTGTGTTGAACTAGAGGCATAAATTAATTTTGTATAACATTATTTATTACTATTATTATTATTATTATTATTAATTACAGACAATTTTCCTATGGCTTTAGGGTTAATTTTACATCATAGTTTACATTAGGTGTACAGTTTGTCCAAGCAATGAAAAGAACGTTTTTCTTTCTCCTGTTCTTGGGTAGTTCTTGTTTAACAATTTTTTGCGATTGTTGTCAGTATTTAATAGGTCAACATTTGGTTCAATAGACAGTGCAAACATGACGTGTGTAGAAGGTCCGGGAAAATATTTGTACGAGTTTTCAGGCAAGTTAAAAATGTCCTACCCACAGAATGGATTACACCAATGATATATATATATATAAAAAAAAAAAAGTTGATCGCTAAATTCCAGACATATTTGGCTGGGAAGGAAGTCTTGAGTTCTGAAACAAACTGCATGGTTTTTTAGTGTGTCAGTTAAATTCAAAAGTTCTTCATCTTCTATCTGTCTCTGAAGGTGAGAAGTACGAGCTGCATGCGGGTACAGAGTCCACTCCTAGCGTGGTGGTCCATGTGTGTGACAGTGAAAATGAGGAAGAGGAAGAAGCCCGGCCAAAAACCAAGATTGTCCAGACCCGACGCCCTGACGGTCCCCCGAAAGTCTACAACTAAAACCTTTGGCACATTTTACACGTTTTTCTCTCTGTGTCTCTTTCTCTCATCCAGGGAGAGGCAAGCTTTATTTCAATAACAAAAAAAGCGAAACTAAGAAATGGATGGATTTGGAGTGGTGCCCCGTGCACAGGTGACGTGTGGTGTTCTGAACCGGACTCATGGACTGAACACACTGTCTCACCGCTGCCTCACGGGACAGCCAGGGGCCGATGAGCTTGCAACCCCCCTCTCACAATCATAGCACTTTCATTCCCTCATTTAGAGTCTTTGTACTGTATCACAGAAGAGCAGTAATTGTATTTAACAGTCGTAGAAGTAGGTTGCATTTAAACTTTGTTACTGTTTGTCACTTTAAATGATCATCAAAGAAAATAATGCTTTAAAAAAGGGAGCAGACCCGTTCTGTTCCTCCGTTTCTCTCTCGACAGCCGTGTCCGTGTTTATCTCCATAACGGTCAGGTTGGCACACCTGCAGAGGTGCCGCGCGGCGCGCTGGGATTGTGACCCGTGTGTATTTATGCCTGTTCATACCATGCTAGAATGGGATGACGAGTTGTTTAATGGAAATGGTAAGAACGAAGGTGTCGCCTGAAGTGTTTCTGTCATGTTGGTTTTGACGAGAAGGTGTTTAATAAGTTAGATGTGTATTATTCTTACTGTGTATTTGATACTACACATTTTTGCATGCTTACTGGCGTATTTTACACTCTATGTTAAAGCAACTTTAAGCATATCTGATCGCTGTCTTTCAGAGTGAGTGGCCTTGGAAAGGGAAGAAACAGTTGTCAGGTGTAAAGTTCAACATTTTGTACTTGTATAGCGCATCATTCACTTGCAGGCCAGACAAACAATTAGGAAAAAGCACATGATTTGGGTCTTGGTTTTACATCATCTCTGTTTGGTGTGCTTCTCACTGTGTATTGTTAAGCACTGAGAATGTTTAGTGTTATTCATATCTTTGTAGATTTACTGAATCTACATTGACCTGTTTGTTTGGAAATGAAAACAGTGTGCCGAGTGACCTGGCCCAGAACCACTGTGTCAACACTTGACTACTGTCATGTCAAGGTTAATTGTTAAGTTGTGTATTTTGCATTGACAGATAAAAAAAATCACAGAAAAATGAAAATTCTGTCATCACTTACTTATTTACTCATAAACCTCCACTGTGTTAATTCATACCAGAATGTTAAAAACAGATGAAAATGGATGGACGAAAATGTCATTTAAAGTGTGTTTTAGTAATAATGTACAGTCAGTGAAGTAGGATGCAATGTTTGACCATCGGATTGAGGATTGCAGAGAGGTTTGTCATGATGGTGGTTAAATTAGCCTTATAAAAAAAAGTCACATTTTAGTCACACAAAAAAAGAAAAGAAAGAAAAAAGTTAAATATTGAGTGATATTCAGTCATATTTTGAAATATGATATCATGATGATGTAATCACATTAAAAAGAAATAACTGTGATGTTCATGTGACTTTATAAATTGCCTTGCTCCCGTGCTTACATGTGAGAAAAAGATTTCAAGTGTTTTGTTTAAAAGCCAATCCTGCAGCGATGAACGACTTCTTTAGCAAATAGCGTAATAAAGAAAACAAATCTATCAGAATTTAACTTTTTTTATTTTGTACTTCTGCATGCTGTGACTTTTCCATAGATGCAGTCTTTCCTGTTTGTATCTCACTCTGAATGCAGCCCTTTTTCTCTTGCCCGTTTCATCCTGTTGTGTTTTCAGGTGTTAAGGCGAGAAACATGGTGAACAACGCTCTTTTGAGTTATTGATAACCAGCATGAACAAATGTTTTGGACTCTGAGTTTTGTGTGTGTTAGCCTTTAAGACAAAAGGAAGAGGTGACCTATATGAACACAACAAGCAAATTTGTAAGATAAGCCTGTCATTGGCAGCATAATGTATTGTTATTTTTACTGTCTTTGAGGCTGTTGTTGCAGTTACTTTGTGTCAGTAAAATGATTTTGTTTCTTCTTTTCTTTTTTTAAGGAAGTATACAGATATTACTGTTGCTGTTCAGTTTAGATATAGATATTGTCTTGTACTGTAACTGTAGTTCAAACCCATGAACATGAAGCAATAATTTACAGTTATATGTCTGTGTCCCTGTATGGTATGGTTTCTTTTTTTTTTTTTTTTTTGGTAACTTTATTTTAAGGTGTCCTTGTTACACGTTATATAATAACAATTAACTATGCATAATTACATGCGAGTTATCCTAACCCTAACCATATAGTAAGTACATGTAGTTAATTAATTTTACTCAGTACTTATACTGTATGTATAATTACACTGTAACAAGGACACCTTAAAATAGTGTAACCTTTGTTTAGTTTTTTTGCAGAGCTCTTCTCTGACTCTTAGCTTGCTTTTGTTTGTGTAAATATGATTGTTATTCATTTCTCATTTGCATATAAATATATAAATAAAGATATATATAGACTGATTCTTAAAAAAAAAAAAGAAAAAAAGTGTTGTAATGTGTTTATTTCAACCACGTCAAGTACCTCTCAAATGTGCGTTAAGTCCATTATGATTCAGTACCGTTAAGGGTGTGAACAACGTTTATTGGACCCATATTTCATTAATCATAAATTAAAACCAGGTTATATTTACAAAACTGTGTGCATGTGTGTCCTTTTCCTCATTCCATCTGTGAAGGAGTGGTCATGCGTGGGCAAAAACTTTCATTCTGAATAGACATCGTCCATGTGAAATATTACTTTTTACCTCATTAATGTAAAAAGAATTTCAAATTCAGATCGTGCCAGGCTTTATAAATATCTCAGTTGTAATTATTGACTGTTTCTGCCTTAAAAAAAAAAAAAAAAAAACCCAAGGAAGGTTTAACTGTCTCAGCCTTCTTTCCACTATCCACTTTTTCTTTATCTGACAATAAATGTAGGTTCCTCGCCAGGGGAAATGGGACACACCTGATTTTTGTTTTTACCTGTCAGTGAGGAGATCCCAGCCCAGTCTCCTGGGATACAAATACTGATACAAAGATAATAGTTATACACGCTCTCACATGTCCTGTTGGGAATTATTCTTTGAGGGAAATAATAAATAGCTTGTGAATCACATCTAATAGCTTTGAACAAGATGTATAGAACTAGTTCTGCCTGAAATTGTGACATTTTCCGCCTTGTATCTGATAATACTCAAGATTGGATCACATATCACTTATACTGTATAATCTGAGGATGAATATTATTGAGTGATTCAATTATAAATATCACATAAAATGGCCCCAGAAATTATTTGAACACTTCATTGCAAATCACACTTAAAATGATTAATTAGTGTTCCTGTAGCTCAATGGGTAGAGCACAAGCGCAAGGTTGGGGGTTCGATTCCCCGGGAACACGTGATAGGTAAAAATTGATAGCCTGAATGCACTGTAAGTTGCTTTGGATAAAAGCATTTGCTAAATGCATTATTTGAATTTAATTTAATTTAAAATCTGTAATTGTCATTGTAAAATATCAAACTAAACACACACACACAAATATATATATATATATATATATATGTATGAACAAATAGCTTAAACTATGTAAACAGTCTGATCTTGGGGCCGGATGTGTAATGATCTGAGATGGGTGACTGATTGCTGTGTGCAGTGTGTACCTACGCTCGTCATGTGTTTGCTGATGACCAGTGGACACAGCCTGACTTCAGCACTTATCTTTTGTACGTGTAAAGCAGATAGTCTATGCTAGATAATTTGTAGACCAGGTTAAGTAAGAGTGAGTTATTAATTAGTGTTTTAAGCATGCAAGTCTATTGAAGATCATCAGGGTGAGAATAATGGTGCTGAGTATATTTAATTAACATCAAAAATAAATGTTTGCAAGATATTCTTCACACTCCGCCGTTCCCCTGGTACTCCCTGGAAAGAAAATAGGACTCAGTTACTCAGATAAGTCCCGGAGGGGGGGGGGGGGGGTAGTGTATAGAATGTACGTTAATAAATGTCTTATATCATACACTGTGTCTAAAACATAAAGTGGTCTCACAAAAAAAAATTATTTTAATTAAATTAATAAAAAAAGGAGGAAAGAAGGAGAGAAAACCCTTTTGCTCTTCACAGGTAACTTGATTCCCGCTGAGGCATTGCACTGGCTGGTTGACTGGAAAACCCATGATTGAAACTCTGTCATGAGATCCCTTAGAGGAAGGAATCCCTCGAGAAGAACAAACGTCCCCTTTCTTCTATTGACACATTTCTGTTACAAAACAGGTGTGTGTCTGTCAGGGTGGAGAATATACACTTTTCTGAAAAGTTGCTTTCGATAAGAAATAGTTGCAGAAAACACCAAGCTGTGACTCATCCTAATTATGCGGTTCTAGTAATATTCATGTAAATTATGATTGAATTTAAATGTAAGTTAGTTGATTTCACAGTTTGTGAACACAATTTTAAAAACTTCATTTCAAAATAAAAAGTGATTTTTTTCTTGTCTGAAAATTGAATTAGAATAGGTTAATTGACTTAAATGATGCACAAAAAAAGGATATTCATCAAGCAAGTCAATCACAACATGTCAGTTGTTCTGGAGTCTGCTCAAAATCTATTTGCAACTGAGTGTGTGTTGAGGATGTATTTGAAGTGAATTTGATTGAATATTTAAATGTGGCTGATAAGAAATCATCTGTAAACCACATCAGCTCTCTCTGTGGCCCTTGATTTGCATGGGTACAGAACGAGTGCTAATCTTGTAATGATTTTCTACTATTCTACATTTTGTCACAGAGAAAGTCAATGAGAAATGCAGTGCGTTTGTATATGTGTGTTTAATTAAAGGTGAGCACCGACTGAGATCGGAGTGTGTCAACTGCGTTGTGAATGTGGCACGCCTTGGGGGCCAGGCCAGACCTGAAAAACCAGCTACCGCTTTCAGTCCAGAGAGCTGAAACGGCATGCCGTGTCTACCTCTCTGCCAAAGGCTGAAACCAACCCTTGCTTTCAACTTCTTCAGTTTTTAATCACACCTGAAGTCAACATTCAATCATTTCATCTGTTCAGACTCATTTCAGACGAGCTTTCCATTTTGTTTTTCTGTCCCAGCTCTGTTAGCAGCAGCGTGTGTGTGTGTGTGAGGGAAGGAGTGTGTGGACTATGCTCACTTCAGTCGACTGAAGGAGGGGGAGTGGAAGAATCGATACTGTGGAGAGAGAACTCCACGACAGGGAACTCATCGTACAGGTAAGCCAATATGCAACCAAACTATACCCATTATCACCTTCAATTTTGTGTGTGATTCGTCACCTGTCATCTTAGGACCTCTGAGGGTCCCTGGATGCATGCCTACAGGTGTGTGTAGGAAAGATATTAAGATGGACCGATTGTGTATATTTAAAGCGGGTTGGATAAGTAGCTATTTCTTATTCTCTGTTGTACAGCTAAACAGGTACAAACCACACAGGAAAGTTGTAAAGAAAATATTATGACGTTTTACAGTGCAATACAGTACAATACAATACCATGTCTAATATGTCTTTCTACTTCAAAATTCATCAATGTTATTTGCAGTTACATGGAAATTGTAAGTGAAATTTACTAGCAATTTCCAAATGGAATTGTTTCTACAACAAAATGTTTTAAAATACAATTGCCTGAAGTAAACAAACTCAGCTCAGTCAGAATGTCTTGGCAGAAACACTGTAAAAAGTGAACATTTGCAGTGAAAGATGAAATTTATACCTGATCCGATCCTTAAAAATTGCTTTTGTTGGTGTTATGTAACGTATTCTGGTGGATTTAGTCCATTTTTTTTATCATACTTTGGACATTTACCAAGTTTCAAAATGAAGCTACCACGTGAAGCACCTGAGATTTTAGTCCTGATACTGAACAATGTATATGATGTTATGATTTATAATATCTGATGTTAAGCCATGATGTTAGTTTCCTTCCTTTTCCTTTGTGTTTCTAACTATTGTCTGATCTTATGATGAAGATATTTAACTAATAATGTTCCTGGCAGGAACTTTTGCAGAATTGTTTTTCCTTTTATTGAGAGCACCCAAGAAGACGTTCTGTTTTGTACATCCTCTGAGAATCTGATGAACAATAACTTTTTAACTTTCCTTTGCACTTTCTTTTGATCTGATTTTAGACTGACATAACACACAAAGCTCTGGCAGGGCAGTGAATGCGTATTGTGTTCCTGGCATTCAGGAACAGTACAGAAGATTCCTGTAAACAATCAGGTTGATTTCATTTAGATTTAGTTGAAATGTTGTGCTCTGTATTTCGAAGTTGTTGTTTTTATTGTTAGCGAGCGTGTAAGAAGTGGGAGACACGTTTAAGAGTCAGGCTGCAGACGGACACATACCTGTAGCAGAAAGTGATGAATAAGCCATTGTTTCAGTCACGGGAAACTGAGGACTGATCTGGTGTGTATAGAAAGACTGTGACGTGCACTAGAGGCCAGACGTACGTGAGCGCACCTGTGATCTAATCATTTAAATATTGACCCATGATCTTAACCCAAATCCATCACATTTATACTTGTGTAATTGATTGTTTCACCAAAAGTTAATGAAACTCATTTAGTTAAAGATAGATTGATGGATTTACATTACATTAGAAACTGGCCGTTACGTTCTAATCAGAAGCAATCATAACAGCTTATTTAAAATGACTGAATGAATAAATATATAATTATGAGCCAGTTTTAAGTAATAGATTAAGCAGAAACTTTTGCAACAAGTTATGACCACACCTTTATTTCGCCAGCAGCGAAGTGAGTAAAAAGCACTTCAAGGGAGAGAGGGAGAAAGATCACAGTCAATGCTTTCTAGAATTGTAGTTTCTCCGCAATTTGTTTATTTTGTTTCTAAACCAGAGACGGCAGCTTTCATGGAAAAATTCATACTTTTTTCTTTGAATTATTATGTTAATAAGGTGGTATTGATAAATATGAGTAAAAGGCTATTGTGTTAGTATTTAGAATTTGTATTTCTGTGTGCAATGATATATCAGCTTCGTGTTCTGTTTTCAGCCGAGTTGAATTTAGCACAATTGTCGCTCTGGCAGGATTGAAGGTTTGTCTCGTTCTGTCTCAGCTGCTCTGTTCATCTGTGAGTTTAAAATGGCTGTAAATTAAATCAAGTGGCACAGGCTGACACTTGAAACCTCAGAGTGTATTATGGTCTGTTTTATGGTGGTGTGAAACTGAGCTCCATACTGATGACCTGGGATTCACCTTGTAGCTCAGGCAACAGAATTTACAACTATTTGCTGTTCTTCGGTGGTACAGGCGCTGTATTTTTCTTTCCATCAGCACCAATTCAGAAATACTCATAAGAGCTAGTCCTCAGACATTATGGCCTGTCTGGGATCGGAAGAGGCCGTTTCACAAACTTTAGATGAAAATAACAAAGATGAGCTTGGCAACTGAGTAAATGCAGGTTATTAAGGCCTAAATGCTTGACACAAAAGTAAAGATTTTTATTCTTGTTTCAAATCTAGATGATTAAGTTTACTTCTGCTTCCTTAAGGTGATAAATCTGTTGATAAATACATGTCATATCCAATATTACCTGATAGCAATAAAATAAAATCTCTAATTTTCCCTAATCTTAATCAGACCAGCCAAATTAACTCAAAACAAACAATTTTTTTGGTTCTTATTCATTCCAAAGTCCATCACAGTTCAAAGTTTGACACAATAAGAAAACTGGTGAACATATTTTTCACAGACTGACTTGTTCAGACTAGCTGACCGCTGCTGTGAAGCCCACGCTGTCAGAATGTCTGAAGCTGTTATGAAACTGGAGGTTTTGCATGTTTTGTAGTTGCTGGTCTATTTGAATATTTACCCAGCAGGTGAAAAATAGACTTCATGTGTGTTTAAAAGTGAGAGAGTCTGCAGGACTTGAATGCATTTGGCTTGGTGATTTGGGGGGGATCTTGATGCAATCATGTGTAAGCTTTTTATAGCCAGTGCCATTTTCTTTTGAAGCAGCTCTGATTGTATCATTGAGGATACTCAACAGTAAATGAAATCTAAAGCCAACAGCAGCTGTATAATTTTGAGACTGTGATGAGCATTGTTAATGCACCATGGCTGAAGGTTCACAAGGTAAAAACCCCTGACGTAGATCAAACTTCTTCTTGTTTGAACCGTGCCTCTAATTCATCCCCAGAAGCATGCTGGACAGACTGTGCTGTGTTTTGACTGTGCTGAAATTATGACAGATAAGCTATTAAAAAAAGGGAAGTTGATGGGCGTGAGATTTCTTGCTGACAGATATATGGAGGAATGATAAACTCCTTTCAGGCTTTTTCTTCAACAGATTGACTTAAACCATTTAAACACAATCACTCTGTCAAGTACCGGGAGACCTGACATGAAATCGAATCTAATGAAATCTTGCCGGATAAGCCATGTAGAACTAGCAGAACTGCTTAAAAGCCATAAAATATTACAACCGTTTTGAGACTACAATGTACAAAAATGTCTCTAATCAAATTAGTGGTTCAGCAAACATAATAATGAATCATGCATTCAATGTGGTTAAATTCCCCAAAACAGCAATTCAACCTAATTAGCATCTTGTTTTGTACAAAGCAAACAGTTTTTCAAAATCTTTAGAGCTAAAGGCACAGCACGAAAGAAAGAGATCATAAAATGATGTTGTAGCGTAAAATGTTAATATTAAATCATTCCTTCTTTATGAATTTTTATTAAAATCTGTAAATCAAGGTGGTATTGTATGTTTAAACTTTTTTTCCTTCTTGTCTTTTTTTTTTTTTTTTTTTCAGGACAAATCTAAAGATGCAAAGAGCCGGCACAGCATCCGTGACCCAGTCCACAAGCACACAGAACACCACAGCCGTCACCAAGTCTAGAGAACAAATCCTCACGCAGAGTAAGTTTCAAATCTGTACTTTATACGAAAAAAGTCTAACACCCTGTTTACATTAAATGAAGTAATGCCACATGGCAAAAGCAAATAGAACCCATTATAATCTGTGATTCTGTCTACACTGGATTCTATTCCTGTCGTACTCCATGCGTTTGCTAGAAATCAAGAAGCATGCGCATTCTGAACGCCTCACTTCCTGGAACCTGTTTCTACAAAATATTTTCAATAATTCACATTCAATTTTGTATTGCATATTCTACTATCGTTTTCCACAATTTGTGATCAAATTAACTTTAAATGTGTCCTTGTTAATGTGTGGTCTTCCCAATCCCTTATATATCTAATAAAACATTCCCTATTTATTGTGTTCACAGGCTCAGGAGCCATGATAGCTGTAATCGTCATTGGTATAATCCTCATTCTCACATTTTTGCTGATAGTCCTCAAGACGTACAACAGGTATAGCAACATTTTGATGTGAACCTTAATGAATGAGTTACATACCATGAGATGAACACCTTTTCCATCTTGACTCAGCAGGACAAATTTCATTGTAATGAGGCCTAAAAATAGATACAAGAGTAGGCTCACCCTATGTTCTCCAAAACTATTAGAGGACAAGAACACACTTAAAAATGTTCTCAGGGCTGAAGGACTTCATAGCTGTTTCATAATGAGTTGATTGATGTTGTTTATCATTTAAATTATGCACCAGTATTTAAACCATTATTAATAGGGAGATCACCTTTTTCGTCATGGCCAATAAATAAACAAATGTTAATATTAAAATGAGTGTTTTGCAGTGTAAATGCTTTTTCTAAATGTAAACAGAGGAAATGAGCATGAACAATTAAATATCCAATAGCTATGCCACTAAATTCTGATCATCAGTATGCTACCCCTCAATTTCATTTAAACATTTTTTATTGATCAATTCATTTTTATAATCATTTATCTGACAGGAGGACTCATGCAAACAGGATGTTTTCTGGAGGCTCCAACAAACCACGAAAGAAGGTGTCCTCAACAACCACAAACACAAACCTGGCCATGAGCAATGTGGGTGCGAGCTCAGTCTCTGGAAGCTTTGTGCAGTCTACCGCATCCTCAGAGAACGGGTACCGTATTCCTCGAGTCGACCTGGCAAACGTGAACCTGAGTAATGGGGAGCATTTCAGCACCAACAGCGGCTCAAATATTGTGATGACCCATGACAAGCCATCAGTAGATAACACATAGCAGACATTGTCTGGACTTACAAGTGCGAAGATACTAACATACCAACATGAACAAAGAACCAATGGAAGAGGCCCGGTCATGTTTAAGCACCTGCCATTAGCTGAACATTCACTAACTGTGATTTCTAATTTTATGGAACTTTGATAAAAGTCCACTTTAAAAAAAAAAAAAAAAACTAAAACAAAAAGCCTGTATATGATAATGGAGAACCCGAGGAACACTTCAGACATTTGTCCAACCACTTGACATGATTATAGTTTTATTTTTAGCATTGGATTTGGTTATGAAATGTAGGTTAAAGCATATTTCACTGCCTTGAGCTGGAAACTTTTTTCTTAAAAATGGAATTGGTAGGAGCTAGAATTCAGTTAGAAATGTTAATGATGCCCGTCAACTTGTGTATTACCATGACATTTGCACTAAAATAGTGTAGTCTCTCATAAAGGATAGTTCAAACAAATGCTTTACATTTATGCATTTGACAGACGCTGAACCTATACAGCTTAGCTTGCATTAAAAAGTATGTATTTTGTGTTTATACAGTCCCTGGGACTCAAACCCATGACCTTGACATTGATAGCGATTTTAGGCGTCCAGACTAAAATGCTGTTGACGAGTCGGGAAAACTGCATATATATGGAGTTTCTTGTGAGCTAGTGGTTATTACATCTTTAGATGTGCTGGGATTTCCTTGCATGAAACAACCACAATGCACAAATGTTGTTTTTATGGAGTCAATTGAAAATATTTAATTCTGCTTGTTTGTGGGTTTGCAGTTTGAATCAGACTCACTCAGTGAATCTTTTAGAACTATTAATGACTTTTAAGCTGAAAACATCAATGAATCTGGAATCATTTATCAGTTAGATTTAAAATAAACCAAGATGAACCACTGCTTGTTTTTAGACATAAATGTATTTTTTTTCTTCTAATAAACATTATTCTAAAAGTTATTCAAATATATATATACACAAATCAAATATTTAAAATGTGGAATGTGTTTAACATTCTGAGTCACTACAATGACAGCGTCAAATGTGAACTAAAACACTTTTGTAATTTGTCAACAATGAAAAGAAATACGATTCCCAAATATGGTTTACAGTAATTGTAGAAGCCAATGTCTATCGTTTGCCAATTGTTAGTCTGATGCCTTGTTTGAAATAGAAAACCTGCAGAAAACCTTCCTCTCAAGGAATCCAGACATCTCCAGAAGTAACCTCAAGAAAATTTATTCACAATCTGCAACAAAACTAAAGTATTGCGTAAGAATAAAAGAAAAAGAAACATTTCTGTGAACAGTTATACCAAGCTTTCTGGCTAATGTTCTAGTGCAACATCTCAACGAAAACACTCAGGCACAAGATTCACTTTTTCTTAAGGAGATCAACTCACATTTTGCATGAGAATATACATTTACAGCTATAAAGGAAAAATGCAAGAACACACTGAGTACTACTCCAAGGCAACCATGTCAAGAAGATCAGTCCTTTCATTGCAACAGTGTCTTCATCAGAACTATAATAGTGTCTTGTGTTGTTTAATATCAAGTGCAAACATGAATTCAAAGTAATGGATACTGGAAGTAAATGATTGTTAAAAGCCTTCCTGAACAGAACTGCGAATGGCGTTCACTATATGTGTCATAATGTCATCATACTGAGTGTGGATTTGTCTGTCTGCATCTACAGAGTCCATCTATTGCTGAAGATTATGGTTAAGTGAAGAGTTAATCATTTTTTTGTTTGTATTTTTCTGGAAAGGAATTACTTCGAGACCAAAGAGAGTACATTTAAGGCCATTAACCTGTTACACCCTAAGGTTGTTTGAAAGAAAAACAAGAAATAATACTATAAATTACGTACAAATATAAGATTTTACCTGAGAAGGAAAAGGTGCCACAACTTAAGTATGGCACGAGTCACATACACACAACATGATGGCCATTTAAGTTAGCAGAATACTGAGAAATCAATTTAAAAGTCTTAAAGGTACAGTTCACCCAAAAATGAAAATTTGATCTTTATCTGCTTACCCCCAGGGCATCCAAGATGTATGTGACTTTGTTTTTCAGTAAAACACAAATAAAGATATTTAACTCGAACCGTTGCAGTCTGTCAGTCATATAATCTAAGTGAATGGGAATCACAGCTTTGAGAGTCATAAAAACATACACAAACAAAACCAAATTAAACCCTGCAGCTTGTGACGATACATTGATGTGTAAAGACATTAAACGATTGGTCTGTGCAAGAAACTGAAAAGTATTTATATATATTTTTTTACCTTTTTCAGCACAATGTCTGAACTGTCCCGAGTGGTTCTCAACAGCCTGCGTGACACGTCTTCTTGCATTACGGTGGATCGCTGAATTTATAAGTGCATTACCACCACCTATCTCTCAGGTGGACCACTGACACTCCCAACTGAGACTGTAGATAGTGTCAATGGTGCATTCGAGAGATAGGTGGTGGTAATGCACTTATAAGTCTGAGATCAGGACAGTTCATACATTGCGGTGAATCAGAGGTAAAAACGATATAAATACCATTTGGTTTTTTTGCACAGACCAATTTTTTTCTTGTCTTTACACATCCATGTATCGTCAAGAGCTGCAGCGTTTTGTTTGTGTTTTTTTGACTCTCAAAGCCATGATTCCCATTCACATCCATTATATGATTGACAGACTGAAAGAGTCAGAGTTAAAAATGTTTGTTGGTGTTCTACTGAAGAAACAAATTCACATATAGATAAACATCAAGTTTTTATTTTTGGGTGAATAAAACCAAATTCTGGACACTGGTAAGAGTTGTGGTCAGATATGATATTCTTTCAAACAGTTAAGTGCAGTAATTCTGTGGAACTTAAGACAGTTGGGCTGTACTGGCTTTGTTTCACGCTGGTAACATATGTTATAAATGCTAATAACTCATCTAAAAATTGTGCCAGTTAATTTAACCTGATTTTAAGTTTCATTCATTAAGAAGACTTTTTTTCTTCGTCATCAGCCAATCGTTTGGTCTTTGACACCTCTCTGCGTATGTTTTTGACATACACTCAAAAAAATTGTTTCAGCAACAGCAGAAATTACAGAATAGAAAAATAAATATTCCACCTGTTCACCTTTCATTGAAGAGCAAATGAAAATGAGAAATATAATATATTTAGACACTTCATGATGCAAGAACTCCACGTTGGATCACATCTGAACCGTAACGTCTAGTCATCGGGCTTCGAAGTCTTTGAGCATGACACCTCTTACCCTGTTCTGATTGGCCTAGATCAGACTCTTCCAGATGGCTTCGGTTCTCACTTCCTGTCCGCAGCCGGGTCCTAATTTGAGGGGAGGTTGTGGCGGTGGGACTTGTATTAAAAATTAAGGAAGAATTTTGGTCCATGTCATTTCTGTCCTGTCCATCTTTCCCCGATGACGTTCTTTCACTCCGTTTAGGAATTCTGAAACTGCCCCAGTTTTTCAGATTCCGCCTAGTTGTTCCATTTGGCACAATTTTTTCTTGATGATGGCTTGAGTTGGTCTTCCTCGGTGATACATTATAAGTGGTCGAAGCAGTGACTACAGAACTAGCAGTGGTTCTGCTGTGAGACAGCAGTAATCTGTCATCCAAGTTGTCATGATCAGTCTCATTCTTCACCGCGTCCTCCATAGACTTCGACTGTCTCAGTTTGTCTTTTATAGACACCTGTTCCAACAGCTTGCTCCTCCTCCTCCTGTCCTCCAGGGGGCGCTCGCTCTCCTCATCTCTTCTATGAGATTCACAGCCCCTCAGTCTGCCCTCTGAACGTGTCACCATAGCTGAAGCTGCCGTCTTACAACCTGCAGAGCCTGAATCAACCACCTCAGTACTGGGAACATTGTCCATGACCAGGCTTTCCAATCTGGGCATCTTTGCAGGCTTGTCTGCTTCGATATGCTTTGAGACTCTATAGGTGTTGCTCCCATTCTCGTGATTTTGAATAGTGGTGCCCAGGGCGCTGTTGTGGCCACAGTGACCCTTCAAAGGCTGAGGGGATGCAGGTACAGGAGGTGCTGTCCGAAAGTAAAACATAGCCTCCTCCAAACGTCTAGTAGAAGATATACCTGAGCAGGAGAGAAGGTAATGGTTTAAAAAATAAAAAAATAAACGGAATACAGACAAGACAGATATATATTGTATTGTATATATTCTCATATTTGAAATATACTCATTCAAGTGAGTGCAGTGAGCATCATACTGACCAGTGGCACGTCCCTGCTCGAGCAGCCGGATGTGGTGATGAAAGATCTGCTCTTGAACTCGGCACAAGGTTCGTTTAATTCTTTCCCGGCGACTGACCATGTATGTCAAATTACGCACCTGAACACACATATATGTAGGTGAGACATATGAATTCTACAAACAAAACAAAGTGATAATTTTGATTACTCAGATTACTCAGCCTAATTCATTCATCTTGAGAACACAAATGAAGTTATTTCTAATATTTTCTCATCTTTCTTGATAAGGTTTGTTCTTGCATGTCAAGCAAGCATGACTGAGCTTTTGTTTACAGTTGATTTGCTCTATGCATCTGCAATGTTAATGTATGAACAAAGGCCTAAATGAAATCTGTTCATTATTTAAAGCGATAGTTTCTTATTTGAAACCCCTTGATTCATTTTCAATATATTTTTCAACTTTTAATGAGTGATTCGATTGCATGGAGATTAAATGGAAAAACAGTAAGAGAATATGAAAAATATCTTCATTTGCGTTTCGAAGATGAACAGGTTTGGAACAACATGAGGGTTAATAAATAACAGTTTTTCATTTTTTGGGTGAACTAACCATTGTGTGGAGTTTCTAAACATGAAAGATACTCTCAGCAGCTGTGGCAATATAGCACATAATAATCTAAAGACTTACCTACTCTGTAAAAATGGTTTATTTGTCTAAAACTTCCTTTGTGTAGTGGGAATAGTTTTTAGGGTCCCAATCTTAAATTCTTGCAGCTGGAGTTCACAGAGAGTTATATTACATTTCCATAAAATAAATTTTAATTCCTTCACTTCTGACGTCTTGACTCTCCTATTATTTGAAAAAACGGGCTAGTGTGTATTTTCTATTTGGGTTTGGCCAAGCAACATATTTTATGGTTTAATGATAGAGATACAGGTGTTGTAATGACTGTGGCGTGACAGAACGACACAGGGACAGAAACGTTGTCAAATGTTAGTGATGACAGTAATTTAAAACCTTGAGAAAACAGTTTTTTAGTAACAATATTGAATAAAAAAAACAAAACAATTATAGGAATCCAACAATTGATGACTGGACGATGGTTATTTTCATACTAATCCACAAAAACCCACACTGAAATATCTGCAACTCACTAACAAAGTGTCTACAGCCGCTGCAACAGTTGTCACACCGTGTCATGGACGCGACAAAGTGACTATTGCAAATCATTTGAACTTTGCTACACAAAATCGATTACAAAAATCGATTCCATTTGCTGATTTTGAACACGATTTTGTGTAGCTTGTCAGTGAACTACGGCTCTGTGTAGTAAAGGCCAACCAGTGTTGCCAAGTCGGCAGCTGTTTTTCATGTCCGCGGGTTAGGGCTGGGATAAACGATTATTTTTTAAACGATTAATCTAGCGATTAATTTTTTCAGACCGATTCTATTTATACATGTTGATTTACATATCTGAATGAAAAAACATGAATTCCTTAACATTGCAATATATGTTTATTGCTCTTAAAATTACAAAATAATTCGCGCCAGAAACTTTGGTGTTTCGCCCTTTTTCTATCATGTTTAATGATTTTGATTAATATGCACAAGGCAGAGAGGACCAATATATACCAATAACGTGATGTTTAGCCCCTGAAATGCGAATTTTACCAAGGCAACCCTACCAAAAAAAAACGTGTATTTTAACCCTGGGACGCAATTTTTATCAGGGCTAGTTTTGAGGCTAGTTTTGAGAAGCAAGTGGGCAGGATTTGTTTTGAAAACCTGGCAATCCCGATCTGAAAGCACGTGCTGGAGATCTACTTCTAATCACAGGAGCAGCTTTACTGACGAGATGCGCATGAAAATTGCATTCGATTGATAAGCGCTTGTGTGAGAGGGTTATGAAAGAAGTGCAAAGACATTTTTATTGGTCATAACTTCCAGAGATAAACAGAGCACTGGTCTAAGCTTAAGCTTTCTAGAGAGCCTGCGTTCACAAAAGCTATCAAATGGAGTATTACTTTGAAAAGCTGTGCATTAGACTGTATGTAAAAAAAACTGAAGAATACTTTAGGCTCAACAGTCTTGAGCTGTGACTGGTGGCTGCTGTCTTCCTTTATATTGTGCCAAGTGGTAATGTGGCTACAGAATGGCTTTGCAAAACTTACCCTCTCTAGATCCTGTCGTAAATGCGTGAAGAGGCGGAGTCGTCGCAAAAGCACTTCCTGTTCCCGACGGGCAAGGCTTTCTTCCTCCTCTTTCTTCGGCATGATGAGTGGCTGGTTAAAGTTCACCTTCCTTTTCAATTTCCAGTATTGGAACAGGAAGTCCACAGTTTCCAGGGGCAACTGCAGGTGCTCTGCGACTTCATCAGCGGCGACAAAGCGATAGAACTCGTCCTCCAACTGCTGAACTCGAAGTTTACGCTCACTGAGACTGGTTTCTTCTGGGTTTTGTGCTAGCCTGGGCTGTGAAGAGGATGAGATGTTCACTCCTCTATTTCTCCCTCTCTCTTCGCTGGTCTGGACCTTCACTGGCCTGTCATCATCTCCCTCTTCCTCATTCCAGTCCATTCCTGAGTGCTTGGGACAAAAAGACTTAAACTTGACTTCATCTGCTTCTGTGAGGATTGTGTTCATCTTCAACCCACACTGCAGACCGCAGGTCACATGGAATGCCACACGGCAACTTTTGGCAGAACACTAGGGGGATTTGGAAAGAGAGAATGCCAGGATTAAGAAATAGAAAGATGGGGAAAATGTGAAGTTGATTTTCTTTTTATTATTATTAATAATTCTACTATTATTAACAAAATTCTACATTTAAACCAAGTAGCATGGATGCAGCATCTTGCAAAAACCAAACTGAATAAATAAAACTACTTTTGGCAGTCAGCAACTATTAATTTATTCCGAGATTGAAAGCGTCCAATACCTGAGGGGGATTACGGAAATATCAGAAAAGTCATGTGATCTCAACATGTTGGTCCCCATGAGGTGACTCAGTCCATGGAAAATTAAACAGCCTTTATCAGAATACTGATATGACCTCAACCGAAGAGAATTTACATTATTTCAAACATTTTTCAGAAATACTATTTATTTTGTATTGTGTCACTTTTTTATTAAGGTTATGAAAGGTAACTAAGTGCTTCCACCTTAAATTACTGATGGTATCAGTTGATGATATTTTATTCTCCAGAGCTCAAATTGAGAGAAAATATTCAGGTTTAAAATGCACTTTAGGCCCTCTGGAAGATTTTGAATATCTAAATGAACGACATTAACCATCTGTATATTAGTTAGACATCAGCACTGTGTACCTGAATACAAGCTCCTGTTTTCTCTTTACACAGGCAGCATATTAGAGCCCATCTGTTGCTGGGTATATGGGACACATTAGTGATAGGCTCCATCTTCTCAGGGTTACCAATGCTTACCTAGAAGTAAAGAGCACACAACAAAAACCAGTCTGAGCTCACACACTACTCTTAACAAAATGACTTTATAAGTCTTAAGTTTTGCATGCATCCTTACTTCTGGTATCCAGAGGGCACAGCTGACGTGAACCCACTTGGTGCCACTGCGAGTGGGTTTCATGGCCCCTCCTGTTTTAGGACACAGATGACATTTTGGAAAGATGCCCAGTGCGCAGGTACGACAAAGCCAGCTGCCCTCGGGAACCTTCAGTATACCGTAACACGCCTGTGGGGAGGTACATTGTTATATAATGTTATACATATATGTGCTTGCACATGCATTCAGACACTCAGGTGCACAAACACATACACACCTGATGCACACAGATGTTGCACTTGTCACAGAACACCATTTCATTGCCATCCTCGCCGTCAGGGGACTGACAGACGTCACACACCACGTCTTCATCGTACTCTATGCCAAGCCCCTCCTCCGTTTCCATGGCGTGGCTCATGTTGTCATAGCAACGGTGCTCAAACTCCTCCATGACCCGCTCCATTGTCAGCTCATCCAGGAGTTGCATGCCTACAAGCAAATCAGTTAGTCACACGTAACATTTGTTCCAACAGTGTAAGAAATTTGAGTGCGTAATGGGTCAAATGAAAACTCTGACTGTATCTGCTCACCCATCTTACTGAATTCCTCGTTAGCAATCTGCAGCCAAGCGACGTCCTCCTCATTCAGGTCATAACGACACATGCCATCAGCCAGCGTCTGAATACCCACGTATCCCAGCATCGATGACTCAGATGAGCGAATCAGCTTCTTCGGCCTGATGAACAGAGGAGCTGGGGATTTCTCAGCTACAGTGCTGCAGGGAAAAAAGAAAACAGGAATAAATCAATGGCATCCATTAAAGAAGAAGAATTTGACTTGTTAAAAAAAAAAATACAACTCATACCGCACTATACACTGCGGTATGGAGTTGGGACTAACAGGGACTTGAACCCCTTTCTCCCACTCCTGCCGCCAGGGATCTGCCAGCTCATAATAATCCTCTGAATTCAGCTGGTATGAATCATGCAGCTTCATAGCAGTGATCAGGTCTGTCCTGAACACCTGGAGGAGAAAGAAAAGGGGGGGTGGGGGGTGACTATCGGAATATGCATCAAAAGATGTGTGACAAAAATCTACCACATTATCTTTTAGCCTGTTAAGGTCGTATGTGAGGTGGTTCGGAGTGTGAATGCAGATCTGTGTACCTCTGAGGGTCTTTTTCCATTCTGTTTCCTGTGCTTTGAGTTGGAATGCTGAGAGCAGGATGTGGAGTTACCTGAAAGAGACAGTAACAAATGCATGCAATGTGTTGTGCTGAAGATTCTGAGAAAGAGGGATATTCATGTTATTAGCAGCACTAATTGTTAGTGTTATGATATATATATATATATACACAATTAATATATGTTATTAACGGTTATATTAGTTTTAAAAAATGGCAGTAATAGTTATGCATAAAGAGATGGCTTGTGACACATGTATTAAAATAATAATAATAATGATGTGGGCAGATAATTTACAATAAACATATTGCAAAAATAAGAACGGTCCAATCTGGATTTCACGGTGACTTTAATAACATGCAACTTCAGTGTTACCAGAAAGGCTATTTTAGATTGCTCGAGGCAAGTTGGCACTAGAAAATAAAGTGTTTGTCTGTCTTACTTCCATTATCCGAGTCCTCACTGGTGCTTGGGACACGGCTTCGCTTCATCATCAGCTGCTGTGGCCTTCAAGTGATGCAGAAATCTAAATGACTGCTGAGTGCACTGCTTTCCCCCAACCAGCCACAGCTTGACTAAAGCCAGAAGACACACATTCAGCGTTCAAGAAGACTTTACAAGCCTAACTCAACTTAAAAACTACGTTAAGTTACTTAATATTATACTTTATAAAACTTAGTCCTTCTATTCGAGTTTAATATGCAGAATCAATTTAGAAGAAATTCGTAGACTCAAAAACGCGGAGCTATTCAACCGTTGTTGTTGTTGTTAGAAATTTGCTAACAGCAAAAATTATTAAGGTCTACACCAATCCCTTACAAGAAGGTAAAAATAGTAATTAACGTTGTACGGTGTAAGAAAAATTACGCTATATTGATGTGCGCATGCCCAGTAGTTTTTGCGGTATGCCAACTAGACTTCTAACCAGCTTCTAACCGCTGCTGCTTGATTGAGCACAGCAAAATATTATCGGGGCAACCAATCCGGTGGGTCTAAAGGCGGGACTATCTGTTGAATCGACCAATGGTAGACTGAAATGCTCGTGAAACGTAAAAACTTCACATTTAAGTTGGTTGTTTTGCTCTAGTCTAGTCATGTGTACATACCATTAACTTATCCGCTTCATCTGTAACTTACATTAAATTAAAATCCGATTTTTAAATTACCCAGGGCACCGTGTTGAAAATTAGCAAACTCCAATTTTCTGTGCAACGCACTCACGCTGGGAAATTATAAACCCTCCTTATATACTGTTTTTTTAATCATGTGGCGAATATTCAACGACTTAAAATGATTAAAGCCGAACAATTTTTCCATTACAGAACACCACCACACGAAGAGGACGAGTGACCTCGTGTTTTTATTAGTATTTACTCAACTAACTGAGCAAAAGCAAACACAGATTTTCAAAAAACTGATTAGATATGCCAAACTTAAAAAACATATGGTTATAAATACATTTAAAGATACAACATCAAAATCTTATAACTTTCTGCTAATTTCAACTGAATTACAATAAAAAAAAACTTCTGGCCAAACTCGACGTCTCGCTCATACGGTCTATGGTCTCGCTCCATATAAACAAACAGCAGCTCACGCTGCGCTAACGCTCCATGTGACGCTACTTGCAGAACACGCCCCTTGACGTCACATAGCTGTCCATTTTAATGCCAGAGTAAAACAAAACTATTATTATTAATAATTAATTTTCCCACTGAATCCAAATCAATTTTACAGTGTTTTAATACACAACCTCTGCTGCACTTTGATATATTTAAAAAAACAACAATTTATAATACCACGACACATACAAGTCCACATACAAAGCTACGTAGATCAGAAAACATTTTTTTTAATTGCACAAATACATAGATTTGGCGGATTTAACTTCTAACGCAAACATAAAATAAAATATTAATAATGTCTAACGCTATTTATCCCAATATCACGGCAGCGCTGAATCCGGACCAACCCAGACCGTGGCACGGGGAATGTTTTACTCTCTAAACATAACAAAAATTCATATATTCACTTAAACTGCAAAAACATGGGCATGCGTTTGATGACATTTGTCGGTTCGCTACCAAAACCTTTGGGTTAAATAAGATAAGGCGCACATTCAGGCCAGGACGCGCGCGCCGAACTTGCGACATGACGCTTTGACACACACGGCGCGCGCGCGCACGGCTAGCAGCTACGCGATTCAAAGTAACTAACAAATATTAAAGCAAACCACACCAGGAGCTTATAGAAATTAATACAGAGGTCAAATACATGTAAACATTTATTTAGGGCAGCGTCTGCTGTTTCTCAACTTAATCTTTGGCGCCATTTTAATTACGTGCTACATTTGAACCGGACCATCTGCATGAAGAGCTCGCAGAAATCCTGGAAAGCACTTGAACGTCCCTGCCTTTAAAACATGTATGCTACAGCACACCAAGAAAATTTAGTGTACCTTCATAGGAAGATCTTGCTGATCCTGCGCTGGTGTTTCTATGTGGCGCTTTCTCAGAGTTTGAGTCTCGTTTCTCCTCTCCTCTCCTCCACCCCACACACAAACACATGCAGGTTACGTATGCGCGCCGCTGCTGCTCCTCGTCCACCTGCAGGGGGAGCTAATGCCCGTGCGCGCTCACGCCCGAACATGATTATCACTATATCACTTCCATTTCGCTGCTCCCTGACATCCACATCTGTTTTGGAGACGATGACAGGGATTTGTTTTGTAAAGCTCAGGTTAAAAGCTACTCATTATTTAATACGAATCAATAGGAAACCTCTGTAAATAAAGATGTATTATTATTCATCACAACTACTTATCAGAAGTACATATCAAATATGTAATGCATTTGAAATATCAGTCCAGTTTAAATAATCTCAGTTACGAAAATACGAATCCATTTCAGTTGTTTACTTGTTTGTAAACAGCTGAGATGCATCATGAACATCTTGAACCTTTGATGACAGGTGCAAAATACAAAAGCTGGAAATCCCATTGAGGTGACCTCACAACAAAATATTTTGGTCATTGTTTCCTTTTATAGGATTTTTTTTCTCAGTGGACAAGTATAAATGTGTGGCGCAACGTCAAGGGTGGTGCAAGGTATTTACAAAAAAAAAACCAAGTACACAAACAATAGAAAAAAATCAAGAGCCATTTTTTTAGAAGGATGGTAAATGAACTGTATTAGGATTATTAGATTTGAAAAATCATATTTTTGAAATGAAATGAAGCCAGGAATTGATATTAAATTTTTCTTTATTTAAAAATCAACTACTTTTTTTTGGACTGTTAGTTCAACAAATAACCACAAGGGGTCATACTTAACCAATTGTCAAGACAACCTAGATACACAAGGTGGGAACGAGGGAGGAGTTTATTTTGACACACCACTGGCCAGACTACATCTGGTAGGCCTCAGGAGCCAAGTTCACAAATAACTAAAACGAATTGATGCTAAAACAGCCTTTTGAAGGAATCATAAGGATCAGGAGTGGGCTCATTCTCTGATGGAGAAATAAAATGCTTTATAACTTAACAAAACAAGGCCAAGGTGGAACAACAGATGTCTGACATGTGCATGAATATGATTACTCCCGTGTCTGCAGATACGGCAGAAGGGTTCTGATTACTGACAATGCTTACATGAATACATGTGTGCATATTCATTTGAGTGCCAAAATAGCATTTTCTAGTCTGACAGACCTTCTCTGAATCCTGCTTCGGTAAGCAGATGTTTATAATGAGAGGCTAGACTGGACCAGCAGGTTCAGAGAAAACATCTGAACCACAGCTGGACCGCAGCGGTTCTCAAACAACAGTGCATCTGTGATCAGAACGCCTCCACCTAGATAGAGATGATGAAGATGAAAAGAGTTAGATCATTCTCGGGCCACTTATTGATATTATTGACCAGTTAATGAAATCTGTTCCCACCTGGATGACATTCTGTATGAATCTTCTTCAATAGTTGGAACTTTTTCTTTCCTCCTCCCAGTCATGAATGATCCGTGCCAGAATGTATAAGTCTGCAGGAGGGATTTCTCCTTCAAAAAAAGTCCCATACAAATACAAAATGACATATACCGTATTTTCCGGACTATAAGTCACACCTTTTTTCATAGTTTGGCTGGTCCTGCGACTTATAGTCAGGTGCGATTTATTTATCAAAATTAATTTGACATGAACCAAGAGAAATGAACTAAGATGAATGAACCGAGAAAACATTACCGTCTACAGCCACGAGAGGGCGCTCTATACTGCTCATTGCTCCTGTAGCCTACACTGAGCAGCACAGAGCGCCCCCTCGCGGCTGTAGAAGGTAATGTTTTTTCTTGGTTCTAAATAAATGCGACTTTAAGAAAAATAAATAAGAAAAAAAATCATAATGGCAATTCTGATCTATAAAACAATTAGATACCGTATTTTTATTTAGTTTCAGTTTTCATTAACGCTTGTAAAAAAAAAAAACACACATAAAATATTCTGTGGTTAGGGCAGCCATTAGACAGCTTGTTGTTTTCGACAAGTTCAGAAGGACAGAGAACCAGTCAAATGTGAACCATTAAGAATGTTACAATGTGTCATTAGTCATTACGCACCCTCTTGGAAACAGATGGTGTCCTCTTGCTGGGCGAAATGCTGCTGAGTGGTTTGGACCACAGCCGGGAGATCCAGCACCGTGACAGTGGAGGAAGGATACTCTTTAGCCAGCTCTCACAATAATGCACAAGAGCAGCCTGCAAAACATACCAAAATAACATACCCAGCAAACCTACTACTTCTTGCATATATTCTAAAACATTTTAGGAATTTTTTATTTTTATCTAAAATAATTCTATTCATATTTCATAAGGAAAGAGTCGAAACAACATTTATACTCACCTCCCAGAACTATGACGGTCATGAAGTTAGAAAGATCGAAAGCTGTCACTTTGTCATGGCCGTCAATGACCCTCATAGAGTTCATCAGTCCAATGAGTTTCAGCATCTCCTCTTCTGACCTGGAACTAAACACTGACTCCAGTATCACCAGATTTCTGTTTTAATGGTTTACGGTCACTTTTGATCATTTTAACACAACTTTGTTATATAAAAGTATTACATGCACTATATTTCTCCAGGAGAAATGCAATGCTAAAGGTATTATAAATAACATCAGCACATGACTATCAGATTTTTGGTTAAGCAAAACATGCACATACTGACCTAATAAACTCTTTTGGAGTCAGGCAAAATGTCACCGGGCCCACTCATCGTTTTAATCATACACTAGATTTAATTATATCTCATGGAATCGATCTTACTGCTATAGATATTGTATCTCAAAGTGATGATATTACAGACCATTTCCTTGTATCCTGCATGCTACGTATAACTGATATTAACTATTGTTCCAGCCACCAAAGAAAGATTCGCAAATAACCTGCCTGATCTATCTCAACTGCTATCTGTACCCAAAAATACACATGAATTAGACGAAATGACTGACAACATGGGCACTATTTTCTGTAATACATTAGAAACTGTTGCCCCCATCAAATTGAAAAAGGTTAGAGAAAAACGTACTGTGCCATGGTATAACAGTAATACTCACTCTCTCAAGAAAGAAGCTTGTAGTCTTGAACGCAAATGGAGTAAAAATTACTTGGAAGTTTTTAGAATTGCATGGAAAAACAGTATGTCCAGCTATAGACAGGCTCTAAAAACTGCTAGGGCAGAGCATATACACAAACTCATAGAAAATAACCATAACAATCCAAGGTTTTTATTTAACACAGTGGCTAAATTAACAAATTACCTATTATATATTAGATTCTACAGCGTCTAACTCTTCAGTTTCATCCATCGCAACCAAAGATAAACTGCAGTGCTTTACAAACATAGGACAGGAAGAGCTAAATAAACTTATTGTAGCCGAAGAACTTCTTCTCAATATCATTAACTCGTCGTTATCTTTAGGTCGCGTCCCAAAACCATTTAAGCTGGCGGTTATCAAGCCTCTTATTAAGAAACCAAAACTAGATCCTAGTGTACTGGCAAATTATAGGCCTATTTCAAATCTTCCATTTATGTCAAAAATTTTAGAAAAAGTTGTGTCTGCTCAATTGAGCACCTTCCTGCATAAAAATGATCTGTATGAAGAATTTCAGTCAGGTTTCAGGCCCCACCATAGCACAGAAACTGCACTTGTTAAAATTACAAATGACCTGCTCCTTGCGTCAGATCAAGGCTGCATCTCATTTCTAGTCTTACTTGATCTAGTGCTGCGTTCGACACCATAGATCATGACATACTCATAGATCGATTACAAAAGTATACAGGTATTCAAGGGCAGGCTCTAAGATGGTTTAGATCCTACCTGTCTGATCGCTACCATTTTGTTTAATTAAGTGGGGTGTCATCTCATTTATCATCAGTAAAATATGGAGTGCCACAAGGATCCGTCCTAGGTCCCCTTCTATTTTCAATATACATGTTGTGTGTTAAAAATGTAAAAGATTGGATGACAAATAATTTTCTCCAATTAAATCCAGATAAGACAGAGATATTAATTATTGGACCAAAAAAAAATACACAGAATCTTGTAGATTACAATTTGCAACTAGAGGGATGTACTGTTACTTCCTCTACAGTCAGAAATCTGGGTGTCGTATTAGACAGCAAATTGTCTTTTGAAAATTATATTTCCAATGTTACAAAAATTGCATTCTTCCATCTTAGAAACATTGCCAAGCTACGAAACATGTTATCTGTTTCTGATGCAGAAAAGCTAGTTCATGCATTCATGACCTCTAGACTGGACTATTGTAATGCACTTCTAGGTGGTTGTCCTGCTTTGTCAATAAACAAGCTACAGGTAGTCCAAAATGCAGCAGCTAGAGTCCTTACGAGGTCAAGAAAATATGATCATATTACCCCAATTTTACAGTCTCTGCACTGGCTACCTATTAAGTTCCATATCAGTTACAAATTATCATTACTATAAGGCCCTAAATGGTTTAGCTCCTGCATACCTAACTAGCCTTCTACCACGTTACAACCCATCACGCACCCTAAGGTCACAAAACGCTGGATTTTTGGTCGTTCCTAGGATAGCAAAGTCCACTAAAGGAGGTACTCTAAACTCTGGAATAGCCTTCCTGATAATATTCAGGGATCAGACACACTCTCTCTTTTCAAATCTAGATTAAAAACACATCTCTTTCACCAAGCATTCGAATAATGTTTCTCTTAAATTGTGAGTGTTGTTGCATCTGATGAAATGTGCATTTTTATTCATTAGCTTGGGTTAAACTAATTTTAGTTTGTTGGATCAGCAGCTATGCTAATGATGTCTCTATTTTGTTTCTTTGTTTTGCCACGGGGTCACTAGGATTTACACAAGCTCCAGTCTGAACCCAGAACACTTGAGAAGAGATGATGCTGACCCTCAGAGGACCTCAGATGATGCTAACCCTGAATCAACAAACAGAACTAACAATTATTGCTACAAGTGTGACTGCATCATATAACAATTATTAATTAATAATATTAATAATGTTCATCGTCTAGCTGACTACGTCTTGTATTAATTTTTTCTAAAAATCCTGTCAAACGTGCACAAACTGACAGTCACCACCATAAGCTACTACTAAATATTGTAGAAACATAATTTTCTGTAAAGTTGTTTTGTAACGATTCGAATTGTAAAAAGCGCTATACAAATAAACTTGAATTGAATTGAATGCATACTGGTGTCAACATATGAATCTTTTCCTCATGAATTCAGGCAAAAATTACACTTATTCTAAGTCCTTAATAAAACAGAAACGTACCTTAATAATTAAAAACATTATGGGTAAAATCTAATAAAATTATGTGTAAAATGTGTAACAAAAATGTAAAAAAATAATTAACATTTCCACATAATTCCATGCACAGAGCATGAGATGCATTCACACACACACACACATCATCACAAAAACCCCAACGATTCCAAAACACACATACAATAACACAAGTCATTCTTTCACAATCACATACACACATAATGGTGGGCTCATATATATATATATATATATATATATATATATATATATATATATATATATATATATATATTTTACTCAATAAATGCATATTATTTCTAAACTGTTTAGTTTTTAGGTCGTCAGGATTTTCTTTTTCATTGATCACAAATCCTGATGTGTTTGAAAATCACTACAATGAAAGATTTATCACAGAGGAAGGATTTTAAAGTGGCCAGGGATCAAACGTTTCTCAGACGCTGATGGATGATGGAAACACTGATGTCTACCTAACAGCATCAACCAGATTGTTCCAGAGTGGATGGTCTGAGAGTTTTTATAAATTTCTTTACCTTCATGTTTGATAAATTTGATATATCCTTCCTGAACAGAAGTATATTTTTTGTTTTTTTTAAAGATCTGGAAAACAAGACAAATATTTTGATGTTTTTTGTAAAATAATTCTTCCTGGGAATTTCTTTTTTTGCTTTTCGGCATTAACCGATTCACGGAAATGACTCGGACATCCCATCATTGGTACATACCTCAGATTATGGTTTCAGTGACATCTGGTGGTTAACGCCGAACAACTTCAATCACTGAGAGGTTTTGTTTTGTCATTTTTGTTTAATAACCCAAGTCCTTAATGAAATCATCTCCCAGAAAGTGATCATTTATAGTAGGAAGACAACACTAATAACATAGCATTAGCAATGGGTAAGTGTGTCCACACCAAAGTTTGATGTACCCTTTTATAATATATAACTTTTTTCAGCTCTAATAAGATTGTGTGACATTTCACACTGCTATATCATGCTTCAAATTATAAGTCTGCAAGTCAATAAAAAAATTGACAAACTATTGCTATTACTCTATCCATGCTACATTTTTTTGCCTATGCACTCTCAGTATTTATAACTGGAGCATGACATACCTCAACCAACCACAAATTTCCTCCCTTATCCCTTCACCACATCATTCCCAGCTAAATGCTGTATGGAAGTGCAAACTTTTAACTAGTCCAAAACTCCCAGTACAAACAGTGGTAGAATGACACAATCCATAAAGGTAAATCATCCTAGTGGTTTCTCGACACATCTTACATTTCAGTTGTCACAGGCTCTGCTTCCACTTTCATAGTTGTTTTATTTGAAAAAATACCCTTTGTGAGAGACAATGCCTATTTTTTCCACATAAAACGACACAACAGAGGGGCAGAGGATAACAGTAGTTATTAACCAAATGTATTTATTTCTGCAACAACACATTCACGTCCCCCCCCGCAACCAGCACACACGCGCACACATCCTTGCAAACTCCATTTAAATACATGACGTGAGAGCCAGCATTACCTCACTGTTTGCTGCACATGCTTTAATAAAATGATACACATATTTACAGAATCCACAATTTTTGAATTTCGCCTCATCCCCCTCCCCTCAGCAAGACAAAATATCTTTCCGAGCTCATAGTTCCCCTCTCCAGAAAACAAAAACAAAATATAACACTTAAGGGTGGATTTGCAAGTTACCCACAATTAAAAATAAACTCAGCATAGAAGACAAAAAGGTGGAAAAAGATGGAAATGGGGAAAGAGCAATGGATCTTTTGGCCAGTACAACACAGCAGTGCGTGGAGTTTAATAACAGCGCAGATATGGCAGTAACACTGAAATAGCTCATAAAGTCTATATACAAGGTCACAATAATGGTCAAGCCTCCTGTGTGGGATTCCCTCACAGACACGAGCACGCCTCGTATGAACCGAGGAAATGGAGGGGAAATATGCCTTGGCTTTTGAAAAACCTTCTAAGAGTAAATATTGTGAAAAGGGCAGAGCAGAACATGTTTAATCTTTGCATTTTTTCCCTCTAGTTTTCATACCTTCATCTCTTTGACTATTCTGAAGTAGAATTAAACGGAAATAAGGCACAATAACTACGCTGACGGGAGAGTTCTGATGACCGATGAGCAGACAAGCTGATCCAAACTACCGAACTGATCTTCCCTTTGCATCCCAACCAGCTGTTTAGATTTACACATTTCAAATAAAACACGTTTTATGGTGAGAACGCTAATGGATGCCCCCCCCACACACACAAACATTTCCCATCCTGAATGATGTACAATCACATTGTGACAAAAATTGCTACACACTAGAGTGGTGCACACAATACAAAAATAGCTAAGAGCGCCCACCCACCCCAGACCCTCCCAACCTTTGGATTGATTGGCTGATGGTAGACAATCTGGCTTTTGGATTGGTTACCATATCCATTCGACATACTTTGATTTAAAATGACAACGTTCTCAGAGTCAACAAATAAGCATGAGATTTAGATGCTTGAGAAGTGTTGATGCACTAAAACAACAACAAAAAATATCACTTTAATCGGGCGGAGGAGAATTAAAAGAGACCCGGTTGCGTTTTTTTAACCTGTTGTGTACTGAACTCCAGGCATCTGCCCCGTTCTATGTATTTGACCTTTGAGGTTATTAACGGTGAAGTCCCCCAAAGAAAATCAAGTGAGTAAACATGTAGGTGTATTCAGCGTTTTGTCCTTCTTCCTTTTTATTTATCTCTTCAAATTGTCAATCCGAAGTCTGAACACGCAAATGTGCAGGATGCTAAAAGCCTCGGGTGCGTTTCACTTTCCATTGGACTGTAGGGTTTAGGGTTTACAGTATGAATGATGATTTAGGATGTAGGACTGGTGACTTATGGTATTAAAGTAGTGTTTGATGGTATTTACGGTGTAAACTGAGTGATTGGGTGGGACAGGAAGATCGAGGGGACAAGGAGCTGGATTAAGGAGAAGGTATCAAGAACAGACAAGAAGAGTACAGGAAACTCTGACAGGCTATTGGTCTGTTTGGAAGAAGAACAGTCAGAACAGCAGGGGGCTTTTAGACAGACACGTTTATCTCTGTGGTGGAGCAGTAGTGGGGATACAGTACAACCAAGGCAAAGGGCAGATTCTGAGGGGGTTTCTTGCTGGGGTTTAACTATTCTGGATGGTGGCCTTCTCAGTCCTGGCCTTCAGCTGCTGTGATGTTTCAGCAGATCATTCGTGTTTTTGATGATCCTTCATGTCCTCTTCATCTGTGTACTCAGACGGCTCATCTCCTGGCTTCAACAAACGGCCAACGTAATCATATTTCTCTGAAAGGGAGGAACAATTGGAAAAAGAATGAATAAAACGGTTTAAAAATAAAACTGCATTTATGCTATTTCTTGTTCATGCAAATTATGAGTATATTTATCTTGTGCGCAAACTTTTGGAAGGAGTTTTATTTGGACATTGAACTTTTATAGTAACAGACAGGGAGAAGTTAGCGTGGACCTATTAGCTTATTTTAGCTGTAAAAAACCATCTTTCTCCATCAGTGTTATTGTTAACTAAAACAAAACTAAAACGGTTAAAAACTTTTTTTTGTTAAATAATAAATAATATTAAATGAAAATTAGAAATGTAGCTTTGCCAACTAATTTAAATCATTAAGTTGAAGTACTGATTTTACCTAAAAAAAAAATGTTAATAATATTAATAAAAACTGTATTAACAACACTGTTGCCTTTGACAGCCATTTAAAAAAGAACTACCAGTTTTATTAATTATTTTTAGAGGGTTCTTAAAAGGCATTAACATGAATTCATCTCTGGTAGTAACAAAGCAAACAAGCAGTGTGGAAAAGTCTTATGCTTTATCATCACCAGAGTAACTTAGTTGTCAAGCAGCATAAAACTGTTGTACAATTACATGCCTGATTTTCCCCACACGTGGTGACTGACAGGGGAGTCAAGCAGCTTCTCACATAACAACACAAATAGATCTCAGACTGTGCTACACCAAATCAATTGCTTTATACCAGTCAAAAATAAAAAATAAAATTGAATGTTTCTACAGAACAATAGTCAATATCCCCAACATACACGCACAGATACTCATTTGTGCGATTCATGTTATATTTGTTTTTGAGGGCAGCTAGTGAAAACAATGCCATAAAAATAGTTTTCTTTACTTTATTTTGTGGTACTGACTAACCAGTCTTTTGATCTTTTCTCATTTAGAGACCGTCTGACACATCAATGCTGAATAATGGACCAGGAAAAAGAATGATATATTGGCATTTCTTTTTTTTTTTTTACAGCTCTCGGAGGTTACTGTCACTCATCATCTAGAGAATTTCCCCAGTACCCCATCCCTGCATCAGCTGTGTGATTACAGTAAATGTAGAGATCAGCCCAAACCAGCACAACAGGAACAACATGCAGAGCTTGTGGTCCAGGAGGAATGATAACTAACTACCTGCATTACTTTCATAGCTCCGATTACCCTAAAGGCCAATAAAGGCCTGGTTTCACAGTCAGTGCTTTGACTAAACCAGGTTTAGGCCATAGTTCAAATAGGACATTTAAGTATCTTTTATAAATGTTCCTTAGAAAAAAAACAACAACAACAGTACAGTTGTGCATCTTGAGACAAACCAATGTCACCAATATACATTTAAAATATGTTAGTGCAAGTTTCATTAAGTGAAAACAGCTCAAACATGCATTATTAGTCTGGGACTAGGCTTAAGCCCAATCTGTAAAAACGGGGGAAATCTTTCAGACACTGTAATTTTTTTTTTGGGACAAATTATGCGTTTCCTTTCTGAATTCAAAGTAGAATTCTCCTGCTTACCCATGAACTGCATCTCCCATTCTCGAACGCTTTCCATCTGTACAGCATTCAGGTCTGAAAGATCATCGTACTCATCTAGTAATGCATCCTTCTCCAGGCAGAATGTTGCCAAACCACGAGAAGCATCCCGTCCCGCAAAGATCCCGTAGGGGCCCTCTGGAACAACAGACATTAAGCACATCATCAGCATTAAGGTCAGCAATACAAATTTAGGAACTTCTGCACATTATAGATATAGGAGTAAGAACGGAAAATGCAATATTGCCAGGGATTCATCAATTACTGTCTGAGTCTGATCAAAACAAAAAAAATTTTTAATTAAAACAACAACAGCAACTATGCATAAAACAAAACAATTAAACTTAAACTGAATTTTAAATTAAGTTAAATGTCCCTCCCACATAAAAAAATAAATAATTATATTTATATATTCAAACTGAAAAAAGTTAGGCCTACATTTAAAAAAAGTTAAAAAGTGAAGGTAAAGTATGCAAAGTCTTTAAAATAATAATAATAGCAGTTATATAATTATTCATAATAATGAATAATAAACAATTACTAACTAACAATAATTTATATTTATTATCATCAATGTTATATTATTTTAAGCAGTACTATTAATAATACCTTTATAATAAATAAAATAATTATTGAATAATACATTTTATGCTAAAAATCCTTTGCCTGATAAAAGTTTGAAGAACCCTGCTTAAATGCAATCAAAAAAAAACGCTGCGGTGAAACTACTAAAGTAAAACAGTTGTGGAGTCAGTGGTTCAGAAAATCCCAGACAAGCTGGAGATGAATGGAGCCACTCACACAAACCAGAGAAACACAGGTAAACAAACAGCTACTACAGAACAGCTGTGAGAGATTCTGTGAACAACACACCGCACTGAGTAAAGAAATGAGAGCGAGGTGCTGCTACAATACACTATATGCACCAACAGCTGTGCACAAACCACTCAGGCCTCACCTTTCCTCCTAAACCTGAAATGTGACAGATGAGCACAACAGACTGATGAACTTCAGACACATAATCAAGACAAACAAACAAATAGATGTAATAAAAAGAGACGACAAGAGGACAGGCACATCACTTATACTCGCTGCATTCATAGTTTTACTCCATAACCTCATGAACAGGAACTAATCCATGATTCATAAATAACATGACTGCCAAAAGCCTTCCAGATCAAGTCTGATGATGACTAGGCTGCTCTGGCATGTGTACATTCTTCTGTTCTCTTTCTTGACAGAGGGACTGAGCTTTAGTCATTGTTTATCCAGAACAGAAGGCAATAGTAGGGGCAATCACTTTTGACACTTCTTGTCTTTGGTTCATCATCTGATCTCCATGTGCAAAAGCCTCTTTTTTTCAGCAGTTGAGCAATCTTAGAAGAAACAAGCAGGTCCAGTAAAAACATTGACCAAAAAGACAAGCCGCCCTATGGTCAAGTGATAAAGACACCACATCTGCCTACAAATACAAACCTCAGCTATAGTCTCACGGGGTTATATATGAATGCAGCAACATGCAAATATAACTGATCTCATATATTCTCTCTGGGTGAAACGCTGCAAGATGCCACATGGGACTACAGGTGTCTAAACGAATGACGCACTGGTCAGAGTCTGGTTTACTGCTGACAACACACATTAAACGTCCCGTGCTCCCCCATAAACGCCACAGATGGTCAGATAACATATCTCATGTACAAATATAGCAGAGGGAGATGTGAGGCCCAATCACAGGCTTTAGTTTGTACTGTGAATCAAAACTTGGTAAAAGCAATCAAAGGCTGTGGCAATCCTAGTTTTATGTGCCTTCTTGGTTTCACTTCTGACCTGGGTGTCCAAATATAGACTCCAGACAGACAAAAGACTGCTGTTCTGCCTTTGAGAGAAAATAGTTCAAGTATTCTGTGTAGCAAACAGCTGTTTTGCCAAGCAGCTGAAAGCCTGTAAACCGCTCTTAAAGCACAAAGGAAAGAAACGAGCGTTTCTCCGCAGGGGAGAGAGGAAGGAATGAAGCTCGGGGCTTGATTTCTTAACCAAGGCCACTGCTAAACTTAGCTGACCTAATATCCGTCATAGCAAATCAAGCTGTTATAGCTTTACATGTTTAAAAGAAGCATATCGATTAATGCATGGTACAGCTGTACTTGTACAGTACATACCTGACGGGTGTGCCAGCACATGGCTCTCACCCCGTATGTCCACGTCACACATGGCTCTCATTCAAAAATGCACTGACATGAAAAGTTGATGCCTGGGAAAGAGTTCACCAAGGCAAAACAGAGTGAGACCTTACTACAGGTTTAGCTGGTTAAAATGATGCACAATTTATTATTATTACTACTGTAACTACATGGACAACAAAATAAATAGTTTCCAGTAATCTAATTGTATCCTTCACTATTTCACTAGCAACTACTCATTAGATGTTAGTACTTCATTATGTATCTATACAATTAGTCACCAGTTCGTATTCAACAGATGTTAGTCACTGCTGGAATAATTACTAGTATCCAGCGGTAACATGTATAACATGTAACTATTAAATCTGAAACATTCCCATCAGCCTGGAATGCATTGTTGCTGGTACTTCCAGTTTTAGTTTTAAAAAAAAAAAGTTACTGTATTTTAAGATGTCCTTGTTCATACAAATGAGTGCGGAGTAATATTAATTAACCAAATATACTTGCTATAGGTTTGTGGCTAGTTTCTTGTTGTTACGCATAATGTACTGTTGCTCTTATACAGGGAAGCTGTAAAATAAAGGGCTACCGAGAATATTAATAAAGCACTAATGCCTTTTTTATTAGTCCTAGTAACTATCAAGTAGTTATTAGTACGTATTCCAGCTTTAGTAGACTTTGTTTACTGGATACTAGTAACGTTACCTTTTCCACGGCTGAAGTTAAAAAACACCGCTGAATGTGGGTGTGAGCCTGAGCCCAGCGCTCTCCTTACCGCGTCCGTAAAACTTTTTGCCGCTGGTCACGTCGAAGACCTTGGTATTGACTGCCATGAGGATGCGAGGGTTCTGCACACCGTCGTACTCGCGCAGCTGCTGCAGGGTGAAGTCGCGTCTCCTCATCTTGGGCAGCGGCGAGGCCTCGCTGCCCCGGCCCGCGTATGCGCCCGCCTTCCTCCACCACCGCACGTAAACCACGTAGCACGCGGCCAACAATAGCACTAGAACGCTGAGATCGAGCAGCATGCCGCTTATACCGAGACCGGTCCCCGGATCCAACTCTTCCGTCGTCTCCTGCCCACTGCTAGTGTCCGCCGCTGCACTCTTACCGTCCCCATCGTCCGCCATACTGCAACGATAGCGCCTTCCCACAGCGCGCGCCCGGCCAGCTGGCACTCAGGGGCGCGTCTGATTGGCTGCCTGTCACCGGAACACCGTGTTGGCACCTGGGATTTGTAGTTTCATTTCAACAGTGGCGCCTACAAGACCACCGAGCGCATGCGACCAGATCAGTCTATGGACCAGACAAAGGCTAGGGGTAATGAAAAGGCGGTAACCGTTATGATTATATTTATTAGTAGCTAACCGCGATAAAATACTAGAATATGCAGGAAATATGTTTTTAATTAGCTTGCAGCTCAAAAGTTTCATATAGAAAACAAAAACACGTTTAAAAACAAGGAATGCGAATTAAATGCAAAATCGATTTAACTGCTTTGAATATTACATGGCAGGCTATAATAAAACATTAAAAAAAATCACAATCATAAATCAACAAAGATAACAATATCCATTATGAGCCATTTATCTTCTCAAATCGGTATTGACAATTTTTACTATTGCTAAAGTACAAAATGGCCCTTGATCGCTGCAGTTTCTGTATGTTTATTGTTGTTGTTTAAAAATTGTCTATTCTTTGGATTTGCTGGATTCCTCTCACGGTTTATTGTCTTTAAGATGGGTCCCGTAATCATGGAAAATGCACACATGCTTCAGGTTATGCTCAACTGTATTAAAACATTGGGCATATATATTGTTCTTTGTCAGTGAAAATTATTATTTTTTAAATCATTATCCAGTAATCCAAATAACAGTTTTTTCCCAAAATGTGTCATGTGGAATGTGTAAGGCACATAGAAATACAATACATGTTATTTTGGGGTTTTATAAACAGATTTTAATATATTTTAATTTTTTTTTTTACATTTTACAATTTGAGGAAATAATTTTTTTTAACCGACATGCATACCAACACACAAGCGCACACAAACAAAAATACCACAATAAAATGAATCAATAAAAATTATTTGATTGAAATTAGAGAGCTGCTTCTAATATTTTTCTATGTACAGGTTTCATAAGCAAATATGATACAATCGGGACATTAATTCAGTGTCTGATTACTGATCATAAGTGAGAAAAAAACACAGATTCAATTTTATTACTTACTTTTCCAAAGTGAAAAATAAAAATATAATGCAAATAAAAGTATTCTTTGGGACACAATGTTTGCAGCATTCTACACTCTCTCAGTAATATCAACAACAACAAAAAAAAAAAGATTATAATCAATTAAGCTTTCAAAAGAGAGTAAAACAATAAATTATCTCAAACTAAACTCCAATAGGATTCAAAATTTAAAAGGAAGAATAATTCCTTTCAAAAAGTTAACATTTCTTAGAAACTTCAAGTACACAGATGTTTTCCAATTTAAGTCAAAATTATCAATTGAGACGTGGCGTCTTCAAGATCACCAGCTCAGCAATGTGAACGACCTAATATTCATTTGAAAGGCAGGACAAATCCTGTAGTTCCTGATGATGTTAACACTTTTTAACAATCCCTCGCCACTGATATCTACGTACTTCTCCAATATTCAGCTCAGACACTCAGCTAATCATAAAAGCATAAAGAACTTAGTATTCCATCACTGTCTTATTTCCTACACAATCTAAAAGAGCAAAAAATGCAATAAGCTATATAGTGTGTTATCTTGTGTCAACCTCAGTTCAAGTTTTTTTTATTTGAGTTTTTAAAATAACTGAACTAAATATGTGTGCAGTGCATTTCGCACAAATTAAAAACACTTAAAAACCAAGATATTATTAATTACTTAAGCTGATATATATATATATATAGTTGCTTTTGAAATGTAAGGCATTTGCAAAGGTAAAACTAATTTTAAAAAGAGATAAAACAGCATTCAATGTAGGAACGCACCTTTTGTAAACTTTACAGCAAAACAAGTTCACAATGCGTCATTGATTCTGAAACTACTAACTGCAGAAAAAAAAAAAAAAAAAAAAATTCTTATGGAAGTTAACCTGTCCAGAAAATGCACCTTGTACAACATAAAGATATTTCTGGTTTACTCTTCAGTTTGTGAACGCAACGGTCTGACAGTTGGTGTTTGCTCTAACGTTTGACTGGCTCACTTCCGAGGTTGTGGTGAAAAACGTAAGCCAGCACCAGCACTGAAAATCTTTTCACAGCTCCAGAGTTAGAATCACACTCAAATACTGTATATAGTGTAGTAAGATGTTCATTTCTTTGGCTGTTGGGCATCGTTGGTTTTGCTCGTCGCCGCCTCTCCTTTACGAGCATCTGATGAGGTATTCTTCTTCACATTCTCTTTGGGTGGGGCTTTTGTAGACGGGTCATTAGCCGTGCTGCTTTTGGCGTTAAGAGGCGCTGGTTTCTGACTGGCTGTGACTGGCTTGGCTGATGGTTGATTGGTGGTTTTCCCTGTTGTTGGGGCAGCGGCTTGATCCGTTGTGGTTGTTTTTGCCATCACTCCTGCGGTTGGTTGATTGTCTGAAGACGTCTTGGCAACTGGGGTCTGTTTGGATGATGATGTTGAGTTGTGCCGCCTACGTTTCACCTCATCCCCTGTGGAGGATGAGTGTGCTTTCCTCCTTACTCCATCCTCTGCTATGGGTGGCTAAGAGAAGGGAAATTACATTTGGTTTAGAGTTCAACAGACTAATATTAACAATTAGAAAGTGATTAAATGTGTACTTACTAATCCCATTAACCCTATAGAGCCTAATGTATAATACATGATATACAAATAGCTAAGGCCTCTAAATTATCAACATGATCAAAACTGCTGAAAAATCTGTCGGGCACAATTTACTACATGCCTTCTGATCTATAGTTTATACTATTGATTTAAAAAAAAAAAATTTTTTTAAGTAGGCCTAAGTAATAAGCCTTTTAGTATAATTCTAAAAACACCTACCGTGTCTTTTTGCTGTAAAATCTTTACTGATTTTTATAAAATAATCAAGGGTGTAACTTTGGTTTGAGAAGTGGGGGGGGCACAAAATGGGGAATTTTTTTTTTCGATTTGAATCCCATTTCCACCATTTACATACAGTTAGGGACTATGGTAATACAAAATCCAGGAAATAATTAAGTTGTTTATAATGATGAATTCTCCCAAAAAGAATAATAGGCTACTATGTAGAAGAAAAAGATACTTTATTTATTGTTGAATACCAAAGACTTGAGAGAATAATTTTATATATCAAAAACGTTCACTAAAGATTTTCCCTGTCTCACCTATGAAATATGAAAATGTGCTAGCCTGTTTCTGACATGACATAATTAAAATTAATTACCTGACCCTTTACACAGCACATACCTGCAACTCTGAGCTACTTCTCCCTGTCTCACCCTCCCTGTCTTTAAGCAGCTTCACCTCATCTGTTCTCTGATATGAAAGCATGGCATAAAAAAAATAAACAAAAGTTCATCACAACTGAAACTATATTATAACAGTGAACAGAAAAGTATCAGGGCCTGATTCTGTTTCTCTCCTACCACACAAGTGAGCAGGTAAATAATATGAAACCACACCCATGTGATGATGTGACCATGTTAAAAAAATATTCTAAACAAATAACAACACGCAGTTTGGCTCCTACAAGAAGAACATTTAATTTGATAATATTCTAACTGTATTCACTATTTATCATGTACACTTCTTCCCTTTTATCACCAACAAATCAAAATCACCTGGCGTTTCATACAGCACATAACCCTACCTGTAACGTTGTGCTGCTACTGCTTTTCCCTATCTCACCCTCTCTGTTCTGAAGCAGCTCCACCTCATCTGTGCTCTGATATGAAAACAACTGAGTTATGATCATATTGAGTCCACATAGCCAGAAAAGAGTCTCTGGATGTACATTTTAAAAACTGGGTGTGCCACATTCATTTTCAGATTAATGTGTAAAAAAAAACCTACTGCGTATCAATAACTTTACGGACTAGACTGGGCTGATGTGTAAAACTATACTCAGGCTCACCACATAACCATAACACTATATTAAATATAGGCTAACTCAGGCTGGCTCGACATCAAGCCTTTTCTTTGAACAAGTAACTCAATTTTTACAAATTAACTTCCATTTTAAATGAACAAATATTATAAGTGAACAACAATAGCTCAAGTTTAGAAAAACATTTATTATTAAGACTTATTTTGTTTCTGCATCTGAGTATAATGAGTTGAGTAGCCTATAACAGCAGCCAGAGTCTGCTTGTCATACATTGCTGACAGAAAACGCTGCTGTTTAAAGTGGACACAGAATGTTCAAGGCAACATTAAATGTTTAGGTTAGCTAGCTAACGTTCTGAAGTTACCTAGCAACAGTGTATGTTAACGTTAGCTCATCAACAGGTGTAGACCATAGACTGTAAAAAAATAAGTAGACAGACATTTTGATTACCCTGACCTGAGCTAATTTACTTAATCAACCAACTCACATCTCCTTTCTTTTTTCATCCATGAAGACATTAAAGTCATCTGTTGCTGGCGTTTCATGACTGACTGTGATACCGGCTGCTCAGTCGAACTTTTAGTGCGCTTACACTATTTAGAGTGTGCACGAGACGTCCCTGCCTGTACGCGGACGCGCGCATCGACACAGACAGGCAGGTTCTGCTCCGTCCTGCTCCTCTGTGGCGATGACGGCGCGCGGTTAAAAAAAAATCATAAACTAATTTGAAAGTGGGGGGGACACGAACGGGATTTTGAAAAGTGGGGGGGACATGCCCCCCCTGTCCCCATAGGAAATTACGCCCGTGAAAATAATATTATATAAAAAGAATTCTCTTTATATTTTAAGTAATATTTCAAGATAAACAATTCCTGGATTGAAGCAATTTAGGATTTACATTTTATGCACATAATCTATTACCATATTTTCCGGACTATAAGTCGCACCTAAGTATAAGTCGCATCAGTCCAAAAATACGTCATGAGGAAAAAAAACATATGTAAGTCGCACTGGACTATAAGTCGCATTTGTTTTTGAACCGAGAACCAAGAGAAAACATTACCGTCTAGTAAGCCGCGAGAGGGCGCTCTATGTCTTCAGTGTAGACTACAGGAGCACTGAGCAGCATAGAGCGCCCTCTGGCGGCTGTAGACGGTAATGTTTTCTCGGTTCATTTCTCTTGGTTCATGTGAAATTAATTTTGACAAATAAGTCGCACCTGACAATAATTCGCAGCACCAGCCAAACTATGAAAAAAAAGTGCGACTTATAGTCTGGAAAATACGGTATATACTGTTATGAAATCTAATTAATTTAGCTTAAAAGTTGTCAGAATTTCATCATACTTTTTGGTTACACACGCACACACATGTTTGTTTTTGTGAAAAGTGGGGAGATATCATAGGCATAATGGTTTTTATACTGTACACACTGTATATTCTAAGGCCCTACACAGTCACCAACCCTACACCTAACAGGAAACTTTGTGCATTTTTACTTTCTCAAAAAAACTCATTCTGTATGATTTATAAGCGTTTTGAAAAATGGGGAGATGGGTTATGTCCTCATATGTCATATCCGTGTCATTATACAGAGTTGTGTCCTGATATGTCACAAAAACAAGAGCACACACACATCAGCAACTGAACCAAATTCCATTTTTTTTTTCAGTTTGCACTTATAAATAAAATTCCTACGTTTTTCTTCGAGTATGAGCTCCATATTCTGCTATATCATATTAAGAAAATTATGCTAAACATAAAACACACAAATTAACCTTTTTATTTTAGATTTGATTTTAAGTTTACAAAAAACTGTTCCATTTCAGAAAAAATTTTTTTTAACTACTATTTAGTATGTTAGGCTTTTAGAGGGTTAATGTGTTGTTCTGGGATTAAATTACAATTCAAGACTGATGCTTATACTCACATCTACTCTGAAATCATCAATGCTCTTGAATTTGCTGAGGTATTCCTGGAGCTTGGGGTCAATGGGCTGATTCTTCACCTTTGCATATTTCAGGAAAGCCCAGAATTTCTCCAGTCCATATAGTTGACCTACACGTATAAACAAACCCCCAAACATTAGATGCAAGCACACGCCGACACATCTTTCAGCAAAAAAAAAAAAAAAAAAAAAAAAAAAAGGTTTATAAATAAGGTTCCACCAATGTAAAATGAATTTGACCCACAAAACATCAGACACGGAGATGGTGGGTGATATGCAAAGTTAAAATGGCACAATAAAGATTTCAGCCTTTGCATTTTTTTTTGTTTTACTAAACTATGAATGTTTGACCTTTCTCATAGTCCTGGATGGTCTCCTCCTGGAAGTCCTTGAAGATATCCTGTCTGAACCTGCGCTCTAGTCCATAACTGTAGAACCGGAACAGACACTCCAGTCCGTACCTATGACAAACATTTGAACACACATTAGGAAACTAGTGTTGGCCTTCCCAGGTAGCACAGCAGACAGTATACAGAAACCTTATATGTCCTTTACCAGTGCAATTATTTGCATGACTATAAGCATTGCAAATGCTATACAAGCAGAAAGTCAGAGCTGGTATAGTTTACAGTACAGTTTGCACTTGCCTTAAGACATATTGTGCCCAAAAAACATACACAAGATTCTGAAATGTTATTTTGCAATGATCTGGCTTACCAGAAATATGTATTTTGTTTGCAAAAACTTGTTTTTGTTTTTGCATGAAAGGAAATTTATTGTTTACGAATCTGCATGATCGAAAGCATCTTAAGTTCAAGATGCTTTAAAAATTTTACATGATTTTAATATTGCATGAGTTAAATAGGAGTCCAAGCCTTCAGCATTCAGAATTTAGTACTGAAATATACACAACAACTAATACAAACAATCTGTGAATAAACAACCAGAAGAGTTTATGCATCCCTGTATAGGATTCAGACTTTTCAGTCATTTTAATGTGAGTGTTATGTAAGTTGAACATAAATGCCAGCTGTAACACTCTCTAACAAGCTACTGCTATGATAGCCAATAGGGGAATAAGGGGAAGTCGTGGCCTAATGGTTAGAGGGTTGGACTCCCAATCGAAGGGTTGTGAGTTCTAGTCTCGGGCTGGACGGAATTGTGAGTGGGGGGAGTGCATGTACAGTTCTCTCTCCACCTTCAATACCACGACTTAGGTGCCCTTGAGCAAGGCATCGAACCCCCAACTGCTCCCCGGGCGCCGCAGCATAAATGGCTGCCCACTGCTCCGGGTGTGTGCTCACAGTGTGTGTGTGTGTGTGTTCACTGCTCTGTGTGTGTGCATTTCGGATGGGTTAAATGCAGAGCACAAATTCTGAGTATGGGTCACCATACTTGGCTGAATGTCACTTCACTTCACTTCACTTCACTTCACTTCATTCACTTCATTCACTTCAATATTAAATTAATATATTATTTTCAAGAATAGGGATTATTCATTTTCATGTCTTCTGTAGCATTTTCTGTAAAACAAATTAAAATTGGGAGAATTTTGAAGCACCTGTAATACCTACGTTTAAACCACTGGTTATGTATATACCGTATTTTTGGACTATAAGTCGGACCTGAGTATAAGTCGCATCAGTCCAAAACTTTGTCATGATGAGGAAAAAAACATATATAAGTTGCACTGGACTATAAATCGCATTTATTTAGAGCCAAGAACCAAGAGAAAACATTACCATCTACAGCTGTTTTCAGTGTATACTACAGGAGCAGTGAGCAGCATAGAGCGCCCTCTAGCGGCTGTAGACAGTAATGTTTTCTCTCGGTTCATTACTCTTGGTTCGTCAAATTAATTTTGATAAATAAGTCGCACCTGACTATAAGTCGCTGGACCAGCCAAACTATGAAAAAAAAAAGTGTGACTTATAGTCCGGAAAATACGGTAGTCCGAGGGACTCATGGGCAGAAACATTTATATTTTTGGTATGTAATTTATGCACCCTCCTGCCAAACTGGAGGCACTTGAGAAGGGGTCAAATGAACTTGGTTGACTTACTGCCTGGCTATTCTGGAAATAGCTGCCTGAATTCTCAAAGGCGGAGAACTTCTTCAGGCAGGGTCTGCAGATAAAACACAGAATTCAGGACTGTGACTCTTACCTGTAGTTCTCTTTGGCGTCCTCCAGGGCAAACTGCTTGAACTCCTCATACATCTTCCTGTTGAAGTTATCTCTGAGGAAGAAGGACCAGAATCTGAAGAGGGTGTTCATCTCCTGAGACTGACCCACACCTAATCGCTTCCTCTCTGAGGAAAGAAAATACACAAAAATGAGAAATTCAAATAAAACAAGTGCATATATATATATATATATATATATATATATATATATATAAATAAATGTAGATAAAGATAGAACAGCTGTTCAAACAAACAATCATTGTACCATTAAGGCATCTTCTGCGATATTTGTGGTAAACTTGCTGGGTGAAGCCATTTTCTTTCAAAAGCCCATGTGATGGATGCCAGAACTTAGGCAGGGACTGCGGGGTGCAGCCGTAACTGCCTGACAGCGCGGGAGCTCCTTCTGACGGAGACGCATTCGAGCTGCTGTACAGAGGATGAGGATAATGGGAGAGAAAGAAAAACCATTAGGCAGAGCCAACTTTCTCAAGTGTCTCAAGTCTCTGAAATATTGGCATCTCAGTAATGAGTGCATGACAAAAAAAACAAAAAAAGCCAGAAACCTGATGGAGGAAGTGCGGGGTCTGTGCTCTCGTGAGTCCATCACCCAGCCTACATGGCACTCCAGTGGAGGGTTAGAGCTATGACGGGTTTTCCTCTTTCTGGGTGTCTAAAAGAAAGAAAAAAAAAAACCTGGTTATTTGCACATGGTTATGACAAATATAAGAACTCCGGCATTAAGCATAAATGTTAATATATCTCAGGTAATACATAAGTATCATTACAAAAATACACATAAAAAGGTCATCCTTTTAATCCCAGAATATATTTGCCTGTTACAAACATACTTTTCCATCAAGGTCTCCGCTATCTTTGATGACAGGGTAGAAGCGTGGGGTTTTGGTGGGGTCCTGTCTTCCAGGAGTGCGTGGTGTACGTGGAGTACGAGGCACACTGGAGGATTCTGGGACATCCGTGGGGAGAGAATGAGCCATGCTAGAATCATCTACACAAAAAAATACATACATTTAAATACATAAATAATTTTATTTAGGATTAATTGCTTGTTTACTAATAAAATAAAGATAGATTGATAGATAATCACCTGTCTGACATGGTGGAGGGGGCGGGACCTCCTGGTTGGGATCAACAGGAAGTTTAGGGGTCAGAGTTTCAAACTCATCTTGGCTGATCACGTTGAGCTTTTTGAAGTTCTCCACCTCCTAAAAAAGTGGAACATATGGACACATTACAGAGAGTACAAACAAACAACTACTAGAGAGCTAAAACATAAAAACACCAAGTAGAGCATCACACTCCATATTTAAAAATAAAGAGGACAAGAGGAAGACAAAGTGCCCTGATGGGCTTCCAGTTTCTGCCTGTATGAACAATAAAGTCACAAGTTTCATTTTAAATTAAATGATCTAAAAAATAAAAATAAAAACACATGCTCATTTCTGTCATTTTGCGCAGCTGTTTATCAGGTGTCTGTACTTTTGAACTTCAGCCCACAGAGACCTTGGCACAGTTAATCCAGGTGTTACAACTCTCATGAGCGGGAACAGGCGTGCACCCCCGACAACACAGTACAGTTCAAACACATATCTGTGTAAACTATAAACTTGATAGCACCCACTCGATTCTAATTATTTGACCCCACATTCTTTCAGCTTTTTTGACATTTGCAGATGGCTCAGATTCAGTTGATGTTAGTATGAACTGGCTTATACATTAGTTTTTTTCCTGGAAGTTTTCCTCTAAAAGAATATACACATCCTAGACCACATGCTTTCACAGAGCTCTCGTCTGATTGGCCGTCTGTGAAGGGTACATACAGGTATTTGTCACTGTTCTGTTAAAAAACAAATGACACCGTGCTAATAAAACATAATATGATATTGAAAGGTATTAGCACATTTCAAAACCTAAAGAGGTCTGTGAACACATGCCAAATCTAAGAGTGCACAGGTTGGTTGAGAAATAAATCAGCGATGACACAATGTGCTGCCTAATGTGAGATATTAGATCTTAAGCAAATATTTCAGCATATTTTTGGTCACCACAGAGCAATTCAAACATTTGCAGCAGAAAATTCCCATATTACTGCTGAACGTGGACTTGTTTTTTTGTTTTTTTTACACTAGGGATCAAAAGTTTAGGGTCAATAAGATTTCTTTCATTTAGCAAGGATATATTCAGTTGATCAAAAATTACCTTAAAGACTTTGTCTTACATTTTCACAAAATTATTTTATTTCAAATAAATGCATTCTATCCATCAAAGAATCCTTAAAAATGATCACAGTTACCAAAGAAAATATTAAGCAACATAACGGTTTCAACATTGATAATAAAAATTATTATTTTGAGCAGAAAATCAGCATATTAGAATGATTTCTGAAGGATCATGTGACTCTGACATCATTTCTCCAGTCTTCAAAGCTGTTCTCTTACATACAGTGAAGGTGGATGATGACTTGCTACAGGTGAATGAGGAATTTTTTTGTCATGTAATAAATAATTTAGAGGGCACAACTATTCTCACCTTGGCATTGGCACACTCTGGTTGCCCTTCTTCCTTTGTCCAAAGATCCTGTTCATAGTAGAACAAACCATCATTAATGGCTTTGGCAAGGTCAGTTGAAATTTTGGCACGAGACACATGGTTCCCCGTCCGATCACCCCCAGGGTGTTTCCGCAGATGAGGGGGGGTCTGAGTAACAATCAGGATCTTGTTTACATCTCGGTCATCAAGTTCATCATCAGAATCATCATCTGACCAATCAGTGAAGGTGTTCTTGCGAGGCGCTGCGAGTCGTTCCATTTCTTCATCAAACAGGAAGTCCAGCTCCTCCTGATCTGCCTCAGGCTGCTGCTTTGAGCTGGACTGAAACAATTCTTTGGGCTCCTGAAGCAAACATGAAACATATCTTATTTATTTATAATAAATGTGAAAAAAAAAAATCATGCAAACAGAACACACAAAGCAGAGGGGAATACTCAACTGCAGATGGAGACAACTCAACAAGGGGAGGTAGAGGAGAAGAAGGAAGAGGAGGAGAAGATGAAGGAGGAGGGCTAGGAGGAAGAGGAGTTACTGAGGTCTGCACACCAACAGGACAGGACTGGAATTATGGAGAGAAGAAATAATGGATGAAGAAATATGGAGGAGGAAAAGGAAATATGTAGGTGATCAATTCTCCAAATTGACTTTAGTAACAGTGTATTGTGCATCCCTATTATTTGTTTCATGCACTGCTTATCAGTTATTGCCCTTTAGCGATTTTGTACACTATCATTTGAATAGTTGATACGGCAGTACCTTATTTTTTCCAGTAAAGCTTCTATGCCGTTTTTCCACCTGTATCCACGGCTGGGCATCTGGGTCAGAGAGACTGCTGGACCTCTCTTTAGGTGTATTCCCATCTTCACTAGAGCTGCTTTTTGAGCCTGAAGGAGAGGATTCTTTGGACTGAGGTTTGGCTGCATCTGTGTCATCACTAGTTTGGCCATTTACCAGACCGGGTTCATCTATGTGCTGACTGACTGGGGAGGACGACACTTTGGCACATGTAGAGAGAGAGATTGCAAGCAAATAAGTAAGTGTGATGAGGGCTGCTATTTTCAGAATCAAGCTAAATAACGGTGTAATTGCATAACAACACTGCAAAACAATTAAAAATACAATAAAAAAAAGCTAAACAGTGGAACACATCAGAACCTTTGCCGAGGGAGGAGAACGTCTGTCCTGGGACAAACTCAGGGCAGTGAATGAGCTGGGAAAAATCTGTGCGAGGGGAGTCCAGAGAGGGAGCCGGGATAGGCCATTGCTCGGGTTCTTCTTTCCTACGGATCTGCTCATTAACGAGCTCCACAACTTCACTGTTCTTCAACGCCTGCTCATACACACAAAAACCAGATAGAACACAGCTAAAGAGAACAATCTCTGATAGAGCAGAGGGGAAGGGTCAATAGTCACCTCCTTAATGAGGTTGATATCGGTGGTGAGGGCCTGGACTCTGTGGAAACTGGCGATCAGAGAGATGGGCAAAAAGCCTTTTGAATCCATCTTTCTCCGTAGGAAGAAATCACGCTCCAGGTTTGGAAGACTAAAGTAGTATTCACTAAAAACAAACAAACAAACAAACAGACAGTCATCTTTAAACTCCAAAATAATAATTTAACAGCACAGTTTTACATTTGCTGCCTCTAATTACTGTGCATTTAAATAAGAACCACTACGTCATGTATATACGCAATTAAGATATAATTATATACAACTTAGATATAATTATGTACACATCACATAGTTAAAGTGGTGTACTTAAAACACAAATACAAATAAAAACAGACTATAATGCATGTGAATAGCATTTAATAGTTTTATTTGTTGCATGCACTTCTGGTATAATGGCAATAAAATATTATTTTCTTTCAATTCACCTTTAATGTGCATAAAGGTATAAAAAGACAAGAAATCAGATATTTAGAAAGTCTATAAAGTGTGAACCAAAGGAATGAGACCGATAGAGCAAATTGTGCGTTTTTCTAAGATATATATTTTTTTTATAAATTATATAAAAAATAAATCAAGTAAAAAATTAATATCGCATAGTATCTTAGTATTTCAGACATTTAGTATCTCTTTTAATGACAAGGAAGCTACATGAACAGAATATTTTTACTTAAAGTAATTTTATAAAAACCTAAAAGTCTAGATTGCAAGAACAATCTCAGATTTTAGACCACATTACTGCACACAGTGCCTTTTTGTCTTAAGATGCACACCAGTTATGCTTTTTTCTAAGGTAGGTTTATAAAAATTACTTAAATGTCCTAATTGAACTATGGCCTAATCCTGGTTTATCCTAAGTCCTGTCTATAAAACTGGGCCTATTGGTAATAATTTAACAATGTTTTTAAAACAATATAAAATAATACAGCAATATAAGCCCTTTCATTTGATATTTGACTATGTGAGAAATCCTTTTTAATATGACCATTAATTAATACAATTTATCGCTAAGCATTCAGAGTAGTGTAAAACACATGTAATCATATCCAAGAGCAGCTGGGGATTACAGTCTTGTAACTGCTGCAGGTGGTTGCACTTAAACTAACTGTTATATAAGTGCAAAGACAGAAATCTCATAACCCTTTACTTATTCATCCCTCCATCTCTTTTTCCACCAACATATGCATTCACAGATCAACGCCGCTTCTCTTTCCATCTCTGTCCTCTGGGTATTGTGTATTGTGTAAGGTGAGGAACACAGCACAAAGCCTCTTGCAGGATTGCAGTGAGACCAAAACTGCAGACCAGACCTCCACTATCACTGCTCATTTTCATATGTAAATATTGTATGGTAATTTTTAAGGGATTTTGTGTACAAGTGGTTAGAAGAAAAGTTGATTACATTTCTCCTAACGCACGCAAGTTCCTACAAAGTACCCTGATGAAGCACCTGAAGATTGAAGCCGAGAGACTTCACCAATGATATACATCAACCAATCAAAAGCTTCCTTAATGTGTAACATACATAAACATTTGATAAAACTCTTGTAAGAAGCAGAAGTGCTCTGAGAGGAACGCTGTGTCCTCCACCCAGAACACACCTCACATTCCAGCAGCTTTAGTCAGCTGAGGTCGGGTCGCCCCATGTGCCATACGGTAAATGATTTTGGGAGTTTCAGCGGAGATGTTGCGCAAGTTTCACTCACTTGTATGTTTAAGTGTGAGTAGACACTGGCCTCTGAGAACATCCAAGACAAGGAATTAAGAAACATGCCAAATGGACACACACATATCCTAAAAAAATAAAAAAATAAAGATACATCCAAAAATCATCCCAGACCCTCCACTGAAAGTAGAGTTCGGGCGCAGAGCCTATATATATATTTGATATATAAAATGTGCTTTCTGAATGGAAACAATGCAAATTCTTTTCATAAGATTAAAAAACACGTAAAAAATTAATGAATAAATGAATCAATTTCATATTCGCAAAAAAAGAATTAGTTTGAATGTCTGCTGAGGAAAGCGATATCTTTGGCGTTCTTTCATTTCATCTGTGATTTCAGATGACCGCACTGCTCAGAGCACTTGTTTGCTGCGTCTTACAAGGTGTTATTTGAAAGTAAAAATAACTTTCTTGTTTACAACGCTGTTTCAGTCTCTTTCAGTATAAAAGTCTCTTGTTGCAATCTAATGGCACAACAATGTAACTAAAAATCAACATCACAAACACCGCTTCCCAATACTAAATAGTAATATTTACTATTTATTTATTAATAATATTTAATAAGTGTTCAAATATTGAACACCAACAGCCATCACAAAAGTTGCTAGGCAATTCAGTCAAAAGTACAAAGGCAGCACTCGGATATACACCATTAAAGTTATATAAAATATAAAGTTATGTGATTTTACCTTATAAAATCACCTTATATATTTAACAAATAATAGATTAATGAAACTAAAGACTACCCGTTATAAACCATGGTGTTTTCAGCCCCACCAAAATTTGCGTAAGAACCATCTTTCTTACTGATCTGTGAACAGTTTTTCATCAGTAAGCAGCGATCCTGTTTTTGAAAGACCAGTGTTAAACAGCCAGTGTGTGTGTGTGTGTGTGTGTGTGTTTAAGAGAGAGAGAGAGAGAGAGAGAGAGAGAGCGAGAGCACTCCCTGTGGACTCTCAGCTCGTTATGATCAGTGTTGAGTGAAGTAAGCTTGGCTGAACTCCGTGGAGAAGATTACATGGGCAAGAAAACACACACACACACACACACACACACACACACACACACACACACACACACACACACACACACACACACACTAACCTCATGCTGGGTAAAACACACACACACACTTTGACTATGCAAAACTGATACGCTTTTTCATTTCCACATGAAATGTAAAAGTCATTATTTCTGACTAACTAGGAAACACACCCACACACACAATGCACCCAGTGTCCTCTGTCCTAATCTCTCTGACCTCTTCCCCATCATCCATAAGGCAGACGAGCTAAATTAAGGACACACACAGACAGGCAGTGCCAGGCCGCCTAATGCTGCAGCTGCTCCTCCTGCTGGCGGCAATGCATGAAACACTGAGAATACAATACAACCAAACACACCTTGAAAGTACAAATCCTCATAAAGTCTTACATTTGCTGTGATGTGACCAATAAAAAGAAATCATGTGCAAAATTGAAAGCTGGACAGCTGGAAAAACAAAACGTGTGCTGTTTTTGTTTGAATTCAAAGAGAAGAGAGACACTAAACTTACATTTGGCGTTTGATGTATTCTTTAAGTAAATTCTCCTCAATCGTATACATCTGCACGCGGTTGCCATCGTCGTAGTAATAGACCATGTTAGTGCCGAACTCAGCTGGAACAGTGGACCCTTCCGGGTAAGTGTCCCGGTAACTGTGGGAGTAGTCATAGCGACCTGAAATAAGAGAGAGATGATACAAGTTAAAACAGGTTTTATATTTCTATACATACACTTGACACGGAATAAGTGAAACCTAAACCCTAAAACTGAGTTGTATGACTAAATCCATTAACGCTTTACACAGAAGACTGATTTTAAAGTTTAAAATGATTCTTATCCTAATCACTTTTAGTTGTTTTTACCAGGATAAGCTTATATCAAGCCCTGGGAAACCTTTATGTTGCCTTAACACATACAAAAAACAAATGGAAAGTTCTTCAAGGAAAGGAAATTGAGTGCATTTTATTCACTTTTATGTTATAAAGACACACAAAATTCAAATTAGGGATGTCAATGACTAATTGATGATCGATTAATTGTCGAGAAGAGATGCACTCGATTAAAGCTATCAATGGTCGGTTAACCGATTTAATCTTGGGCCACATGTGCCTTGTGCGCAAAACACATGCGAGAGTATGTGAGTGACTGTGACCATATATAAATGCATCATCATTCATTCATATTGTACAAATTAAGCTTTTTGATGTGATTTAAATTAAAACAGAAACAACACAAAGTTCTTCAACATGGAAATCAATAGAAATGTAGTAACTAAGTCAATATAACAGATAATTATTTCACATTGTGCTGCGGGACACAGGACAGTTAGGCTATTCATTCCTAAAACGGGTTTGAACAATATTCTGTAATTAAATCGACTAACTGAATATTCGAAAATCATCCCTAGTAAGTAATAGGCCTAGAATAAAAATAACAGTTTGTTTTCATAAAAAAAAAAAAGCAAAATATATCTTACTTAATAAAGATGGATTTAAAACAGAAGTGTGGCACTGCGCTCCATAAAGGAAAGGAAAGGATGACAATGCGCTTTATGTCTGTTTGCTTTATTTTACAAGAGCACAAATCTTCTGTTTTTTATTGTGTGTTCGCACAAATGAAAGTAAACACTTTTGCAAATTACATCTAACCTAAAGATCTGCTGTTCGATCACGCTGAAGCCTCATGCACTCATATGAAGAGGATGATCTTTTCCGTCTATATGCGAATGTGTGTAAAGCACAAGCCTAGTAGTTTACATTATAAATAATATTTTAACATTCAAATACAGTGCGAATATGGAAACATTTGGATTTGTGCCAACGTGAGCAATAGCCTCCAAATAAATCCAGCCAAACCTGCATCCTCGTATGCACACATGTACATACTGTCATGATCTAATGCACTGTAAATGCCGGATTTTGAAAAACAAGCCTACCAGAACGCAAAAACTCTAAATCTGACATTTTCAGGAACAGGATCAAGCAGGATCTAATTAAGTACTGGTCATAATACTCAGATAAAAATGTTTCATGTGAGCAACAGTTTGTTTTGCAGCAGCGCCGATGGAAGCGATTCTCTAACTGCGCAGTCACACGCACGACAGTTACGTTTGAGATCATTTTTTTTTAAAAATGGCATTAATGTCAGTTGAAAACATTGCAATTGCATTTTAAAATACAACAATGAGCACGAGGAAACCATTTAAAGAGGCACATTCAGCGGTCAGTAAAGTTATCTCAAATGTATGGCGTGCTCTCTTCATTTTATCAAATGATCATAATCACCTCTATTCATTTTAGAATCCTTCTACTAGCATTTTATTCAAACTAAACCACAGATTTTTTGAGTGGGTTTTGTAAATCCTTTGTTGCTGCAATAGATGCATTTTGCAGCATTAAATGATGAAAATTGACATCCCTACTTCAAATATAAAAATCTCCTTTAATTAGTCATTGTTAACATAGTCTGATTGTGAAAATGAATGTTTAGTTTGTTTAGGGATGTTTATTGGTTACCTCGTCCACGACCTCTGCCTCGGCCACGACCTTTGCCCCTGCCCCTGAGGCCTCCGCGGATATTGTTGCCCTCGCTGCGAACGCTCACTGTCTCATCAAAGAAATCTCTCTCTCTTCGCCAGCCTGAGGAACACACAAAGGAAAAGGACAAAATAAGTACTTCAATTAACAGTGTAAAATATTTACAGTCATCTTGAATTAAACAATGAACAATTAAGAACCATTTAATTAAGTATTTAGTATTGTGTAATACTTCAAGGATATTAAAGGGATATTTCACTTTGAAACTACATTTTGGTATGTTTTAGCTTACTTCAAGGCCATCCAAGATGTCGGTGTCTTTGTTTCCACAGTAGTTTTAATTTTGATATTTTTAGGTCAAACCAGATATGGATATGCACTGTTTATGTGTGTTAATGTTGTCTAGTCTTACCTCCTCTCCCGTGGGTGGCACTGTTGTGCGTTTCCACTCCATCCTCAGTCTCCTGCTCACTTGAAAGTCCTGTGATTGGATCCGACTGCGCCTCCCTGTTCTCCTTACTGTCACTCCCATCACTTCCGCTCTCCTTCTCTCTCTTCTCTCCCCCGTGATCCTTCTTCCTCTCCCTCCGTCCGGACGTCCCTTTCCTCACCTGCACGTTTATCACATTCTGCTGCTGCTGAGGGGCACAATCAAATCAAGCTCTCAGTAAATTAAAACTGGACGAAGCCAGCAGTCCAGTCAGCCAAAACCAACACGGATACATTTCTCCCACAAGTCTCTGCAGGCAAATGATATGGAACGAACACTCTTTGACAGTGCATAAAGCTTTCATTTCATAGATCTTACTCTGCCATAAACAATGAAAAACATATACGCAGAAAGAGAGGCATGAAGGCATAGTTAATTTAAAAAGTTTTTTTTTCTTCCATGGAACAACAAAAATGATGTTTAGCTGAATGTCCAGGCTGCTCTTTCTCATTCAATGAAAGTGAATGGAGATCTATACTCAATATTTCACTGTAAATTAAAAGGTGATGCGTTACTTTACTAGTTACTTGAAAAAGTAATCTGATTACATAACTAGTGTTACGTCTACATCCCAATCCACTTTTGTTGAATGGAAAAGAGCAGTTTCGATTGTTCTTCTAAATCTCCTTTGGCCTTTCATAAACCTTTTAGACTTGTAGACACCCACATTCCAAGTCAATATCTGAATATCTAAAATAAATAAATTCCTTAATTTATTTTTTCAATAACTAAATGTATTTCAGGCTTCACATTTTTTTATTTTTTTACAACCAATGAATGGTCTTGATTACCAGATATGATTAGGGTTTTAATTAATTAATTTTTTTTCCACAAAAAGCAATTTCTACATTTATGAACTTGACATTGCAACAAAAAAAGATCATATTCTCTTTAAAATTTGCCATGATTTTTAAACTTCACTCATATACAGCATCCAGGTCTTCCAAGACTAAAGTAACAAATTAAAATGAGAAATATTAATAAGAGACCATTTGTAGCAAATCATACACAGCTGCTCTTCCGTATCAAGATGGGCATACTAAGAAATAAGTCATTTTTACAATGTCCCACATCAAAATCACATGGTAATAACGTAAAGTGTCACTGTTTTCATTATGTAAATCAAATAATAAAGGCCTGAAACTGAACAAAATTAAGGAAGATTTAAATTGTAATGCATTGTCTTCCTCACCTCCTTATTGGCGATTTCTCCAGGGGTTGGCCAGTTTGTGATGTCACTGAAGTCACTCGACTGCAGATGGGAATGAAGGAAAAAGAAAAAACTAAAGTTACATCTGTATTGAAAATTTGCATCCTCCTTCGTGATCTATTACTGCAACAGCCAATTCCTGTGTTAAGAAATGAGGGGCAAATGCAGAAAACTAACACCACCTCATTTAATTTTAACAAACAGAAAAATAAAAAGACAACATTATTTCCTAATAACAGTCAACTGAAAAGCAATGTGCAGATGCATGCTCTCTCAACGTCCAGTTTGAATGATTTATGAAAAGGCAGCTGCTTCACTCCACTGACATCTGTGCGTCAAATACTCATGTCGAGTTTCAATCTACACAAAAACTTTGTCAGTATTTAACACACAAAACTTTATTTGGACGCTATGGGGGAAGTGTGGCTGTTCCTTCCCCAGAGATCATTTCACCTTCTATTACCGGAGGAACGTCAATCATTCCTCAAGCAGAGTATCAGATTCCACTATCGTCCAGAAATGGGTCCTGGGTGTCCCAGATGCTAAAGCTAGACCATAGAAAGTGAATTTGTAAGGCCTTGGAGTGCCTTGGAGTTAAAAGGGTGTAACCAGCGTAAACTAACAAGGCTGGTCAAAACAACCCAAACGTGTCACATGCATGAGGAATGAGCACTGAATAACATGCTAGGAGTCCCGAAAGTACCATGGAACCTGTCGAGTGTTGTATGTGTCAGTAAGTGGAGACAAACTAACATGCCTTGGAGTCAGTCATGGGGACAACTCTACTGCCCCACTTAGGACTGAATTTGAGTCCTCTATGTGCTCTCTCTGGAATGTCCCACTGAAGTAAAAGTCAAAAACTCATGTGCTGACTCTCTGTTGACTATCACCCACACAAAAGACAGAACAGAGCGAACAAATATCCACCTAAATACAAACACAAGCCAATCTGCTCAATGACTGGCTGCTGCTGACCCCTGATCCAGGACACCCAGACAAACAGACTGGAGGATAAAACTGCAGATTTACACAAATAAAAAGAAGGTAATCTGTCCTTATGGATTTATAGAGTATCTATAATTAATGGCAGGGATTAAAGTTTATGATTTCATCTCCATTAAACAAATAAATGCTGTTGGTGATCCACTACATAAAAATGACTTACCTTACTGGTCTTCCTGGATCTGGGTTTACTGACACGGACAACTTTGGTAGGACTCTGGGGTTCAGAGGACACTGAACAAAAACAAGAGAGTGATTATACTTGATGTAGTGCATTAGAGAAAGAGAGAAAGAAAGAAGATACTTTTAGAGGATACAAAGTTAAAGTTTTTTTTGCAAAGTAAAAAAAACTATAAAAGCTTAAAAAAACTATAAAAGCAGAACTATATTAGTCAACCACTGAGTGTAATAAATGCTTAAATGCTAAAAAAAAAACAAAAAAAAACACCTTAACCCACTGTCATATTTTACTATATTTAATTCAGCTTTCAAGAGCACTTTGGTTGCTTTTATTGACTATAAGTGACACTGTATGAACACAGTTAGTCTACATGCGCAATATGAGTTGAAATGTCTAAGTTTAACTAAAGTAATAATGACTCTGAGGACATTTACACATTAAACCAACTCCTACATATTACATATGCATCCATATAGTTAGTAACCATCTGTTAAAACAATTTCAAACGGGAAAGACTTGTGCAATGTCATCGCACTACTTAATAACACTAGGTAAAACACCTTTCCAGGCTTTTTACAGGGCACACAACACATTATTTCACACATTCACATTGTTAAATACATAAGCAAACTATGGGTCTCATTCATGAAACATTCGTAAATATACGAGTAAATATCCGAGTGATTTGCGAGTAAAGAGAACTTCCCGAAAACTCTTCTCCTGATTCACAAAAACTTCGTAAACGTCAGATGTGATGGTGAAATGTGTGTGTGTGTTAATGAATTCCAATCAGTCGTAAATGGGACGCGCGTGCACGCTCACTCTCAATTACCATAAATCATGCCTATTAAATCCGACTGACAACTATATATGAGCATCATATTATGACACCAAATGAAGGATTTCAACATGTCTTCTCAAAAGCGACTGAAAAAGAAACATTTCTCAGCTGCAGAAATTGAAGTTTTATTATCAGAAGTTCATTCAAAACGCCACATTTTATTTTCAAGCGTACTAGTGGCGTATCAGGTCCTAAAAAAGGAAGTTTGGCAGCATATTACAGATCCTATTACTGGCTCTCATAATAAAAGTTAAAAGAAAAACCGTACGTAATTAATATATATAATATTTTTTTTCAAAATGCTGTGTAAATATGTACCCGATTAAGGCGAATTAAAATGCAGCCATATTAATGAGCAAAACGTTCAGACGTTAAACGCACTATTTACGCGTGGCTGGGAGCAGGCGTAGATTTCTTTCGTACCAACTAACATTTGGAAAATACGAACGTTTTAATGATTCCGAAAATTTATGCCAAAACCACTTTACACGCGATTTACGCAAAAATTCGTTCTGCTCGTGTTTCATGAATGAGACCCATTGTCTAGATTTTCTATAAAACACCTCCAGGCTACAAAGTTTAGTTAATTAATAACTCAAACTATGACCGTAAATATAGCATTTCTTTATTCACGTGACTAGGGCTGAATGATTTTGGAAAATTATCTAATTGTGATTTATTTTAAAGCTAAAAATCATTGTATAGTACGACCAAACACAATATTGGATAGATTAAACAGAAATGTTCTCTTCTGTAGGCCAGGCCTATGTTACAATGAAATTAGTTGATGCATGATGAACTACAATCACAGTATATTGACTGATTTGTTGAACTTCCAAAGTGATAGGCATGTAGTAATTATGACAACATAACGCAATGACAAATAACCCTGATGTAAACATTAATAAACAAATCACAAAAATTAAAAGTAGACTGCAGAAATATAAAAACAAATCTGTTGCTTTACCACACTACTTCAGGCAAATTAAAGTCACTGTAATAAACATGTAAACATGTGGACTGCACTTTTTAAACATTGTCTGTTAACCTAAGACCAGTGGTTTTCAAACTTTTTTGGTCACGCCAAATTATTTCACTAAACATTATGAAAAATGTATGTTTTTTTTATTTTATTTAAAAAAATAGCATAGAGAGTATAACTGTTATTATTCCCTCTGTTATTTATTTATTGTGGGTTTCATGCTGTCCACGAAGGACACAGGATTTCTTTCTCACCAATGACATTAAACACTGTTTCTACACCAGAGTGGCAAAATACAGTAGAACACAAAACAATGAGTGACACTTTCTACACAGGATCCAGCGCGGGGGCGACACAACACGGCAAAACCCAACATTAAACTGATGCCTTGTTCTATTTATGACGTACTGACACAAAGTTACAATTATTTGCAACGGTCGCTTTGTTGTGTCCAGTGTACAGTTGTTGTGGCTTGATGCAACAATTATAGCGTCCGATATAGACAAAGTGAGTGAAGTCACATTTGCGTCCCATTTTCTGCATTTATCTTTAGAATGGCCAGCATCTGCTGTATATTTAATTTTATATATAATTTTATGGTCAAAGTCTTCAGAAATGCACAGTAACACTGTTACTGCTTGCGTAATCTCAATGTGCCATTTTGAAGTATGTTCATATTATATATGTTTTCAAATATTTCCGCATGTAGTGTGCCAGGGTTGCCAGGTTATCACAACAAAACCAACCCAACTGCTACTCAAAACTAGCTAAAGCATGTCTTGAGGGAGGGTCACCAAAATTCAAAGTGGTAAAATACTGTGATATCATTGCAAATGTAATTAATTGTTCAGCCCTACACATGACTCATGAATGAACCCTGGATTTTCATCCTCCGGGTATCACCGATCTTCACTTAAAATCTACAAACGTCTCTCTCTCTCTCTCTCTCTCTCTGTGTGTCCAGTGTGGCAGGTCAATACGGATGAAGTGCTATGGTCAATTATCTGGGAACAGCTTCACTTATATTGAAAAGCCACACGCCAGCACCTGCACAGCAAGGTCATGCATCCATACACGTAAAACATTAACTTCCTCTGCAAGATGGAGCAGAAAACAAAATTTCTGTGAGGACCAGTGAAAGTGGTATTCCGATCCCTCCACCACCCCAAACACAATGACATGGCCCCTATGGGTATTTGTGCCACTGTTCACATAACCAACAAAGAGTTGGGCCACGTCCTGACAAACTGCCCCCACCATAATAACAGATCTACAAAGTCACACTAGCAGATATAAACAGTGTTTTTAAAAACAGCAAAAGGAATATGATGCTGAAGCTAACAGTGTTGATTCTGGTGTAGTCTAGCCCAAAGACAAGAACGTTAAGGAGGTTAGCACAATGTACGTGACACAACCATATGTCTGACTCTTGATAAATGTCTATCCGTTCATTGCAACATCGGGGGCTTCACAATTACACAGGAGGAGTCTAAATTCTTTGTGGTTGTGGAGAAACAATCATGAACCGTCTAAGATTAACATCCTAGTCTTAAACGATCACATCAAATCAGCTTTATTCTTCAGAAATACAGCAACATTCAAAGCTTGTTCCCTGTGGGAGAATCAAACACTACTTTGTTGTAATTGCCAACAAAACCAGTTTAAATTTCTTTACTTAAAAACAAAACAAAACAACACCACAGAAAGCTGTCGGGATTAAACAGGCAACACCGAGGGACGCCTATTCCTGGGAGTGTCCGGGGTCTTTTATCATTACTGAAAGGATGGCCTGTATGATAAGGCACTGGGCGCTTGCTGACAGTGTGGGGTGTGACCATACATTCAAACCTACTGATACTGTCCCGCCGACACCTTTCTGTCAGTAAATAAATACCGCCTGAGGCTTAATAACCTAATCTGATGCAAACGCTCATTTAAAATCACTAAAATGTTAAGTCAGAAACATTATGGAAAACCAGTTGGGTGGCTTTTACTATGCCCATCAATAAAAGCTTAGCAAAAGTTTGTCAAGTAAAAGAAAGAAGAAAAAGTTAAATTCAAACAAATCCAGTTTTAAATTCATTCAAGATGTTCTTTGTGTTCATGTTGGTTTCATATAGTTAAAAAAATAATAATTCAAGAAAAGTTTTAAAACCAAGTGGTGTATCGGTCAAATAAAACATTCTATTCATCAGTTTTCAACTATGATAATTATATATACATATACATACATATACATATATATATACACATATACATACATACATATACATATATATATATATATATATATAAGCATATTAGAATGATTTCTAAGATGATAGAGTGATTTAGGTTGTGGTCTAGGTATAAAAGGCTTTGCTCAAAAACATCTTACTGTCCATAAACATTGCACCACCTAAAACTAGAGTTTGAAAATGTGGTATTCACATTAAGCCAAAAGTTTTAGAACCTAAAAAAATTACCACATTCAGGTATTTCTGCAGTCTAAACAGACAAAGCTGCTTACAACAAACCCCATGGTTGTTTGACAGGGGAGCAGCCTATTCTCAAATGTCAGCTAATAAGTCATGTGTACAGAGTCTAAGACCAGAGTAATGGTAGCTAAAGCCCTGTTATCAGTCCATATATCCTCTGACAGCATTCTGATCATTCAAAGCAACGCACACATTTCTTGTTTTCAACATGGATCCCTGAGGATCAACCTGAGAGCATCTTTCATAGCACTGTGCCATTAGCAAATACTTGGAATCATGACTTGAATCCCAGCTTTGGCTTAACAGGGTCAGCACGATCTACAGCTCTGTTTTTTCCATCAGAACAATGACACGTGCAATGCATATGGATTGACATAAGTCACACAACAACAGACTGTACTGGTTCGGTCAAACCACAAAGGAGAAACGCTCATTTAAGACACGTCTCCATTCAAACTGAACAACTGTTTTGTCATAAGGAAAAACAGGAAATTGGCTGTGTAGTTCAGACAGGCCTACTCAACGGAATGTAATTCAACTGAGGGGTTCAATCATTCATTGACTGACAGAGGAATTTAATCACCATACACAACACTGATTGGCCAGGAGTGGCTTGAAAACATCATCTCTATTTGACAAAATGTCTATCACCCAATACTGCATACAAAGGAAAAAACAAACAAACAAAATATAATGATGGTCCAAAAGTTTCACAACATCGCATTTTCAAAAGAGAAACAAGTTGGCAGTGTGGACACACTTCATTGTAACCAAAAATGATGCTAGAGAAGCAATATGTAGAAATTTGTTCATCTGAAAAATCAAAAGAAGGCTGAAGAATTTTACTGTGACTGGTTTCAGCTGAGAACACAACACCCTGAACATCACACAAAGTTCAGTTTAATTACAAAAAAAGCAAGTTTCCAGCTATATTTAAAAAAAAAAAAAAACTTTTAATGCATTGCTAATAAACTGTGTACTTTATGTATCAGGTGGGCACCCATCCAATCACTCTAATACTAGTCTAGCTGGTATCCAGACACATAAAGGTGTGGCCATCTTAACGTTGCTTTGTGAAATGTTGTGTGTGAATAAAAAAAAAATTTCCATGCAGATTTCGCTAATTTTCAACTTGGTCATACAATTTTCCAGGCGGGCCAACAGGTTTTAAGTGACTTTGGTGTGAGCTTTCATTTTCATATGCTATTGACAACAGACAATGGACCTTTTTTGTCTGCAGAATTTTGCAGAAATTTTGTGAAATTAATTGCACCTTAATTGTCAAAACTTTTCCAGTTATGACTTAACTATGTAAAATACTGCAAAGTCAAATGATGACCTGAAGCAATCAGATCTATTTTTCCTGAGATGCACTGTTTGAGCCATAATGTAAATAAGCAATCGGAGTCTGTCGGCCCAACCCTAGAGCTGACTGTTTCTGTCAGGGGCCAGTTTTAATTTAGAATGTTTGTGATAAAGTATTTTAAATGTTTTGCCCCTTGCTTGAGCAACTTTTTGTGCTGAGTTTAAGCTACTGTGCAACAATTGCATGAGTGTAAAGAAAAATGCACAGCATGATCTAACTTTTAGGTGAGATAAATATATATTTTTGAAAAAATATATATATATTTCCAACAACTAAGTGTTTAAGTGCTGAAGAAGTGTTTAACAGTTGTATGAGTGGGGTTGAGACTCCAGTGTAGAGAGGTGAGGGTGTAAAGGCCTCTCATGAGCTCCTGCTGGAGTTGCAGTGCTCAGCACTCCACGTGCTCCAGTGCAACTCGATCAGATGGGGTGGGGAGAGGGGTTAAATCTGCCCACATCAGCAAGTCTGTCCAAATACACCCAACACACGGGTCAGTCGTTAGAATCAAGTGGGAACGGGAGTTTTTGATGGGCGTTTATTCCCACTACCACCATATTTGGTCACATCACAAATGGTAAAAAAAAGAAGCTCCGGGCTTCCTGACAACAACATGCAGTGCGTTTAACACAACTAAAACTACTTAAACTAGCCTAAAACCTATTACAACAATCTATATAAGTACATACGAGTAACATAACACGGACATGTTCTTATATGCGTGTTTCACGTACTATCTAACTTTTATCAACAGTCGTGTTTTTAATCAGGCGAGCCAGGACAGCACAGCATATGTCAGCCAAACCACAAACGAGGCTCCGAGAGTAAAAGCCTAAAACACTGCAGTGACGGTTAAACAGCCACTTATAGACCATTTCAGATATGTGAATCAAGCAGAGTAGTTTGACTTTCATTGCTTTATATCGCTTTACAGGATTAAACGATCTGAGGTGTTGCTAAATAGTGACGTCCGATTCGTGAATGAATTCGTAAGAGTCGGATCTTTTCAATGAGATCAAAGCGATCTCTGAATTGTTTATGAATCGTAATCTAATGCCAGTTTTATCAACGTGTTTACAGTAATTATAGGACTGATTAATGTAATGTAAATTCTAATTATAGTTTACTGTTTGAACCCTTTATTCAGCTCCTAAGCACAAATTAAACGTTGTTTAATCAAATTACAATAAACGTTCTAAATAATACAAGTTTAATAAACAGCAAATGTCCTCATACGTTTATATTCAAATGTTTTAGGGCATTATATCACGCCAGGTTGCCAGGGACGACGTTATAACGTACAACAACGGCTGAATCAGTCAATCACACGAGCTGCTCAAAAGAACCGACTCGCTGAAATGAGTCGGACGTCCCATCACCGGTGCTAAAGCTAACAGACCACGCCCCCGCCACTGATTGGTCCATTTTTCTGACCATGTATGAATAACACACTTTACAGATATGGGCACAAAGTTTATGAATTATCATAAATAGAGAGAATGGCCGGTGTTATTGCTTGTTTCAAAGCACAGGTGCACGGTCAAGCGAAAAAGGGCATACAAGTGAACTGACGGGAGTTTAATGGCCGCAGTAGTAGCACATGCGAGCTAACAGAGCACATGTGTGCATGAGAATAAACACTGTTGGAGGCATAAATATGTGTGCTGTTGTGAGCTTAAACTCCCTAACGTTACCTGTTTGTAGCGAGCTGTTGGTGGTATTATTAGGAGGGCAAGCGTTCCTCTTCGTCCACGGGTTTACTTTTGGCGGAGGAGCCTCGATCACTTTCTTGCCAGTTTCTGCTTTGTGGCTCGATGCATTCTGCTCGTTCTCCTTGTCGTTCGTGTTGTCCGTGCTTTCGCCATCCGCTTTACTTTCCATGACCCCTTGTTTTTGATGTTTAGAGTCGCCCTGAGGAGGATCCTGCTGACCCTCTTCGTGGCTCTCTCGATCGGGTTTCCTGGGTCGATCAGTGTCCGACTTGTTTTGGTTCCCTTCGCCCAAACAACTGACTGTCACGTCCAAGTCACTCGCAACTTCAGTGGTCATGGTTCAAAAGCACAAACGCCCTCGCGTTGTTATTTTTTACTATCCTGCAGTAGTTATTTTCCAGGACAAATGGAGAAAAAGACTCGGTCAAAGCCGTTGCAGCTAGAGCACAAGTTGACAGCCAGCAGCTTGAAACGCGGCGGATAGCTGCATCGGACTTTTTCGTCTTCTTAAATGTCAAAATGCTCGATCCCTTAAAGAACCCATGCTGTGTGAACACACTCACCGATTACAGTAAGCAAAAACGAAAAAAATAATTAAAACTTTGCCAATGTTTTCGACCCACTCCTCTATTTGGCTGATCTGCAACTCACCTAAATAAAAGGAAATACTACGAACGAACGGCCACGAGTCATTGAACGAGCGTGTGGCGCCTCTCTGTCGCCCCTCGCGGCCACACGGCGGCACTGCAGGACTGTAGAACGTGGTGGATCAAAGGCGGTGTTGCCATATCCACTCTTTTCCCACAGGCTTGCTTTATTTATAAAGGTGCACATGGATAGGGGAAGTAGGTTGCATTTGTGTTTATTTCCAGAATATCTGGACTTGAAAGTGCTTGGTCCCCTACCACAACAAAATATGACTGACCATAAATAGCAGCTGTCAAATGTTTTTTTGTTGTTGTGGTTGCTTGTTTTGCTTTCAATGTTTTATACTTAATGTTTTATAAATAATAAAAAAATCTGATAGTATGTCTATACCTCATGTAACTGTTTTCATTTGCAACTAAATAATATAACATAAAACATGTTGTCCATGTTAAACATGTTGTTTAATTAAATTACTGTCATTTGTATTCTCTCTCTGAGCTGAAGAGCTTCACCCCAAATTATAAGTACACACTTTTCCCTTTACCATAGGTAGAATACATAGTTTGATTAGTCCTTTATTCTGATGGTCAGTATTAAAATGCAGCTTTACCTTGTTTAAAGTATATGCTATGCAAGTTCATTGTTCAATACATAGCATCAATTAATCCAAGCAATTTTCTTTGTTATTTCTGTTGAGAGGTTTAGACATTTGTTTTGACCTTGTTTTCCTTCCGCGATCTGGCAACCCTGATCAGAGGGAGTCTGACGTGGCCTTTCCCCCAGTCAACACACACAGTCACAGACTGTTACAAAAACTGAGAAAACACTAAACGAGATATAAAAGATTTCATTAACTGGTGAGACTGTTTGCCAAATTATAAATACGTTTACATATAGATGTTATAAGTAGCACGTGAACTGAATATAGTTGAGCATCACCATCACACTGAGGGCACAACAATAACTAAAGTTACTGTTTATATATCAGAAATGGTGCCATTAAAGGAAGAAGACAGATGAAATTAACAGTCATTGTGGATGTAACCTAAGATGTTTTGGAAGAAAATGGTAAACATTTTTTTAAATACACCACCAGATGGGGTTCTTTTACAAAATAATTCCACTCCTTTTTATCTTGCTCCAAATTACTAAAGTAGCCTTCATCTCGTAATATGATTAAAACTGTATTAACATAAAAGTTGTATATACTTCCTGTATCGCAAAACTCAACTGGTGTGGCTGTTTTTGTTATAACATAACTGGGAAATACTATTCAAAAAATACATAAAAGTAATTAGCTAACAAAGGTATCTTTTTAAACTACAGGCAAATTACTTTTCTCATTTATATAAAAAATCTTCCCCTAAACGAAGAAATAATTAATTACTTTTCATAAGTAGTTTGTTATAAGTGAGTTGTGAATCACTTTTAAATTATTCAAAATAACGTATGGTTAACAGACATTACCTTTGCTTTATTCAAGTAAAATTGTCCAAAAAGATGATACTGAACATTTATAACTACAGACTACGAGAAGATCATAATGTCATTAACTGAAATAATAAGTCATCTCGTTTCTGATTCAACATGGAAAAAAACCATAGTGGTCATAAATGTCTTCCTGAAATATGTCCAAGAAAAGCAGTGAAGTGGATAATGCTTGTGTAAAACCCCCTCAAAATGACATGAGATGTTGTCAGGTTCTTGCTGCCACACTTCGTAACAACAGACTAAACTGTTCAGTTGAAGTGTTTCATTGAAGAAATCCCCACAGGAAATTACCACACCTTAAATACAATGGCAGATGATATGAAAGACGATCTTGTAAAAAACCGAATCTAATTCATAGCAATACAATCGTATTTAAATAAGCAGTATATTCATTATCTAATATTATGAGGGTATACACTGGACAAAGTAATCTCTTTGAAGATGCTCAAACTGATGGTCATGAAAATTCACATTAAGTTACTCAAAATCTATCACTTTTTATACATAATATGGTAAGGAATAAAAAGCTTGAAGAGAGCTAGCAGATGATGGTTCTTTGGATCATGTGTTTAGATAAGAGTTATGATGTGCCGTGTTGTTCAGAGCCCTTTAGTCAGCTTCTTGTGACCTTTCACAGTAGGATGAAAAGAATGAAATGTGGAGAAACTTTAGTTTAGCTGTACCCGTCCCAGAGATGATGCTGGGTAACATTTCATAATTCATTATGGCATCAGTTCCATCTCATACTTTTTGAGACACATGGAAACCCCAAACATTACAGTAATAAAGGTCAAAACAAATCACTCTGTCATTACGACAATCTCACAGTAGCATATTGAGTACATTTAGACAATTTGGATTGAGAATTGTATGCAAAAAGCATTAAAACTCAAGCATTTTTTTCTTAGCAATAATTTTGTGTCAGTTTAATGGACGTCAATTTCAGGTTCAAATCCAGCTCCTCCTGCAGCTCAGTTGAGCATAAAATTCAGCTCTGGGTAGATGAAAAGACTAAAGCTGCAGACTCTAAAGATCAATTACAGCATTGAAATAACCTCTTGGTATTTGAAGATAATCCTAATGTTAATTCGTGGGTCAAACCAGGACAACATCAAGAGAATAGAGAGAAGGTAAAGATTTCCCTCTGCTGGCCAAAAAAAATAAATAGCTGATTGCAGCTGGCTTTAAACTTGCATCTCTTTTTCGAACCATCCAGGTCACTCAGCTAACTGAAACGTACAACAAACAAACCATGATAAATTCTCACAAACATTATATTCAAAAAAAGACTTAACACTCATTGTATCATTTATTCCCCAAATCATGGAAAAATACATTAAACGATGCATAAAAATAAATCTTTTGCTTGTTTCTGTCGGTTGTCGGGCATCGGTTATAGGAAGGGTTTTGATGGCTAGTCCTCCAGCAAGATGTCCACCTCCTCCATGGGCACTCTCAGACGCAACTCCTTCTCAGTCATAAGGTCTAAAAACTCTTGCACACGTTCAGGAAACAGCTGCACTGCGTCCATGTACAAGCCCTGTAGATACACACACACACACACAGATTTTAACACTTATTTAGACTCTGAAATGGAAGTGTTAATTGTGCAAACATTTTCACAGTAACCTGCTTCTCATTACCTTGTGTAAGTATAGTAAACCTTACCTTTACCCAGGGCACTGCCTGTAGGGCCTTGTAGAAGATTCCACTGCCCCTCTCTGCATTCCCATCACATACCTGAAGAAAACACACCAGGAATCAGTTCCCACTCTGTACCTGTAGCCATTTCTAAACTGTAATGTGTTTACAACTTTACCATGAAGATCAGATACATCCTCCACAGCAGAGGACAATGGGCCCCATGTTCTGTTGCCGTAGCATTTTCAAACAGACAACGGATACGGTTGCTAAGACCATTATTTGGCAGGGCAGGCAGGGCTTCTCCAGGAAGATGAGACCTTAGGACAAAGATTACATCAGTTACTAAACCATTTCATTGCTAATAAACCAGATTACTGTTAACGTAAATTAATTGGCTCTGCAAAAACCTCAACCAACTGTTCTTCCAGCATGGCTGTCAGGTGACCTGAATGAGATCACTGACTGTAAGAGAATAAAATGCTGCTATAGTGACCTTTACTGCAATGCTGAGAATGCAGCACATTTGTGTCACATTTTGTAATGTATTTTGACACAATGGCTATGAGATGTGTTAGACTGAGCTTTGCCAGAAGTGTTTGTACAGTCAAAATTACAAGAATAAAGTCAAAATATACTGAGAATAAAATCTAAATTACGAGAATAAAGTCATAGCAATTATGAGATTAAAGTTCTAATATTTTAACAGTTTTATGCCTCTTTGTAATAAAAAAAATCACTGATATACATACTAAGCATAAATAAACCCATTACTGTAAGATATGTTGTTTGAATATTGCTATAAAATTTAAAAAACTTTGCTTTATATTAAAAGTACCAAAAGCACAGCTTATTGCTATTACTGGGAGGCTGGCGCACAACAAATAATAAATGCATTCGAAAACGTTAAATATTATTTCCAAGCATACTGTGCCTGAGAGTATATGACACATAGTATGATTTCTGCTAATAATCCCACATATATTCAAATCAGATGCCAGGCCAACATATAAAATTTGAATCTCATAATTGCTACAACTTAAATCTTGTAATTCTGACTTTATTATCAAAATATTCCGACTTCAATCTAGTAATCTTAGATTTAAAAAATAAAATAAAAACATTTACGTGGCACTAAATCACTGTTGTAGAAACTAAATGAAATGAAAAGGAACCAACAAACCAAAAAAGAGAGAATAAAGAAAAAGAAGAAAGAAAATTAAAGACCAGTCATTTTAAATTTTAAAAGACCAGTAACACATTTTTTTCCTCACCTCTGAACAGAGTCCAGCATCTGTTTGAGTCGTTGCTCTGCAGTAATGGCAAAAAGATACGGCACAACACTGTCAGTTTTCTTTGCCACACTGTGGAAAAACCTGCGGGCACGGCCTGCGCTGTGATAGCGGTTCTCTGTTTGAAGGTAGAGTTGCCATAATGAGGCGCTGGAGGGCAGTAAGGAGAGGGCATCTGTAAGGGCCAGTCTAAGCCGGGAGAGAGGAAACACATTGGTGTTGGCGTGGTGGCGCAGCAGTGCTACATGCTGGACAGCAACAGACTCCCAGTCTGCAAAGACCTTGGGTCTCCTCAGAGATCCATCTGTCACTTCTGAATTCAGGTTCCAGGAAATCAGGTTTTGGGTGGCCTGATTGTACACAGCATCAGCTGCATCTATCCCAACAGTGAGGTACTGAAAAAGCCCAAAACATCCAACTAGGCTGGACATTCTGTGGAGTTTCTTTGGAGCTCTAGCATTGGTGCCTGTGCTCTGCTCAGGTGAAAAGCTCAATAGGGCCTGCTCATAGGCCTTTCTGGCCTTCAGGATAGTCACTGGGTTGATTTGGCCAGAGAAAGGTGTATAGGCAGCACCCTCAGCTAATTTAGTGAGAATGTAGACAGCTTTGGACGTGGGGACTGTCCCACTGTTTAAGGCCTGCTCTACCTCTAACTGGGCATAGAGAAAACAGAGATTACAGAGAACAGGATCATTAAGACCTCTAGTCACGCCCATGGCCAAGGCAGTGTCAAATACTTTGCGTGCCTCTTCCAGATTACCCAGAAGCCACTCCAGATGTGCATACTCTCTCCAAAGTGCCAGACTGCCTCTGTTATCTGGCTCTTTTAGCAGTCGCTTCGCTAGCCGTTTACTACGCTTCCCCTGAGACTTCAGTCGCCTTTTATTTCCACTTCGTAAACATCTCAGCACCTACAATTGAAAAGCAAAGGAGCTGGGTGATAAGTAAATAATCACAAAAAATGGTTGCTCTCACAATAACTTTAAAGAAATGTCATATAATATTCATATTATATAAATAGTTATATAATATAGTTACATAATTTTATATAATATCATCAATTTGTATTTAATATTACTGTTGGTGGGATTTGATTAATTATCATGTAAATATTTGCAATATTATTATTAAAATAATGTCACAATGTACTGCTTTTTTTTGCATGAAATATGACCGGTTCAGTTCCCAAGAAATGTATATTTATAGTTTTGCTCACACCCCCATACACACACACACACACACACACACACACAGACCTTTAGTTTCTCATACTGCAGCCAGCAGAGCGTAACAGCAGCTTGATCCTGTGCGGAGATGAGTTGGAGAGTTTGCTGTAGAACGTTCTGGAGAAACTCCTCCCCTGCCTTACACAGCCCTGCCTGCCTCCTGCAGTCCCTCAGAAATGTCATGTGACCCACTGCACAGATCCCAGCCATTGAGAGGTCATAAGAGGTCAGCGGTCGCTCCGGGTCTGGGCCCTCCTCAAGGAAGGTTAGATCGTCCAGTAGAATGTTTGAGGAAGATGTTGTAGAGAACTTCCCTGAAGGTCCAGGCAGACCTAGGAACTGCAGGAATGACAGGATCAACTGTAGCTGAAGATCTGGTCTGTCCACACGAATCAGAGATGGGCCAATATCATCAAACAAGACCTGCATGAAGACAGAAAGAGATTTCAAGGGGAGGTCTAATGCTATTCCATGCACTCTGACCTATTTACTTTGTTCCCGGCATTTCAATAAATATTTAAGTTGGGCCTACTCATCAGTTTGTCAAACATCGCACCTGCCTATCGGGGTCCTCACAGTCCTCCTCTGATTGGCCCTTGGTTTTATCTGGTCTCCATGGCAACCAGTGGTTTGCCTCTCGGGACGCCTCCACATCCAACCAGATCTTCCACTTAGGCCAGGTCTTGTCTTTGATCTCGGAGTCGTCCTGCTCTTCTTCATCATCATCATCTGTGGGCCACAGAGTTCACTGTAATATTAGCTCTCAGAATCTATAAAAAAAAGACTGTGGGTGATATAAGGAATTCAGCATTCAAAACTGTGTTGGTCAACTCCTTGATTTATCTTTATCACATGAAGTCACAAGCATTCCCTATCACCCATATCCGTGTTAAATAGTCAGAAATACCTTTGCACCAAATGCTGAACCACTAGCTATGCTACAGTGCATTGGCAATGATCTACATCTATCTGTGTGTGTGGGTGTGTGTGTTTGGTTTGAACACCTGGCTCAGATGGAATCACCCATCCTCCTCTCTCCTGCTGAAGCATCCAAGCCTTCCATCCCCGAGCCCCCCGTTCCCCGACCCTGGGCTCTCCACTGTCCCAAAAAGGCTCAAAAAAATCCACCTGGACACACAAAGATAATAAATATCATGAAAATACAAGTAGAGAAACAAATAAATACAAAAAATACAAAGTTCCCAAACATTTTGACCAATTAAATGTACTTTTTTTTTTTAAGTCATGACAGTAGTCTACAGTCTAGGGACTTTATATTTTATTATTAGTGTTTTTATTTCCTTGAATTATATGCAAGTCTGCACTTTTCTACTTTCTGTATTGGAAGCTTCTGACTATTGGAAGCTAATTCCTTGTGTGTGTTAACACACTTGGCAACAAAGCTCTTTCCGATTACTGGATAAGAATTTAAAACATTTTTTAATCATCATTTCTTTATGAAATATTTAGAGTTAACCATACATACAAAAATCGGTATTTTAATTTTAACTAACAATCAGTTTCTGATCATATCAAGTTCATAAAAGCATAGGAAAGGGAGCATTTTGACTCTCTAGGACTCCTCAGATCTTGCTCAGCAAAACATGTATGTGGTTGTTGAAAGGGCAGATATTTCTGCTGTTGAAGAAAAAGTTCGTTTTAAAAAGCAACAGTGCATACAAATATGCCACATCAGCAAATCCTGTGACCGAAACAGAGGGTAGAGCAACCACAGTTTCTTATGAACATGCAAACACATCTTTAGATGATTATGCTGTCGTTAAAGGAGCTTGATATAAATAGGCAGGTTTTAGGTCAACCTGACCCAAGTTGGGCAGAATGGAATGGAACAGAATGCAAAAGACATTCATCTGAAGTTTTATGGTGTTGCTTTAAAAGGAAAAAATTATAACTTTTACAGAAGGGTTTTAATGTTCTTCTGTTTGTGTGTGTACCTGTTGTCTAGTGGGCAGGTCCTTCACACTGTCTGGCTTGAAGAAAGTGAAGTCCAGAAGGGCTTGGAAGAGACACACAGCTTTCTCTGTATGACCTGCCTGCCGCAGGAAATGGCACTGTTGTAGAAAGATATCTGGCAGACAAGAGAGAACAGTTAGTTTCATTTGAATTATGATCATATATATGTGTGTGGGGGGGTGCATGCGTAATGAGACTAAATATGAATGAAATTTACCTAAAAACTATACATAGTTGATACTGCACTGCCAGCTCTGAACACAAGAGGGCAGCACAGAGTCACAGAACCATTCAAGGAATAATTTACCCAAAAATGATCTTTTACTCACCCACATTGCTCCAAACCTGTATGTCTTTTAACCCAAGTAACATAGAACAGGTTTAGAACAACACGTGGTTTAGTAAGAGATGAAGAGACTTTATATGTTCTACATGACCAATATCCTGTTCAGCTCATACAGTTGTATGTGTAAATGTGCATCTAAAAAAAATAGTGTATCATGGATAAGGTCATTATTTTTTGTATTTTAATTTAAAAAATTTTTACTTTCCTTTATTCTTGATTCATTGCACACAAGCTGAAATATTTCAAAAGGTTATTTGTTTTAATTCTGATGGTTACGACTTAAAGCTTAGGAAAATAAAAAATTCAGTATCTCAAAATATTTGAATATTCCAATTTGAGCTTGATTAGTTAATTTTGAGTATAAATACTGGGTATCTCTTGGGCTAGTTTAGAACATGCAACCACAATTATGGGAAAGACTACTGACTTGACAGCTGTCCAGAAGACAAGCATCAACACCCTCCACAAGGAGGGTAAGCCACAGAAGGTCATTGCTGAGAGGGCTGGCTGTTCACAGAGTGCTGTATCAGAATATATTCATAGAAAGTTGACTGGAAGGAAAAAGTGTTGTAGAAAAAGTTGCACAAGCAACAGGAATGACCACAGCCGGTGAGAAAAAGCTGATTCAAGAACTTGGGAGAGCTTCACAAGGAGTGGAGTGAAGCACATCAAGAGTCACCAAACTTAGACGTCTTCAGGAAAAGGGCTACAGCTGCCACATTCCTAGAACCAAGCCACTCCTGAACCAGAAAAAAACAAAACATCAGAAGCATCTCACCTGGGGTAAGGAGAAAAGGAACTTGACTGTTGCTCAGTTGTCCACAGTCCTCTTTTCAGATGAAAGTAAATTTAGCATTTCATTTGGAAATCAAGGCGGACTGGAGAGGCACAGAATCAAAAGTTCAGTGTGAAGTTTCTGAAGTCAGAGATGATTTGGGTGCCGTGACATCTGCTGGTGTTGCTCTAATGTGTTTTATCAAGTCCAAACTCAATGCAGCCATCTACCAGGAGATTTTGGAGCACTTTATGCTTCCATCTGATGACAAGCTTTATGGAGATGCAGCAGGACTTTAGCATCTGCCCATGGTTTTATGACCATGATATCACTGTGCTTGATTGGCCAGCCAACATGCCTGACCTGAACCTCGCAGAGAATCTATGGGGTTTTGTGAAGAGAAAGATAAGTAACATCTGACAAACAATACAGAGGAGCTGAAGGCTGCTATCAAAGCAACCTGGGCTTCAATAACACCTCATGCAAAAGTCATAACCATCAGAATTAAAACAAAAAACTCAATGAATCTAGGATATAAGAAAGTTTGCTTTTTTGAATTAAATAACAAAAAATAAATAACTTTTCCAAGATATTCATTTTTTTTAGATGCACCCGTTTAAAATGACAATGTCACACATTTATGTGCATTTCACTATAGACCTAATAATGAATTCGGCCCAATCTGTGTAAAAATTAATTGTATGAATGAGTGTAAATTTCAGCTCAGTTCAGAAAATGTGGACCGAGGGAGTGATTTTCCAGATACACGCTGCACACTCACCTGATCTATGGAGGAAATTGTTTAATTAGGATAACTGAGAAGCCAGTAATAGACAGCACAGAACAGCGAGTGCCCTGGCTTAAAATCTGATCATTCATCCACACAAACACACACGCACACACACACACACACACAATGTCATTTTAGATTTTAACGCCTGTTCATTTCGGCAAATCCCAGGACGGGGAAGCCCAGGACAGTGATGTTTGTGTTCCCACTCACTGTCCGTCTCTTTCTAAACAGACCCACACAAAACACCCTCTAAACTAGCTGACAAACGACATGCCAATCAACTTCAAAAACACCACATCATCACCTTTTACTGTTCCCTGTCAGCCGATCCCTGCCACACACACACACACATACACACACACACACACAAAGGGTGGACAGCCCAAAACATACTCCAAAACATACACTTGCACAAATTTTACATGAGCTGCTTGACTCTACAAATATTTACGCATGTAATCAAAACATGTTTACAGTTTCTACCAACTGCTGTAACAGCAATATGAGGAGAGGGAGAGACAAAACAACCCAGGCTGCAAATTCACATCTAAACAAGTGAAACTCAAACGATGGCAATGCAAAATATGATCTGAGGACACTAGGAGACATTAACAAGAACCTGGAGACAAGGTATCTGGAGAGTCTAAAAGATGCTAAAAACATGATGAGAGTATCTGTATCTATATGACTATCTATATTTGACAAGTATAAAATATTCTATACCTAAGAGGTCTTCCTGGGTGCCTGGAAGTGGAGGGTGAGATACCATGCTGCCATCTTGGACTGGACTGAGCGTGCTTAAACACTTTCCGAACACGCTGTTGACCTTTGACACTGAGAAAGTGCTGAAAAGACTCTGTGTGAAGAGAAGATACTTCTTCCATAAAGGTGCGCTGTTTGGATGGATGAACACTAGTTTCTTCCACTCTTTCTGCAGGGTGGCAGGCTCCCATAGTTCCTTGCAAAGGTGGAGTTTCTTTAGTTTCAGCTCCACGCTGGCAGGGTTACTTTCCACTGCCTTGTCCACAATGGACAGCTTCTTCTCCAGCACGGCACGAAGAGACATCTTCTTCATGTCACCCTCATTGTCAGTGTCACCGGCAGCAGAGAATGACCCCGAACCAAAGGCCAGTTCATCCTGATCAGAGACAAAGAGAGAGAAATTAAAGTTAGGTAAGGAAACAATGAAACCGGCAACGTTTCTTCTCAGGAGGCCTACCTGGAAGTGTATAAAGTCCAGCCACAGCTGGGTGTCTGTGGGATTCTCCCGTAGCTTCCTGTTAAACTCTTCCACCCGTGCACTCAGAAGGGAGCTGCTGCTGCTCCCTTGAGCCTCAACATCCGGCTGATCTCCCTTGACCTCTGGTTGACCCTTGCCCTCCAGCCATAGAGAGGTTCCACGGTCATAGATGCCCAGTGGATTTACCCATGATACGGGTGCCTGAGTGGAAGAGCCCTGCTCTACACTGCAGGCTGAGAGCTTAATGTAGGATTCAGTGCTGACAGCACTGCCCTCAGAGAGTACAGGCAAAGCAGGCAGACTCAACGGATCTGAACGGAGCAGCTGACGGGTGGAAAGACAGAAATAGCGCTCGGGTTTCTTGTCCACTCGCTTCTTCTCTGGGCCTCCATCGTTCCAGTTCACAGCTTGCATCCTGAAGTCAAGCCCCAGGCATGAGCATCCCTTCCTCTTATACCTGAAAAGCAGAAGTTGTTAACATAAGTGTCATGAAACATATTGAACCTGGGAAGAACAAATGAGCTTTTTCCAGTGCAGAAAATATGACAAAACTTTTTGGATTCCATCTGGGCCTACTGACAGATGAAGGACAACATAAAAACAGCAGTTGGCAGGTGTCTGAGTCAGGATGAGATAAATTGAGAAAGTGAAGGAAAGGGATCGAAGATGAGGGACTTGTATCCTCTTTAGTGCAGCACTTGCCCTTCTCAAAAAAAGAGTGCTGTGATGCACCTCTGTACACTTATTCTGTACACACTCTTCATGCATGATACCAATCAGCTTTAGAGTAGTGTGTATGGGGACTTCTGTGTCAGAGGGGGATGTCAGGAGAGAGGGACAGTGAGAGAGAATCTGAGAATTGATCGTGGTCTCTTAAGTTATAGATGGCAACTCTGACACCAGTTTAAAGCTGATAGAAGCCATCACTTTAGCCTGCAGTGCCAGAACATTGGAGTAAATAAGACTCAGAACGACGCTTATGGAAAGCAGGGGTACGGAACTTTAACTACAGCTGCAAGCTGACATCACATCATTTAAATGTTTTAGAAAAAAAACATCAGTGCTTTCAAGTCAGCAAATTAAGTTTTAAGCTTTGATTTTGCATAAAATAAATGAGTCATAAGAACCATAAGAACATCCTTTTCCATACCCACTGTAAACAAAGTTTCAAATGAGCCCGAATTCCTTTGGTTTAGGTGTGTTTATTAAGGATTACAGCTAAACTCTCAGGCAAACATTTTAAAAGTGAGTGCGTTCAACCTGATAACTATCAAAACATGCATCTTAACAGACATGCATATTAACAGATTACCAGTAAAGGTGTTTACATATAAACAGCGAAACATTCTATTCATTAGGATATGGACATAGAATCTAGTGCTGTTGTCAGTGTTAAGTAAGTTTAATTCATAGTATTTCCCCTAATTCTTTATAAAATTTGATACTGCTTAATAGCCTTTAAGCGAGCTTAACTGTAATATACCAGTTTGACATAGGATAAAACTTAAAAGATTTGTGTTGATAAAAATACTCCTTAACCTTGCTCATTTTCAGAGTAGACATTTCAGATTTTTTAAATGTAAAATTAGCAATACAGTAATTTAAACAGCTTTTGTAAGGATATTAAAGGGGTCATATGATGCAACTTTGATTTTTCCTCTCTCTTTGGAGTGTTACAAGCTCTTTGTGCATAAAGAAGATCTGTAAAGTTGCAAAGACTATAGTCTCAAATCCAAAGAGATATTATTTATCAAAGTTAAGACTCTGCCACGCCCCCTAAACGTCTCATTCAAACACGCCCCCAAATGTCTACGTCACTGTGTGGAAATATTTGCGTAATGCCACCCAAATGTTGACGCAAAGAAAGAAGGTGTGGTTTCAGTAACCGCAGTTAGTGTTGAAGCAGCCATGTCAGGGAGATGCTGTGTGTATCTAAGTGAAAGCAAAAGCACTTTATTTGGCCTTCTGAAAGTAGATGTATTTAGGAGTCTTTAAGATTACTTACAACAGAACAGCAACGCATTTTACCATTTCGTGAACCTAGGAGAGGAAGTAATTCTAAATTTTGTTACGACAATCTGGCATAGAGGACCTACATTAATGTACAATATTTGAAAAATAATGTTTTTTTTTTTGTTTTTTTTTTTTTTACATTAAAGACTGTTACCATATTCTGTTAAACCAAAACACCTAATAATGATCTTTAAAAAAGCATCATATGACCCCTTTAAGTAAAAAATAGAATCTTTTGACATTCTATAGCATAAACAAGTATTTCCAATGTCAACAAGCAGCAGTAATATTGTTCAACCGACTAGTCTCTATATCTTTTTGGCAAATGTCACACTTTTTTCTGAGTAATAAGTACACAAGTATTATCTACTAAACAAAAATTTAAATCTGAATGTTAATCATTGGATAAATTGCAATTTTAGATTAAAAAAGAAGCACACAAAAAAAAAACTGAACCGGTGTGTGCCAAAGGGAAGAAAAAAGTACTTCTGGAGTTGGGATGCAAAAAATTTCATGTGGATTTCAAAGGGTTTCTGCAAACAGAAGCTGGGGTTATAAAAGCAGCTGAAAGAGACACATGGAGACAATATGCACTGCAGCTCTCTCGTTCTCTCCTGCATTATGGAGCGTCTGGCACCTGCTGCTACTGCTGAGACTGGCTGACCTTCACAGAGCCAAACAGAAAAAATGAAAGAGGAGAGCATCCGTCTGTGAGACTGACAGACAGACAGACACACAGAGATACTGAGTAAAGTTACCTTGCTATGTCTCCCCGATAAAGGGATTTATATTCCCAGTTGGCACGGTCAGCTCTTCTGTCAATACAGAAGGGGGAGTCAGAGGGGGTCTGGAGGTCATCCAGCCACATAAAGGTCTCGCTCACCCGAACTTGAGCTTCCTCTCTGCAGCCAAGAAGATGAAAGACAAGGACATAAAAAACAACCCACACCATTATCCAAAAATCCAGGGTTGAAAGTTTCTTAAACAAAAAGTCTAAAATTATGGTTGATGTTTTGTACATTTCAATGTTCTTAAACAATGCAAGTAACAATGCAAAGAACTCGCAAATCTTTTGCATTCCCCCAAATGAAACAATTCACTCAAAAACTTAAATTACATGCCACAAAAAGACTAGTTGTGCTTAAATTGCTTTAGCTGTGTAAAAAATAGCTGCGTTATCATTCTGCTAAATTTCTACTTTAATGTTTAGTGGAAGAAAGAGAGTCATACAGATTGAGAAAGCATGAGGATGAGTACATAATAACAGAATTTTCACTTTTGGGTGAACTGTCCCTTTAAGAGATTAAATGCGTGATGCCTTTTAAGTCTGATATAGATGTAAGTGGGTACAAAGATCAGAGACTGACTGTAGATCAATGTACCGTGGGATTTTTCTATGAACACACCTGTCAGCATCCTTTTTCAGCAGGTCGCTGGGGTAAACTGTGTCTGATTCAGATCCACTGCTCTCCGAGTTATCTCTGCTCTTCTTCTTCTTCTGCTTTTTCTTCTTTTCTTTCTTTCTCTTCTTCGATCTGCCATGGCTATCTTCTCTCTCTTTATGCTTCTGCTCTCTGCACAGACATAGAAAAGCAAGTTCACGGTGTCCTCTGATAAACAGGCACTCTGTAGAAGTATATCTTTTACAGTCAAGCTAATATTTTAATGTGTATAAATATGTATATGTGTAAATATTTATAAAACTGGGTCCTGCATTTCAAGCCTGGTCTAGAACATGCATAATAGTCCTATATTAATGTACTTGGATTTTTAATTAGGATTATTAAAATAGCCTTTAAAAGACACATTTATGATTAATTTACTTGTACATGATATTTCAATGTTACTTAATACACTTTAATATTGGAAGGACAATGAAACATTTAACTTATTAGCTTCAGTTTTGGTTGAAGTCCATGCATATCTTCTTATTTTATATATATTTAAATTAAATTAAAATTAAATTAAAATTTATACATTTAGCAGACGCTTTTATCCAAAGCGACTTACAGTGCATTCAGACTATCAATTTTTACCTATCATGTGTTCCCGGGGAATCGAACCCCCAACCTTGCGCTTGATAGCACAATGCTCTACCAATTGAGCTACAGGAAAACTATATTTAAAAAAAAAAAATTATAATAATTCACACAAGATTTAGCTTGAAATCCAGATCCCCTTTTGCAACCTATTAGGTAAGTTTTTTAAGCACATTAAGTTCCACAGATGATAAAGATAATTTATTGAGTAAATAACTAGACTGTGCTTCAAAAGACCAGATGACCTTATGCCTGCTGGTTCTTCTGCCTCTGCTTGCGCTCTCTCTGTGGCCCGCTGGTGAGTCTTCAAAGCATCTTCTTTGTTGAAGCTCTGATTACTCAGCCATTCCAAATCTGCTGGAGCTGAGAGATGAAAATTCAGTCAAATCAAATTAGCTATGCTGGCCTCTTAAGAACTGATAAACCAGTCAGTTAAGACAGACAGTCTGTCTAAATGAAGTAAAATCTCAGAGGAGTGCAACTGATGTGATTTGCACACAAAAACACAACTGTCCATTAAAGAGGGTTGAATCCCTTAAGCAGTGAGAAGGACAGAAGCGTGATTCTGTTACTCTGTGGACAGCCTGGGAAGGAGCCAGACGCATTGCTGACCTGGCCGATATTCTTCACAAATCCCCTATGGCAGCAGAAGTTTTCTGCATGCAAGAGTAGTGTGTTCTTTTCTACTGTACTCAACGTGTGAACGGTCCTTACCCAATAATTTTATATTGATTAGTTGGGATCTGTGTCTTCATCTACTTTATTAAGTGCTCAAAGATGGGATCCACTCAAACAGAACGGCTGACTGATTACACTGCGATGAACTGCAGCCAAATCCAAGTTCCAGTATTTGGCCTACAAAATCATTTGAGATCGCAGAATATTTGCTAATTATTCATCAGTGCTTATAAGCATCACTCCAACTTTTGCTCACTTTGAACAAACAAAATTTAACTTTCCAGTGTTACTTGTCACACATGTTTGCGTATGGACATAAAGACAATTTTCATACACAGGCAAAACCGTTTTCAGAAAAAGCAAAAAACTAGTGAACCAACGTGTAATGCAGCTGCACACAGATACAGTAAACCATGAAGCAGTTATAATAATAATCAGCACAACTGTTAGGCTTCGTTTTCAAGTGCACCTGGCCTGATCCTGTATTAAACTCCGAACGCAGAGAGAGCTTACCTCTATCCCCAGTAGAGCTGTTATTGCTTGACAGTTCAGCGCAGGACGGGAAAAGAGCCATGTTACTTCCCACAGCTCAAAACAGACGCGCGCCGCTTACGTCATCCGCCTGCGACCTGGAAAGAAAGCAAGCAGTGACGAAATGACTCATTTCTGCAAATCGGTTCTTTCGAACAGTTTGTCCTAAAGAGCCAGTTCGAGAAATCATTCAGCAGTTAATTTGTGTCCTGATATAATTACAACACAAAAACAGTTATTTAGAACCTAAATATAATTTACAGTAACAAAATTAGCAAAGTTAATCTTCTACCTCCAAAAAAGTTCAAGCATTTTTAAACAAACTCTTCTGCGTGTTGATAAAAATATCACACAGGTCAAGTTATAAATATATTTCCCAGTTCGTTTACTTTGTAATATTCATGATGTTATAGTTAAGCAGCATTTCCCCATTAAATCATCCAAAAGCTGGTATCATCAACCAGTACGTCACGAATCGGATGCTCGACTGTTGATTCGATCAACTCTCAAACTGACTCGGTTCACTGTGTGAGAGAATCGTAATTCAAAGTATTTGACACACAAAAAATGACCAGTTTATGAACATGCATTGTTAGGACCGCTGAGGGAAAATAGTTGGGGAAATGGTGAATGAAAAAAATGTCCCTGGTGAATAAGATATTTTAAGCAATTTTATTGCACGGTAGATTAAGAACAAACTCAATAATAGTAAGTTAACGTTACTTGTTTTGCAAAACTTTACTGCGTACATTTAACAAAAAGTTGGTCCTAACAAGTGAAATTAATTCATCATCATCATCACTTTGATATATTTATTTATTTCTGTTCCAGAGACCCTCATTTCACCCTGATTGAAGTGTTAATTTATTTTTAACGACTGTGTCCAATTCGCTTTATAAAACTTAGACTTACAGAGCACAGTATTCAGTGCTTACCATTGCTTTCTATAAAACTTAGTTAAACCTTAACGTTATGGATGTGAAGGAGTCTCACGGTGAGGCTATAATATGAGATCTGGTCCCGGAGCGAAACTGAATCAGCCTCGTCCTGATAACCGAAGGGCTTGTTGACCCGCCGGTTCCAGTGCTGCGTGATCCGGGATACACTGAGAGCAACGGCTTGACGCATTGCAGGTCTAACGTAACCAATCAGAGACGCTGTTACAGTCACGAGCGGACTGCAGGTCTCATCTGGCCAATCATAAAATCAGTGACATGCCGAGCCGAAATCTCCCTGGCGTCAACAAAGACCGAGGACTTGATGCAAAAAGTAATATTCCGACGAAAGAAAATAGTGCCTTTTAGAGAAGTATTCCCTCAAGATGTAAAGTGTTCCTATACTATTTTTAGTACCCTAAAAAATATTATACTGGATGTCGATTTGTCCATAATATATATATATATATATATATATATATATATATATATATATATATATATATATATATGTGTGTGTGTGTGTGTGTGTGTGTGTGTGTGTGTGTGTGTGTGTGTGTGTGTGTGTGTGTGTGTGTGTGTGTGTGTGTGTGTGTGTGTGTGTGTTTGTGTGTGTTATCTTGTTTGTAGATAATGTTATTTCAATTAATAACTGACTTTTTAATTTGTCTCCTACATTCCTTGAATGATTAATGTTTATGTTTATTATTATTGTTATTATTATTATTATTATTATACTTTTCTTTCTGTAAATTTTGCCATAATATTGTCACATATGAAAATCAGTTTTGCTTTTCACTTCGTTTTAATAATCTTATCAAGCCCTTAAATGTATAAATGTATATTGGATAAATTTACTTTAGATTTTAGTCAGACCAACTTCTGTGTGTTTCTAAAAAACTTTTTACAGAACATATTAATTGGTCATTCACGGGAAGAATTAGAAGTAGGCTATGATTTTAAATGATCTCATGTTTTTATCTGTAAAATATCTTTGTATGGTTTTCCTACAGCAGTAAAGTGAAAATTAAATACTGGACTGGTCAGTTTATTTATTTATTCAGTGCAGGTGCGTGCGTATGACGTTAATATTATTTATTTATTTGTTAAAATTACATATTAAATACACATTGCTAATCTGCATTGCTTTCTCATATATTTAAATTATTTAAAAGAAAATTCCAATTAGGGCACTAAACTTGCGTTATTAATAAATAATATTATTATTAATAATATTAAAAAATGTACATATTATATTAAGTACATATTATACATGTGCATATTACATTGTACTTATTATACATAATATTTCGCGATTTGCCTATATCTTTCATAAATAAACACTTTTGGGTTATTATGATAAGTAGGTGGGCGGGGCTTATGACCGCTCTATGCGGAAGTGAGTGATAGGGATCCAGTTCGGCGGAGTAATACAGCATTGTATATAGTACCGGATCACCTTCAATACTCTACGAGCGACAGTCGCACGTTGGAGCTTTAATTGAGAGCGGAGCCTCGCTGCGATCTAGTGTAGATTGACAAACCTAGTTCACCCTCCATCATCAGATATGGTGCGTATCGTCTTTTATCATACACTACTCATTTATGAACATGTGCTCATGTTTTATGTATTTAACGCATTGCAGTTAATATAGAGACATGACAAATCCACCCGCCTGAAGACTGCGTTTGCTCTCGTGCAGCAGCGAATTTGATTTCATATGCATGAAAAACAGTTCTGAGTGTCATTTCATTTCGCAAACGATGGTTGCATCATGTTTATTATTTTGAACGTGTTGCAGTATTATTGATGTCATAGTGCGGCAGGAAATGTGACATAGGCGTTTTATTATAATGTGATGTGCTAGACAGCAGCAGACATGATCAGTTCACGCGGTCTATTAAATAAGAACACATTGTGTTGCCTTTTTAATTGATATGTTTGAGACAACATTTGCTTTGCTTTAGCGAATGATTTTGCTATAAGTTAGACCTCATTGACAGCTACTGTACAAAATCAGGCCAGTCTGAATAAAGAGTAAAGAAAGACCTTAAATAAATGATTTACCTAGAAAATATAAATTCTGTCATCATTCACTCACCTCTATGTCGTTACAAACCTTGTAGGACTTTTTTTTTCCTTACCTGGAAAGCAAACCGACATGTTAGACAGAATGACAGCCGCAGTCACCATTCACTTTTAATTGTATGGAAAAAGATGCAATAAAAGTGAACGGTGACTGGGGCTGTCCGACTCCCTTTGGGTTTCACATAAAAAAAAACATTGAATAAAAACAAAAACAGAAGTTCAGTGTTTGATTTAAATGTTTCTCGAAGTGTTCAGTGTAGTGAAATGATGAGATTTTAAACAGCTGACATGTGGGTTGTGTTGGCTGTGAAGCATTATTACACGTAGTCTAGATATGACCATGTTATTTATCTTCGCTTCTCTTTTATTAGGTTTATTTAAAATTAGCATTTGCATAACTGTCAGATCTTTCAAAAGTAAGTAGGATTATGACCATAAGTTGGCTTTATTTATTGGTTTAGGTTGGCACAAACATATTTGATCCATTCTGGGCTTTATTGACTTGTGGTGGAAGTAACAGGTCTGTTTGTTATCCAGGCTGTGGGCTTGAAAGTTTTTCCTCATAAAAGCTTGAAACAGAGCTCATTAATTGTACAGCTGGATACCCAATGAGAAAATAAACAAACCTTTGTTTAAATGGTGCATTTTAGCTCAAGAAAGCAAACATTGTTCGTGAAGCATGGAAAGAATGTCCTGAGTGAGTTCAACAAAGTCAATACCGACTCAGTGAGTCCATACAAACGCTTCTGATTCCGCTTTTCCACAGCACCATGCCAAAAGGCTCAGTATAAATAATTTTTTATGGATATTATTTAAGCCTGTGCTAGTTCTGTGGTGAACTAGTTGCTGGAGTGGCTAGTCGTTGTGCGAGGTGTCTGTTTCCTCCCTTCTTCAGGACCGTCCTGGCCACGATGTAGTAAATGCAGCTCTAGTTTCGTTTTTTTTTTCACCCATCATGTAGAACGTAGATCATGTACTTTCTTCACATGGGCCTTTCTGGAAGCTTCTCTGAAATGACAGTCATGCTAAACTGCACAACAATAACTTCATAATTATTTAAGCGAGAATTTATTGGGTAACCTGGTAGCTGAAATGGCCAGATTAGCCATCGGCGAATGGCTATTTCAGGGCTTGCTGTCTCCCCTGTACACAGTTGGTTTGGTTCACAAGGAAGCTGCCTTCACAGTTGTGGTCATGAGTTTATATTCAGCCATCTTCCTGTCTTAGGTGCTAAGTTGTGGGTAGTACATTGGTGTTCATTTTGTGAAGAAAGACAGTTACTGGAAGTAGACTCAATAGAGTGTTTGCATCTGTCAGCATGATGGTTAAGGGGCCTAGGGGACTCCCTGTTAACATGGTGTGAATGTGGAAATACCACATTCATTATCGTACATTGAGCGTCCCAAGGACCAGGCCAGCCTTCTCTCAGCTGCTCTTGCCACTTGGTGAGTCCTAAATCAAGGCCAGATTCCAGGCAACATTGAGCAGCATTTCAGATCCAGGCCAAATTCCTGGCAGTGGTGTGTGATGTTTGAAGCCTCACTGGATGGCCTGGAATGTGTCCAGTAGAGGTACAGGATCCTGTTCTCCCCCATCAGCTGGAGAGAATAAAAAAAATCCTTTATGGACAGGGTCCATGGGGAATCTGCAGATGGTGCATTTTCCACATTGATTTTGTTAGGGGAAAGAAGCTGAAATGTTTATTAATTTAGATAATGTTACAGATTTCCATTTTGGTTTTTAAGTCAGTTTGATTCGATTTGTTTCAACATGATTTCAGTTCTGATTCACTTTTACTCTGATTACCTAACTTGGACGTATTTTAAATATAATGTCCATTTGTCTTTCTAACTATACTGTAAATTATACAGGGCAGTTGCAAAGCGATTCAGAACAGCAACTACTCATTCACTAAAAAAGTCACCATGAAATTCAAATGGACAATTCTAATTTCCTATTTAAAGAAATTGCATTGTTTATAAATAATTTAGCCATGCACATTATTTAATAAAATAAGGTGAGTTTTAATCCCCCCTCCATCCAACTGTTACTACATGAAACTGGGATAATAACCAGGAAAAGAAAATAACTAGGGACTTGAATAAGGGTAAAAGCATGTCTTCATATTAAGGTAAAATTTGAAGGGATTTACGGACAGCATGCTAATTGGAACAACGTGCCGAGATGCCTTACACATCAGGATAGTCATAATAGGGCAGAAAGGGACCTTTGTTACTCTCCAGATCATATTTTGTTCTTACCTGGATTTGAACTCTGTCTTTATGCTAGCAGCCTGGATCCTTAACCCTCAGGCTTACAGGACCCCTAGTGAGACACAGGCAGAAAAAAATACATTTGATCAGAAGAACAGTTGAGACTGGCGAGATAATGCATCCGTGCAGTGACAGGTAAAACCTGCCATTGTGTTCACAGATGGAGAAAGGTGTTTGCACAATTAGCAGAGAAGCAGTGTCACTCAGATGATCAAAATATAACGATATAAACGCAAACCCACGGTTGGCTGTAAACTGAGATGACCGCAGGAGCAGGTAGAGTGATGGGGCGTTTGATTTAGCTGTCATTCTGTGTACCTGCCAGGCTACCTCCGAATACATCCCACTTTGCTTGAGTGACCTGATGGGTCACCCATTTGACTAATTTCAAATAATTGAAGCGATCCCTGACCCTCAGCTTTGTAACTGTAGTGAGCTGCTGATGTTAAGCTTCTCAAAAATCAGCCTAATATCTTGCTGAGCGATATCCAATGCGGCCTGGGAGGTTGGTACACTAACACTGGTCTCAAGGGTCAGGTGAGCTCTCATGGGTATAGCCTGATCAGCCAGACTCGCCACTATGTGCTTCAGGTAACCTCTACTCACAAAGACCAGAATGCCTCCAAAGAGACCTGTCATCTACCCTGAGGAGGACCCCCTTGTCATTATCCGTGGTCTACGATCTCCTCGACCAGCAACAGTTCTTTTATAAAGAGCTGATCGAGCTACAGGAGAAAAACCTCAACTCCTTCCTGCAGATGCTGGTGGACTCCACCAACAGCCGCACTGACAGCGTGGTGCGAGTCGAGATGTTCAGGATTTGAAGAAACATCAAGCGGGCTGAGTGACTGGCAGAAGGTCTGGTGAAGGTCCGAGAAGTGGTGGATGGCCTGACCTCGCTGAGGTCAAACCCGGGAAAGCACCAGTTAAAATGGAAAGGCATGATGTAAAGAAGAGTGATGGCTGGGGCAATGAACCCAAGGTGAAGAGACTGGTGGCTGATCTGACTGATATTCAGTTTGATGGGATAAAGGTTACTTTATCAAGAATTGCCCTTCTTTTGTGTTCCTTTGAATATATTTAGCGGTTTTCATATTGTGGTCTCATTCACCATTAGTTTATGATTTGGATGTGGTATTTTGTCTTGTTTACTGGCATTGATTAGTTAATTGGCTTCTATTGAGTTTTCAAGAAGAAGCTTTGAGTGTCAGGAAGATAAAGCAGATGGAGCAGATGAAGTAGATGTTTTTGCTTTTTAATAAAACTTTATGAAGAGCATTGAGTGTGGTAGTTTATTTTGTGTATTCATGTGATGGTAAAGCTCTTTTACTCTTATTTATTGGTTTGATCTTGATTTTGTAACTATTGTTTTCTTCATGACATGGCGTCTGTCCCATTAGGGTTTGCTCAGTTTGTAAAGTGCTTGGCACAATAAAACAATGTTTATGACCCTTGTTTACTCATCACTTTTTCCCTCTCCATTTCCAGGCTGACCAACTCACCGAGGAGCAAATTGCTGGTAAGCCAATCTGTGTGTGTTTCTGGTGTAAACATGCCCTGAATTAACTTCATTGTCAAGGGTGAATGTCACCTAACCACTTATTCAGCTAGATGATTCAGGAAAACCGATCCTGTGAAAGTTAAGTTTCATATATGTCAGGTTTTTTTATACAATTTTGATGTGTTTCCACACAGAGTTTAAGGAGGCGTTCTCCTTGTTTGATAAGGATGGTGATGGTACCATTACAACCAAAGAACTGGGCACAGTGATGCGCTCGCTCGGGCAGAACCCCACGGAGGCTGAACTGCAGGACATGATCAACGAGGTGGATGCTGATGGTGAGTTGGATTTAGTTCCCATTTCAGAAATGAAGAAACCGTGATGCTCTCTATCAGGAAACACGTCATACAGTATACTAAGGTTAAGGTTAGGAATTAGTCTTTGTTTCAGTGTGGTGTAGGCAGTCAACTCTGTGATTCAAATGACCAATGAAATCTTTGGAATCCGCTGCAGGGTGGGTTTGTGCTTAACTGCTTTTGGGGGAAGGGGGGAACGTCATAGCTGACATAACTGACACTGCCGTTTATTTAATTTTTTATTTAATATTCTGACATACTGCTTATTTATTTTGCGCTAGGAGTCATTTTTGTAGGTCAGACAGCAGAAAAGCCAGTTGAAAAATAGCAGGTAATAAAGATCTCATGAAACCCATTACAGTGTTTCCACTACATTCATTCTGCTGTGGCAGGACTAAAAATCATCCATGGCTGCAGCTTCACAGTGTCACCACTCACATCATTTGTAGTCGAGGAACTCACAGTAGCGATGGGAAGTTCGGATCATTTTACTGACATTTTGTTAATTTCAACAGAATATAATTAAAATGTTACATGTTATTATCCAAATCCCCCAACAAATCTATTTATGCAAACATTGATCACATTACATAACTATAATCCAACCAAGACCAAATTATAATAAACCGAAATGATGAATACATTGCTTAGCTGGCTGAGCAATCTGTTAGTTCACCTCAGCTCCCGAGTCTTGGGGTGGTTTGTTCTTTTGTCACATCACATCCCCCTGTGTTAACCGAAAGTTATGTAGTCTTTACAGGAAACAAATTATTAGTTCATTTGTTCAAGTCACGTGACAGCCCCATAAGCATAAGGCGTTGCAGTCTGTACCGGAAAAGACTCTTGAGTCTTCAGGTCCGAGATGTTCATTCTTTTGTGACCTCTTCCTGGATCAGTATCTTGTAATGTTGTGTTACAATTAGAAATGATCAAAGTGATTTTCCCCGCAATACAGATAAAGTTTAAAACATTAACCAACTCTTTATTACCAAATTCAGTGTTATAAAAAAAAGAACCATCACAGGAATTCACAATTTATAGATCGTAAGAAATAAGCTATAAAGCTCAAATAAAATTTTATACCACAAAACCTTACGTACCTTTAAGAGTAAAGAAACGAATGACACGCTTGTTTGAAAGGAAGTTTGGGAATTATCATCTTATTTCTGTATCCATTGCTGCTGTCACCATTCAAAACTATTATCTTATTATTATTATGCAGTCTTTGCTCGGACTTGAAGACTCGGAAGATGAACTAATAATTTCTCTCTCCAGTACAGACTGGATAGCCTCTGGTCTATGTGGCTGCATGTGATGAACAAACGACTCTTACCCGAAAGACTCGGGAGGTAAACTAATCATTTCTGTTTCCTGTACAGAACCTACTGGAGGTTGCCCATGTTTGGTCATTATGAACTGAGCAAATCCCTTGCTGAGAGAACTTGTTGCTCCTGAGTCATATTAAAGATTCGTACTAAATGAACCAACATTCAGTAACAACCCATCACTCATGGGGTCTATGGGATTGACTTCCATTTGGAGCCAGTCTCTAGCAGCCAGTTGATAAATTGCAGTTTAAGTCACTTCCATGTTGGATTCAAGAGAGAGACTGAAAGGTTGGTGCTTGTTCTAGAGTAGGACCTGAATTTAGGCGCAGGAATTGTTGTATTGCTCATAATTCAACTCATTCCTGCAGAATCTGCTTCAATAAATCAATGACAGAATTTATTGTGCTTGTTACTTATCCTTTTTTTTTGTTGTTGTTAAAATAAATTAAATTCTGAGTCTGAGTGCATGTGATTCTTGGGTAGAGAGATTTAGCCACAAGGGGTAAGGGGTGTGATCAATGGGAAATAGTTCTGCCACCACAGCTGAAAAAAGTCCTAGAGGAAACCCAGCTTTACATAATCTACTTTGGCAGTGGTGGCCATGGAATCAAGAGAGTGTTTGTGAAGAGCTCCATCGAGAAGAACATGCAATGTAAAGAAAACCACACACACACATATATATGCAAGCACGTGTCTACATCCACATTGTCAGATTACACGCGCTGTGTGAGCCCTCTGGGAATGGCTGTAGTGATCATTTTCACACACGCATGCACACAGGAGGATGTCATATTTGTCCCGTGTAATGGAAATATCCCACCTCAGCTTGGTTAACCTCAAGAGAATAAAACACATTTCGGCTTGAGAAACCCAGAACCTTCAACATGCCTTGTTTGGAATAAATTTAGAAATGAAAAATGTGATCAATATTAACGTTCTGCACTGTTTTGTCTAAATTAAACATGAAAGTCTAAAAGCTAAAATGAGTCATTTAAAATGCTACAAGTAAATTTCAGTCATTGCAACATTTAAAGCATGAAAAATGCATATTCATTTTGAGGTAGCTAAAGATTACCATTTAACTTTTATCATTTTACTAGTGTTTTAAATAAAAACTCTACTGTTGATACATTGTGTCCCTAATTTGATTTGTTTAATCTCACAATATAAGAAAATAAACAATAATTCCTGTGACCTTTCTCATAGTTTAAGTCATTCTGGAGAGTGTTTGCTGTGAATCTCAACTAGGACTAATTCACTTTACCTAGATGTCACTCAAACACACTAAATATGTGCTATTAGACCTCATTATAATTATGCCCTATTGACTCCCCTGCTTTCATCCTGAACTCCAGGGTACTTTATCCGAGTTTTCCAAACATCCCGGCCCATTTCCATTTATTCTTTCTCTGTCCCTTCCAGGTAATGGAACCATCGACTTTCCCGAGTTTCTGACAATGATGGCACGGAAAATGAAAGACACAGACAGTGAGGAGGAGATCCGCGAGGCTTTCCGAGTGTTTGACAAGGTCAGTGCTGAAAAGAGGGCATGGTGGTAAGATGGTGTGTTTGCTTTCATGGAAAGAGTTAGGAGGCAAGGAAAAACAAAGCAACCCTTGGAAAACTAAATAAGCCCTTGTTCCACGTGAAGCTGCAGCTGGTTTGAAGGGATTCACAGTCACTTCCACAGTCAGACATCTCTCCCTACAAGTTTACTAGGACATTTGATTGTCAAATATTTAGGAAAAAGCATCATTGAACTGCTTCCCTTTGTTGAATGTTACCACTGCTGCCCCTTTTATCTGCATTATGCTTCCACAATACGTTGTTACACTTTTAAAATCACCTACTTTGGATTTAGTGGTTTAATATATTTTAATGGCATGACACAGCTGACTTATTGATCCTGTCTGTGTCTGTAAGGATGGGAACGGCTACATCAGCGCAGCAGAGCTTCGCCACGTCATGACAAACCTGGGTGAGAAGCTAACGGATGAAGAGGTGGACGAAATGATCAGAGAAGCTGACATCGACGGCGACGGTCAGGTCAATTACGAAGGTACGACGCAGCTGTGTGCTGAGATTACCTGGAAAGGGTCGCCCTTTTATGGAGATTAAACATTACTTTTATAAATTGCCACTTCAATTACATTAATGTAGCTTGGATTTGGATAATTTGCCTGCATATACAAAAATGGAGAATAATTTAAAAGAGCAGCTTGCAAACTAGTGGATTTTGTGCTCATGTTGTGATCATGAGCCTCGTGTCTGAAGTGTCCATCTCTCTTTCTGTCCACAGAATTTGTACAAATGATGACGGCAAAGTGAAGCTCTTCTGTTCTCTCCTGACCTCTTTAGAAGACAAAAAAAAAAAATCAGTCAAATGTTTTACTTACCTCTTACGCAAAAATATTCATTTATTCATACTGTTTCTGTATAGAAAATACTGAATGTTATAAAAGGAAAATGTCCATATATAGAAAAAAATATATATATAATAAAACAAACAAAAAAAAAAAGACATAAATGACCTGCATGTACTGGTTAATGGTCCTGTTCCCAAAGAACTGCTTAGACGTCTACAAAATGATCAATCAATTAATCCTGATATCAAACCTTCAGAAACTAAAGTAAAAGCATCTGGTGAACTGCTTAACTGGTTCCATTTGCTAGTGGCAATGTTTGGGCTGGCCATTCGTCTTCTACTTCCTGTTTCTGTTCTACATGCATGCAGCTTGAGTTCAGAGCCGCTATCGAGGCGGAAACCTCAGCGATGTCTGTCGGAGCGTTCTGGGGGTGAATCTAAAAGAGGTTTGAATATCGTTTGGCGGTGGTGGGCGGGTTTTTCGGAATCTGCATAGAGGACGAATGAATGGGACCTTTGCAGTTTGCTTCAATAACTTAATAAAGAGATATTTCTAAGAAAAATGAGCAGTTAAGAGATTTTAAACTATGTTTGGCATGTCAGGATATTTGGCGTTTTGTTTCTTTGTGCATTGTGCCCAATAGCAGGGGCATTTAGCGGGAGGGAGTGGCTTGGGAGTTTAAGGGTGTGACCTTTCACCTTACGTGGAAGTGTTTTTCGGGTAAGGGCAATGGTGACTGTATCATAAATGTTTGTATCTTTAGTTTTTCCTCTGGGCTCTGACCGTGAGCATGTTGATTTTTCTCTGGAGAGCGCAAAAGAGGGCTTTGGCCGCCAGGAGTTTGTTTCGACTGCCCACCTTCAGTTCTGTTTATGTTCATTCCAAGTTGTACATGCTTGTCTTTTGATTTTTTTTTCCAATAAAAGAACATGAACTCGAAGCTCTCAACCTTGTTTGTCCTTTTTGTCATCCTCTACAGAAACATTTAGGGAAGCTTTTGCAGCCAACCTACAGAAATCACCTTGGCAACCACTCTCTTTCTGTATGTCTCTGTATATATGTGTGTGTCATGTTGTGTGAGCGCTGATCCATCCGAGCGCAGGCTTGAGCGCGTCGGTCTTTGGGGATTTTAGGGGTTGCCTGGCAACTTGGATCTATGGCTCTGGTGGTTGAGGGGGATATCAAACACCATGTGGGAGCTGGAGAAGAGACTCTGGAGAAATGGAGTGTGTGTGTGTGTGTGTGAGAGAGAGAGCGAGAGAGAGACTACAGCTGATTGGATCCACCTCTTGTAGTCAGGCAGAGTTTATCCCTACAGCAGATATCTACAGTATGTCTCCCTTTTTCTTTTTGTTTCTGGAATAATTCGTTCTCATTTGTCCAGTTGAAGCTTTACCACATAATTCGCATCGGATTCAATGTGAGACTTTTGCACTTAATTTTCAGACTCGCTCTTAATTTACAGCTATTTAAAGCCTGGGCTCAGTGACAGTGTGCTCGGGGGGTGTAGAGATGATTGTGCATCTACTATGTGCTCAGCAGTGAGAAGCAGGATACAGTGACAGGCGTGTGGGAGGAGAGAGAGAGAGCGCGCTAACAGCCCACATCTCTCTGCTCTTCTGACTGATGAGCTGCACGTGGCCAAGTGTGTGTGTGTGTGTGTGTGTGTGTGTATTAAATGCATTACTTCCAAGAAAAAGAATCCGAGAATGGCTGAAGGCTTCAGAAAATGTTAGGCTGTATATGCAGAATGTTCTGGTTACTTGGTGCCTCTGAGATAAGACAGAATGTCTTTTCATGATTTGGTTGCAGGCAATGGTTGGTCACACTCTCTCTGTCCTCTCAGGCTTTATGGGAAGAATCTCTGAGCTAGAATAGCAAAAATATCCCACATAAAATGTTGAACACAGCTAAATGTTTTGTTTGTTTGTTTTTTTTGCCCTAGAAATTTAATTTGAGAAAGAAATATTTAAAATTATAATATGTAACACTTCGGAACACTTCAGGATATCCTTCAATTGTTATTTTCAATTTGTAATTTAAAAAAAAAATAATAGAAATACTTAAAACATTAAGCTGATTAGTTAGAGAACTGGCTTATTTAGCATTTTTTAACTAACCAATTTTGGGGCATTTTAATATTTTGCTTAGTAAAATTCAAGTTGTTAAATCAAAGAATGTTAAATAAATTTGATTTACAAATATTTAGAACTTTATTTAAAATTATAGACTATTTCTATTTTACTATTACTATTTTCTATTTTTTTTGTATATCTGTCTTTATGCTGATATAGTTTGCCAGAATTGTTTGTATTAAATTCTTTAAAATCATACAAATCTTTAAAATCATAAAACTCATGAGAAACTTTTTTTAATTCTTTTTTCAATTTTATGTAAGTCAAATAATAACCATTGCCAGTTCAATCAAATATTATTAAGCTGTGTTACTTCTGGTTTATTAATCCATTACATAATAGGATGTCAAATTGAGTGCTTTACAGTGTGGGATACAGTGTCACACAGTGAGCTAATAATAGTGTAACATGTCATCCAAGTATACCGTATATATTCATATAGAAAATGTGAATACTGCACGCAGTATCCATGTAAGAGTTTGTAAGTGGTGACACCAGATAAAAGCTAATACTCCAAAACATCCCATTGATTCCCTTTCCTCAGAATGCACAGTCCATTCAGAATTACAAGTGAACTTCAGAGGCCTGCTGTGACCTCAACTGAACACAGACAGTGAGACACATATACATAGTGGATTAAGACCTATAATGTAGATCTGAGATGGTACTCAGTAAAACCGTCTTGTTGTGTGGCATATTCTATTCCAAACACAAGCTTACTCGAACAGATTCCTTCAACTGCTTTCTACTTAGGACCCAGGCCCCTCCTCCTCAGCACGGGTTAAATGGAGTTACTGTTGGGGGTCTGTAAACATATAGTGGGGAAAATTATTTGTAAATATTAAATAAATGATATAACAACCAGATATTAAACCAAACAAGAAAAAAAGTCACAATGTAAAGAAGGTAGCGACAGCTCTTTCCTTATTTATTGTTACACCCCACAGAAAACATTTAGGCAGAGATTGGTTCAATCCTTCAGTTGTTGATTGGATGGAGGGAGATCTGAGATTACCTATGTTCTGACCTATTGCCTGCTTTATGGACTGTGACTTTGGACTGTGCTTTCAATAAACTGCATTTGGATCTTCAATCTCTGTGTCCCTGTGCAGTTCATGACGTATACAACTCCAGTCCATCAGTTAACATCTTGTGAAGTGAAAAGCTGTGTAAGAAACAAATCCATCATTAAGGCATTTAAATTTTAACTGGAGAAAGCAATATTATGTATAGAGGACTTTACATAAGCCACGCCACAAGGATACTTTTCTATTTATGCTTTGATTTGAAAGAAAACAGCACATCCTTGTGTCGCGGCTGACACAGAAGAGTGTACGCAGTTTGCGATCAGCAGGTGTTCTCCAAAATGGCACTACAGTGATGTGGGGGGAAACAGAGGAGACAAATTGTTGAATAAAATCATTATTTTTGTTTTCTTCTCATACAAAAATATTTTTGTGGTTTCATAATATTACAGTTGAACCACTGATGACAGATGGACTATTATGTAGGCTAATAAAACTCGTCCACATCTTGGATTTTCTGAGGTTGTGTAAACGATAAGGTGAACTACTCCTTTAAACCTTTGTAAATGTGTATCCATGTCGCCATTTTTATTCTTAATAAATATATAATGTCAGCATACAGCTTATTTATTTATTAATTTAGTTGTCACAGTGCACATCCTCCATGGAGCATCACTTAAGTTGTATGATCAGGTGTGTATGCGCGTTTGGCACAACTCCAGAGTGGTCTGGGAAAGACTCAAAGCTATCCGGAGCCATGTGTGTGTGTCTTTGTGTGTGTGAAGTAGGGAAGCCCATATGGTGGAAGAAAAGTGCACAGCGGTGGGGAATGAGATATGAGTGGATAAGGAGTGGGCTGTTTTAGATTGCAGACATCAGCATTTGATCTGTTCCACCTTGTGCTTTCCTCTCTGTGTTTGTGAGGAAGTCCCTGCTGCCACACTGTGAAACAGAGTGAGGTCATCATGCAGAAGAGGTGTGGCTTACTGATTGACAGGCTGCTCTGTGGGGTTAAATGATGCTGAAGTGAAACGCTATGCTGCAGGGCAGGGCAGCAACACACTGGTCACTGAAAGACAACAGGCTTGCATTACAGTAACAGGAGAAACTGAACACATCCACGTAAACACACACTATCAAGAGTACAAAGGGGAGTTTGCACTTCATGCCTCACACACACATTGTTGGAGACCAAAGGCTGCGTTGATGATTGATATTTTAAAATGTATCCACATTTAGAACAGGTCACATTGGACAGCATTGTTTAGGATCTCAAAATAAATTGGGTGGGGTGAGACAGGCTAATGCCATGACTGAGTTATAGCTCAGATCTTCACTCAGGCTTTGAAGGGATAATTATTATAATTCACTCAAAAATGAACATGCTGTCATCATTTACTCACCATCACAATGTAAGTTACCAAATTAAAAGTGAAAAGGCTGCTGTTGAGCTCCAGAAATAACAAAAATGCCATAAAAATATAGTAAAACTATTTTAAACTTTTTTTTTTTTTAGTACAGTTTACTGATGCCATATAAACCAAAAATGTACTAATTAGTAAAACTTTTTTATCACTCTCAATGCGTCAATCGCGCTACATTCAATAAGAATCAGTCAACGATTCGCGCCAGGTTTCTTTCTTTTTTGCCATTTGACAGCATTATGACTTAGATTACACAACTAAGTGCAAGTAAACCCAGTCTTGGTAAATAAATACAAAAATACTGAAAAATTCAGGGTCACAAAAATATATTCTAAATTTTGTTAATTCATAACGACAATTATGATGTAAAATGAAAGTGTAAAATTATCTATCTTTCTATCTATCTATCTATCCGTCCATCCGTCCGTCCGTCTATCTATCTATATTTAAGATATAAAATATATATATTTTATTACAAAGCATATTATGATTAACTTTATGTAGCCATATCCTCTTCAGGTCATTTATTTATTTAGCCAACCAATCCCAATACCTACAACCCCTTATGTTTTAACATTTATTTTGCTAATTAGAACGTTTTATTAATTTATTGACCTCTCTGCAACTAAAGAGATTCAGTGAAAACTCTGGAGTCTTTCCTTCAGGACTACAGCAGAGTGTCTCATTGATCTATTCTCTCCATTACTCCCTTGCCAGGATGTATTCTCATGTCATTCTTTCTTTGCTTGGTTGCTCACTTGGGCCTTTAGACCTGCCACTTTGTAAAGTTGCTTGGAGACAATCGCCATTGTTATGCTATAAATAAAGTTAATTAACTGGAATTGAATTTAAATTTATTTTATCAGAGTACAGTGAGTCCTTCCCGTAATCCTCTCTCTCTCTCTCTCTCTCTCTCTCTCTCACTGGATGTTCCTGCTATGTCCGTCTCTTTCCCAGTCTCCATCTGTTACTTCTCCTCCCACGCTTTCATCCAAGGGATGGATGGATTGATGGATGAATGAGAAGATTGTGAGTGTTGTAATATCTGTGTTGTGTGTGGAGGGAGGTGCTGATGGGACAGTCATCTGCTGTAACTGTTTGTTACAGACTGGACACCCCTGTGGGAAAAGCATAATTTGTAACACATTGCTTCACAGTGGAACAGCTGTACGAATTAGCATGTGTGTGTTTGTGTGTGTGGTGTGTTTGCTGATTTGTATTGTAATTAGAGAAGTTACACAGTTCTTAGAGGGTAGAAGAACTTTTAGAGGACAACAGAGGCATTAGTTGTTTTTGTTTGCAGTTACAAATATTCCTTAGAGAGAAAAAGTTAACATATTTATGCTTGTGATTAATTAAATGTAAAATATTAATATTGCATAATGTGATTGTTATGTATACAATTAAATATACATTGAACTACATTTAAATAAAATTAAAAAATTGTAATGGAATACGTGTGTGTGTGTGTGTGTGTGTGTATATATATATATATATATATATATATATATATATATATATATATATATATATATATATATACAAACACATTATATATTATTATTCTATATATTATCCACATTATATATGGGTGGCCAAAGAAAAATAAAACACTGCAAGAAAAAAAAAAAAAAAAAAAAATTATATATATATATAAAATCATGGAAACTAGTATGCAATGAGCAATCTATTTAATTGTAAAACACAATAAAGTACCAAAATTAGTAATAAAGAGGCAATATAAACAAATGGGACATGCAACAAAAGTACAGTTGTTTGCAGGCTGGATTTGAACATGACAACAAATTCACTTTCTTTGGTGTCACCTATAAGCCATTGAAAATCTCTGAAACGTCTGAATGCTGACTATGAGAGAGTCACTCGGTTAGGCGCATTTGGATTAAAGGCACAATACTGATCCAAAAGCAAGACTGTAAAAGACTGTAAAGACTGCTGATCCAGTGAACTGGGTGAAGGGTCATGACCCCTGAGAATGCCTAGTGTGTGACATTGACACCAAGAACTGTCACACTCCAAAACAATGAACAACATTTCAGTGTGTCTCTCTCTCACACATACTCACTAATCTGCTGGTGATAGATGACACATTGCTATCAACACTGTGTCTGTGAATCAGCTTGGGTCATGGATAGAGTCACCTTACCCTGTTTCACCGGATCACACACTTTCATAAAGACCTGCTTTCCCTACATGTCCCAAAGCCAGCGCAAACTATGGGTGTACTATATGCTAAGCTAATACTGTTGGGACAAATGACAGTAAATGTCCTTGAGCAATGGCAACACCGCTCAGTGGGATAATCGCCAGAGAACATGTGGACAGGCATGTGAGGAGAGGGCATATGGATCCATGGGCAATCACTATAGCAGATCTTCTGAAGAAATAACAGAATGGGACAGAAACATCAGAAATTGTGGACTAAAATAATAAGTTATTAATTTGGTGGGGTGTGAAACAATATGATGACAATCCATATAAAGGTAACCATTGACAATAGCCATTGACTTCTATTGTGTGGAAAATCATTTGGACGTTAGTGGTTACTGTCAATTGTTTGGTTACCAGCAGTTCAAAATATCTTGTGTTCAAGAGAAGAAAGAAACCTATACAGGTTTGAAATAAGCTGAAGGTGAGTAAATTATTGTATAACCTATTTCTCTTCTGTTCTGTATAGGTTTTGACAGGCCTTTTCCATGGCTGTGTGAATGTGAGCTCACCCTACAAAAAAATCAAACTCCCTGGAGTCTCTTGTATTGATTTGCTGCTCTCTGATGTGACAGCTGAGCTGGGCTGCCAATCAATGACAGGATCAGAGCAATAATACCAATGAAACATGAGCCACCATCCACAGAGAGACCACCGCAGAGAAAGCTTACTCCATATCACATATATTTATTTATAATCACTGGATATTCGCATTTTATGATCACTTTCACTTAACATTTACATTGCATTTTACCTTGCATTAAATCAAATGACACTTACTGAACGTTACGTCACAAACACGACTGATTCTTGCCATGCAAATCTTGCTGCATCAGTGCTGGGTGGTTACCAGGTTACTAGGGCATTTACTAAGTGTTTGTAGGGTATTGGGGCGGTTGCCAGGGTATTAAATTGGTTAGAGCATTTTGCCAAGTGGTGTTTAGAGATGAGTTACACACTGAAGTTTAATATTTAGGGTAAAGGATGTGAATAAACCCCTAACCACAAGTATGTGCACTTATAATAGTGACAGCTGCCTTAGTAAGCACTATGAATTCAGTGTCTTGTTTGAGGGTCTGATGTGCAATGAAGTACTGCATTGTAAAATGGTCAGTGAAATGCATTTCAAACCTTTCATCCATCTGTCAGGCCATGCTAATGCTCTACAACTGAAGATGATCAAAGGAAAACCCCCCCCAGAGATACACTGGTCAGGACTAGCCTGTAATGTTTTCAGAAGCCAGAGGAATAATGCCATCGCTGAGGGCTCATTAGGGTTTAACATGCTCCTGACCCAGATCAAAGAGTCAGTGTGAGCCTGTGCTGGGTTGTTTATGATGTTCGTCTCGTTACAGCGGGAATGAGTGGAAGAAGTAGTCTCAAGAGGCAGAAACACTCAGGCAGACACTAAAACGCACCTCTTTTAATAACGACCAAATTCTTGCTGCAGCTTTTAGTACATCCCAGAATCCTCCTGGGAGTGCGGTCTGTCCCGTAAAACAGCAAGCGGTCAGCGCTCATTAGTTTAAGTCAGGCCTGTAAGTGCATTAAATAATTCACTTTCTACATTTCCCACCTCACATCCTTCTTCCTGACTCGTTTTTATTTGGCCATGTCGTTTAATTGCTTTTCAGAGACGGCTGACCTCATCTATTCTTTCTGTATTATTTTTTTCTGCTTGTGAGCATTTGGACCTTCATCAATTTTTGAGAGCTTTTTAAAGGTATTCAACCGCAAGTCAGGGAAACAGTGGCCTCTTCTAACATACATGAGCAGGGAATGTAAGGAAAATAAATTAAACGGAAAAATATGGCCAAAACATACCATACATTTATAAATTAACGCAAATGCAAGCTCCATTTCAAACATAACTGTGCTTTGAAATAATCCAGAGAGCGATTCCTAATGGAACGGAAGTTTACATTACATTCTACAAACTGTCACAAATGATGCTATAGCTAATTTAGCACAAATGGTATTTTTATATGGTCAAGTCTCTTTTAAGATGAGACAACGTTATGACACATTTAGAAATGAACAGATTTTGCACCAGGTTCAGCTGGTCATGTGAATTTACCTCTGACCAACAGACATATGTTTGGCTTGAAATATTTTCTGCACGAAAAATATTAGTCTACTGTGAACGTACCTTCAGTCAGTTAGTTAAACAGTTGATATTTTTTAAAACTAGTTACCTGAATAATAAATGCAGTATGCTGGCACAGACATGAAAGTATATGTATCGCCCCCTTGAGGACAGACTGAGGTTTGTATCGAAACCTGTTTCCAATCAAGATGCAATGAGGAGAAGATTCAGTTAGCTATATCTATATTGGCTCCATTAGCAATATAAGCTGTCCTCAAAAATGACTTATAATGTGAAAATAAAGGAATAGCAAAAACACAGATTTTTCACAATTGTTCATTTATTGACATCATAAAACAGCAGTTCCAGTTGTGTGTTTGGCCTTGTGATTGACACTGCCAAGTCGCCAAATACACAAGTTATCTTCCTCCTCCTCTCTTGTGCATGACTGAAATCTCTTTGACCGTTATGAGGAGAGTTTGCATTTATCGTGTCCATCTGTAACAGTCACACACACAAAAATATGTCTTCACCCATCTAGCATACGGCCACTGGGACGCAGATAAATAAACATCTAGCACGTCTCTGATAAATCAACAATATAAATCTTGACCTCTGAATCATGATAAATGTGGAAAAATAAACCAACAAACAAAATGAAATGTCCAAAACTAGATTTATCTTCTCTTTTAATGAGAATCCAGATAAAATATTTGCTTTAAGAATAGTTGTTCTTTTGGCATCCATTCCATTTGCTCTAGGCGATACTTTTGTACATACAGTCTATAAACAATACAGTGTTTGATCAAAGGGAGATGTAATGTTTCTCTAGGAGTCATAACATGGGTGACCCACCTGCCCTCAGGAACAACTGCGTGGAAACACAACCTTTATTACGTGTGTTTGTGTAACAGGGATCCACTGTAACACTGTGTCATGTATTCCACTCAAAATAAACACACGCGCACATGCCACATAGGAAGGGATATCCAGGATCAGCACTTACAAAACACACACACACACACACTCTGACTGTCCATTAGCACACACAGCATGGGTACACACACTTTTAACCGTCTCTAAGTCAGTGTTATTACTGGTTTGTACGACACACAGCTACTAGAATCTCAAGATTGTATGTTTCGGGAAGCACGGTGGTTTGAAGAAACCACTGCGTCAGTCACCTGGTTCACCCTGACAACAGTTTGAAAAGGTTTCTCATTGGTTCACTTGTACTGTGGTATGAAACGAACCAATGAGAGTGTTGGAAGGGGTGGGGTTTTTAGGGTGGGCGGGAGCTCTACGATGTACAGAAGCCGGTGGAAATTCTAGCAGATCAAGGAAGGAAGGAATAGGAAGGGAAAAAACAATGAGAGTGATTCAGTCAAGCAGTGTGGAAAAGTTCAGAGTTTTTCAGCAGATCCATGTCTGAGGAGCGGTAAACACGTCGGAGGGGGTGGGAAAGAGTTTTTGGGTTTTTTTGGCGTTTGTTTGTGTGTTTAAGGGCTGTGGTTCATGCATGACTCTCAGACAGAGGTTTTGTAGGTGCCGCTGGTGAGCGTTCGAAGTGTCTCAGAGGGCGCGGGGGATGATGGTGAAAGGTAAGATGGGACAGCTGGCCTCCAGCTCCAGGGCAGTAAGGAAGCATTCGGTGGCAGCGGCATCGTTGCCTTGCGCTTGCAGCACTTCTCCCAGACTGTTCCACACGTCATGGGCCGTGCTGTTCACCTGCACCGCGTCACGCAAGATCTTCTCCGCAAGACTGTACCTCTGCAGCTGATGCAATATCAGACCCTGCAAAAAGACCGACAGAGAGACAAATCAAAAGAGAAAAAGGGAAACCACTGCTGGTCAAAAAAACTAAATAAAACATGTAACAGGAAATTTAAGATGGAGTTCTGGATGAATTTGAACTTTCCTATTGATTTAATAATATGCACACATCTTTTAGCCTCAATACTGAGTCAAATTCAAAATCATTATAAGTTCTTTAATTAAGGTTCAACATGACCCGTTAAGACATTTTATAATTATATTATATTCTATAATTATAAAAGATATATCAAAATCATTGATTAGTAAACCACTGATCTGTCATAGAGAATTATTTAACAGATTTATAATATAACATAATAGAGTTATTTATATAGTTCAGTGTTTGGTAAAACAATTTGAATAGAAAAACAGATTTTTGTGGTTGTTGTTGATACAAATGTACTATAATTAGTTTATAATTATAGTTTACATTTATACTAAATTGTGAATTGAAAATAGAGATTATTTGAAAAAGCAGTGCGGGAAATAACATTTGATTTATTTGTATATATTAAATATTTTTAATAACATCTTATTTTATACATAATATATGAATATAAATGACATTGAAGGCTAGAGTAATTGATGGTATTTGCTGCTAAAAAAAATCAGCTTGGCCATTACAGGAATTGTTTAAAAAGTATATATATATATATATACGCACACACACACACACACACACACACGGAAAAATACAGTATTACAGTTTTTATTGTATTAGACAAATGCTTAAATGTAGTTTTTATTTAATTTAAACATTTAATTTAGTTATGATATAATTTTTCACACAGTTTCTGTATTGCATATACTCATTGTTCTTACTCGGTTTGTCAAATATGTGTCAAAAAAGACCTCTGTATTACAGTTCTATAAAAATATATTTATCTGTTGTATTTGTTTTGACAATGTTATATAATCCGGTTTGAATGCACAGAAGTGGAATTTAACATATTCTTCGTAGTACAGTTAAAAATGTGGTTAATGTGTTAAGAGAATTTGAGACTGAACCACAATCTAAAATAGACGACTGTCTGAAATTGTCTCCTAACGAAAGTAAACTGATATCACGTGTCTATAACAGCCTTTTACTAATAAGCTCCCCATTGACTGAAAACTATAAAAGAAAGTGGGAAGAGGAACTTGGTGAATCTATTTCAGATGATTTATGGAAAGATAGTCTTGAAAACATACATAATTGTTCAGACAATGCAAGACATTGTCTTGTCCAATTTAAAATTATGCATAGGCTTCATTATTCAAAAGAGAAACTACATCACATATACCCAGAAGTGTCACCCATGTGTGATAAGTGCCACTCTTCCGTAGCAACACTTCTCCATAGTTTTGCTCTATGCCCAAGGGTTCAATTGTTCTGGGTTGATATATTCAACATTATGTCTGAGGTCATAAATACTTCAATCGAACCTGAGCCCATGTTTATCATTCTTGGAATATCGGAGACCTTCAGAGAACTGAGCGTGGCACAACAGCGTTTTCTCTCTTATTGCTTAATAATAGCAAAGAGATTAATCCTCATCTTATGGAAGAGCGCAACTGTACCTACCTCTAAGATGTGGTTAGAGGATTTAACTAACACACTTCATTTAGAAAGGATAAGATATACAATGAGAGACAGGCTCAACTTATTCAATAAAACATGGAAACCCCTCATATCATACCTAAAAACTACAAATTCGGTGCAACAGTCCGTATCCTAGCACACGATATGTGACAATGTTAATAGTTTTAGAGTGAAGGTCTCTACGAGGAAGGGTGAAGATAAATGGGAAGGGGTTAGATGGTTGAATAGGGGGTTGGGATATTGTGGGGGATTGTGGTCAGTCTGGTGGGTTTTTTTTTTTTTTTTTTTTTTTTTTGTCTTTGTATGTGTGTGTTCTTGTTTTGTTTTTGCCTTTTTAATGTTGTACCATTTTAAGTTTTAAATTACCTTTTGTATTTTATTTTATCTATTTTTTTGAATTGGTTATAAAAAAAGAGCTCTCAGAATGTACAAGTGAATTGTATGTCAAATTACCTGCTTTAATAAAAAGACGTTTGATAAAAAAATGTGGTTAATGTGGTGCAAGCAGCTAGTGTACGAGTTCAGATGCTGTCCACTGTCCTGCTGTTACAACGGCGTCAGACACATTAACAGACACACAAAAAAAGGTCAGAAAAAGAGAGACAGAGAGAGAGAGAGAGAGAGAGAAAGAGAGATTTGACAGAGACAAGGGTAATACTTCCTCCTGCTACTGGCTACTACAGGGGAGTTCCTTTATAAGACGTGACATTTCTGCTTACTATTAAGGCAGACAGCCGGACACAGCAGCACACACACACTCACACACTTCCTCTGACAAATCTCCACATCCAGGACTCATTGTCTGCTAAATACTAACACTGGATGAAATCTCGCCTCTCTCTTGCATCTCAGTGTAGCAATCGCACAAAAACAACCAAATGTTCCCATAAGAAGAGTAAAACATGAAATCGACTGCAATGTGGGGAGCAACAAACAAAATAAAAATGTAAAACTGCAAAAGGGTTTCAGTTAGTGGATAAAAAGCATGTGCTCACCAGTCTCTGCATGGTCTTGACGTGGGTGGGGCTGATGGACAGCGCCTCCTCGTACCAGCGCTTGGCCTCGTCCACGTTCCCCCGCAGCTCCGCCACCTGACCCTTCATAAACAACACGTTATGGGACATGGGGAACAGGCTGGCTGCTTCCTGTGTACACGCTGCTGCCTCCGCCGCCTTTCCCATTCCAATATACACCTCCGCTGTGGAAAGACAGAGAGAGAAAACAGTGACAGGAGAATTGTTGTGGTGACTGAGCTTTGAGTTTCTCTCTTATCTGGGTTCACACAGGAAATGTGATTCTCAGACAGACTGTCAGCTACCTCATCAGTCTCAACCGTTTCATAGCTCACAAACAGTGATGAGACAGAGATTGATGGGAGATTAATGGTGGAGGGGTGTCCTCCCTCTTCAGCCAACAAACTCCAGGGAAAGTGACTACTAAGCACCTTTACTCTTTCTCACCCTGCCAAGTCCTGCTAAGGTTCCTTTACTTGGCTCAGAGACAGTCAAGCTGGTTAAAGAATAATTAGACTTGGTAAGAGGTGATGATCTTATTCTGAGATAACAAATGAAAGGATTTTCATTTTGCAAATGCCTTTTCTATTTTAGTATCCCAATTTTGCTTAGTTTTAGTATCATTTATATTTTAATGTGCTTTTTTATTTTTTATTAGTTGTTGCTTTTAAATATTTCTATTTAGCTTAAATTATTTTTTTATCTCAGTTTATTGGTTTAGTCATTTTCATACTTCAACTGTATCTTTTATTGCAGCTTTTCAGTTTTACTTTTATTTTAGTTTATTTCTAAATTCAGTCATTTCTAGCATTTCAAAGTTTTTCATCTAATATTTACATATTATTTCAGGTTTTTATTTTATTTAACAAAATGTTTAATAGTTTGATTATTAGTACGCAATAACAACATTTGTTACTGAACTAATCTGCGTTTCTGAACTGTCTGAGTGAACGATTCAATGACTCATTCATAAAGACAGTGACCTGCTATATTTTTTTATAGTTTTAGCTAACAATAACAACACTGTTTTGAATCAGCAGTTTTGAACAAATAATTTTAATGAATGATTCAGTGACTCAATCATTAAGATTCATTAAGATAGATTTCATATTTAAAGTCTCATTTCCTTTTCAAAAACATTTAAATATTCAAAAGTGTATTTTAACACATTACTGTCATTTAATTATTTCTGCAATTGTAAATGCAGTATAAATGCATTCAGGCCACCTGCATTAAACTTTTGTTACTTTTGTTGATCCTGGTTTAATCTGATTGGTAAAAGACCTATAAATGTCTTATTTTTCTAATTAAATGTATTCTTTAAAAAGTGAGAATTTGTCATAAAAGATAAAAAAATTGTCCTTATAAAGATAAAGGAAATCAATTTAAGGGGGCAAATATGGGTTCTTAATGAAAAAGATCATCCTAAACCAGCAGAAAAACACGCACACCCCTAATTAAAGTGCATTCATGCTTTTCTTATCAGTACTTGTGTGGCCTGGAAATCCAACCCATGACTTTAGAGTTGCTTGCATCAACTCCATGAAGATGTAGAACTTTCCTAAACTTCACTGCATTTAACTCATTAAGTCACAAGTAAGCACAATTGCTTGTGTATTCATAAATGCTGATTGTAGATAAAGCAAAAGCTTCCAGATGGGTAATTTGATCCTGCAGGATTTGGTTTTTCCTAATGTATTTGCTTGGACAGAGGAAGCTATTAATAAGCTACAGTGGGTATAGAAAACAATCACAGCCCTTTAAAATAATCACATTTTGTTGCTTTGCAGCCTAAAATGAAGTTTTGTTTCATCTAGTTGTATTTATTCAGTGCAACTTATAACATATAACAAAGATATAACACCAACATATCAGAATATTCTGGTTTTAATTTTTTTTTGTTCTGAAATGTTGGTGTTATATCGTTTACTTGGATGTTATAATTTGTAAATACAGCTGGATAAAATATAAACCGTTTCTGTCTTCATTTCAGGCTGCAAAGCAATAAAATGTTATTATAATATTTGGAGAGGGGGGGATTATTTTCTATTCCCACTATAAATATCGAATGCGAGCTTGACTTATGTTACAAGTATGCAAATTTAGGGCTATGGGTGAAGTTTATACCTGCATGCAGCCAGATCTGGGCAAGGGTCATCCAAGGATGGAGGGGTCCCTGTTTCGGAGCGCTGCTCTGAAGGGAAGAGGCCACCTCAGACAGTGCCTGCTCCACCCGGGACGCTGCTATGGAGGTGGCGTGGACGGAACCTGCAGTGGAAATAGAGTGCAGTGGAAATAGAAGCCTCTATACCCGGGGAGTCAAACTCAGCTCCTGGAGGGCCACAGCCCTGCAGAGTTTAGTTCCAACCTGCTCCAACACACATACCATGTAGTTTTCAAATGAGCCCAAATGATTAGATTAGCTGGATCAGATGTGTTTAATCAGGGTTATATCTAAACCGTGCAGGTCTGTGGCCCTCCAGGAACTGAGATTGACCCCCTGCTCAATACAAACAACCACAATACTCCAGACATTAACAGTCAGGCTTCTCAGGGAAAACTCTGAACTAGAATATTGTTAATATATACATGAAGGCCAAACAGCCTGATCTATGTTTTCAACAGTGCTTTTATTGATAATTAAAAGTAAATGTTAAAATTAAAACTATTAAAAATCATTATTTGAATTAAAGCTATAATAAAATAAATTAATTTTTAAAAGAATTTATGTTGACTTAAATTAAAATTAAATTAAATTTATGCATTTAGCAGACACTTTTATCCAAAGTGACTTTCAGTGCATTCAGGCTATCAATTTTTACCTAACGTGTTCCCAGGGAATCGAACCCCCAACCTTGCACTTCATAGCGCAATGCTCTACCAATTAAGCTACAGGAACACTACTTTGCAACAAAATAAAATAAAATGCTAAAATGATAGACACTTAAATAAAAATAAAGCAACAAAATGTTGATCTTATAAAAGTATCAAGTACAAAATTAGTAAAAACGTAAAACTAAAATTAAAATACAAAAAAGAAAAAAAGGCTAATTCAAAATATTCAAAAAAAACAAACAAACACTTTTTTTAATATATTTAACATATAAGAGTTCAAAATCTCTTGATTTGAACATTTCTATTCTAAAATTCAAGATTTAAAAACACATCAACACTACTAGTCATTTTGGGAAACACAGGGGTTAAAAAACATTCAGAGATCCAACAATCTGTACTAAACCCTCAGAGTTTCCAAAACGTGGACAAAATTTTAACAAGCACACTTGCACACGCCACTTAAACACAAACAGCATAAAATTATTAACAATGAAAAATTAAAATCTGCATATTTGCAACTACTTTCCACAAATTGACCCAATCTAGCATTTTAAAAGAGCAGGCTGTAAATGTAAATCAAATTTCATATCAGAGAAACAGATCAACGCAAACTATGCTGTTTTCATTAAATGGATAGTTCACCCCAAATTACATTCTGGTTCTCATATACAATCATTTTAAATTTGAAAGTATCATCAAATGATTCTCTAAAAAGATCAGACTTAAAAGAAAAATTCATAAATTTTTGTGTTTGCATGATATGTATGTGTACTGCGTATATGTATACCTAATACACACACATACATGTATAGATTTAAGAAATATTGATATGTATATATGATTTATATTACGTACATATGTGTGTGTGTATATATATATTATATATATATATATATATATATATATATATATATATATATATATATCTTAAATATATACATGTATATGTGTGTGTATGTTTATATACTGTGTACATGCACAGTACACACGTATATTACGTAAACACAAAAACACATTTTTGAAGAGCTCGAGTTTCTATTCTTTATAACTGCAGGCAACAGGCGGTTTGTACAATCTTCAAAATTTCTACTTTTGTGTTCCACCGTTCAAACGTTTGAGGTCGGTAAATCAAAAATACTGTAAAAACTTCTGAAATATTACTACCATATAAAGTGAGTTTTCTATATGAATATGTTTTAAAATGTAATTTATTCCTATAATGACACTTCTGAGCTTTCAGCAGCCAGCAGCAAATGACCTTTAGTTCTGGGTGAGCAGTTTTACCAATAAAATTCCAGATCTGGCGTCAGTTCCTTTTCAATTTGCCAGATTCAGGAGATGAACTGCAGAGAATGAACTGAAGACACCACATCAGTTTCCAGAACTGGGGGAACTGAAATGAAATTGCCCCCTACAGTCCAGCGATCACAGATTCCCTATTTGTCTGGACGTGCGGCTGTGAGCTGTGGTCAGGGCATCAGTGTGGTCATTAAAGTCTCTGTCGGGGTTCAGAGGAACATATTAAGATCCTCAAGAGTCTCTGTGAGTCATAGGCTGGGTTTTATCGACCAGACCAGCGGGACATAAAACACATTCAGACTGAAATCGATCCCTGTACATCTCAGTTTCGTTCTCTTTAGCAATGAGCCTGTTGAGTCAAATCCATAGCTGCTGCTCCTATGTTTAGTGTTTCTATGGCGACAGTGGACAAAGCCATGGATGACTGGACCAAACACTGAGAATCTGCCCCGGTGTGTACGGATTTCAAAAGACTTCCAGGGGATCTCTTCATGAATGTTCTACACCACAGCCTTTAAAAACTCACACAAGAATGAACAAACTAAAACCACGACACAGAACATTGATGGCTGTTCTAGGTTAAACCAGTTTTACTATAATAATCTCGATTCAGTCAATGTTTCTTATTCCCACATTGTTCCTTTATGACTTAATGATTTTTGTTCTCATCGCTCTTCCTGTTGTCACATGCATTAATAATACTACCATTTAAATGTTTGGGGTCTGTAAGTTTTTATGCTCTTTTGAAAGAAGTTAACACTTTTTATGCAGCAATGATGAAACAAACTGATCATAAGTCAGAGAAAATACATTTGAATGAAATGCAGTTCTTTTAAACATATAATTATTACGTTATATTATATGAATACTTCACAAATGACCCAAAACTTTGAAATGGTAATATATTTATAGTAAACACTTGAAAGTTACACTGGAGGAGAACTCAAATTCCATCATGTGTCTTTTGAATTAAGCTCAAAAGTCAAACAGATGACTTCTTTGGTGCTCTTTTGTAATTTTGGAACTTGACAACATCTGTCTGCATTTCAACTGTGTGGAAGAGCAGCTTGGACATCGTGTTTTACACAAAAAGAAAGTCATACAGATTGGAACAACATGAAATGATCCAATATGAATTATTTTAAGTGTGAACTATCCATGAACTAAGTGAGTATATTTAAAAAGTTCTTATACTTGACTGGGTCAAGCACTTTACAAACTACTGAAGTAAGTCAACAACTTCACATCTCTCTTAAGCACATGCGTGTACACACGCAAACTCAAACATCTCATGATGCAGTAGACCAGCCTGCAGAAAGAGCGTGACCATGGAGCTCCATGCTAGGAGTGGGAAAGCATCATCACACGCAATCACACACACATAAAAGCAGTTATGTTTTTAAAGAGACAGTACTTTCTTCACCAGAACCTGCTGTAAATATACAGAAAGTCTTTGGTTTCTAATGCATCCCCACTTTTGGCATTCCTACAATCCTACAATAACCTGTACATAGCATATGTCATATTTTTGATCATGAGCACCACTCGGCACGATTATGACACCCGCAAATCACATCCTCTTTAACGGTCCATCGCTCTTAACAGAGACTGGACTTTAGAAACAGCTTCTAAATGTGAGACACTTAAAGGAAATTAGAGCTTGTGATCTACGATCCAGAGACCTGGGTGCTGTTCCATCAGATACCACACACCCAATTTATATCAAGTGACCCTAATGACAAATGATCAATATTTAAATAATAACTTTTAAAATAATTACAGGATCAGTAGAAGTCCCTCTAAAAACGCTTGACTTCACTCAGGTTTCAAATAAAACGAAACAATTATCTTAAACTGGGATTAAACTGTGGACTGTCAGATGGAATTAAAAGAGCTTAAGTCTAATTTTGGATCAACGTTTAAAAAAATAGAGCACATTTTTTAGACAAGGTCATTGCTCTCCCAAGGCACTTAATTATTTAGATTAATTAATTTATAATCACAGAAAACTTTTATAGGGCTTTTATAATAACAAGAGACAGGTAATGTGGATATTTATATATACACAATACAGTTTAAGAGTTTGGGGTCAAGATTTATTTATTTATTTCTTAAGAAGAATTTTTTTTTTGTCCAGCAAGGATTCATTAAATTAATCAAAAGTGACATTAGCGTAAATGGGAAAAAATTATTTATACAGGATTAAAATATTATTCATGTACAGACACTGCACAAGCAGTTTTGGAGTATAATAAAGTGCGGTTTATAATATAATCCTAATAATGACCAAAAGTAATAGCGATACTTACCATACCATTCATTCTAATAACATGTATAATAATTATAACTAATTGTCTCATTAAAACTAATAAGTCAGAATCCAAACAGAGCTAAAAGTACCCATAAATATTTGGCTTTAAGCAGCAGTAAGCATTAAACCCTGTCTGAAATGCCTGGAGGAACAATACTGTCTCTTTAATTATTAAGAACTGAGGCCAAATGAGTGCATTTACGTCTCTCCAGTACAAAGAGGCCTGGGACACAAAACACCAGGAAAGGACACACAATAAGGGGGTAAAACAAAAGGTAAGAGGCAATGCCTCTATTGAACACATTATGCCAGTGTGTGTTTAGTTTCTTAACAGACAGGTGGTGGGTGCACTCTGCCAAAGGGGAGAAGGCCAGCGAGGCAATGAAGCAGGTGTGTGTGTGTGTCCGCATATATATTAGGGGTGGCACGGTTCAACTTTTTCACGGTCCAGTCTGTTTCACGGTTTTAGAGTCACGGTTTTCGGTACAGTTCTGTATGTGCTATGTTTATGGAAAAACTATAATTTCTAATAATAAGAAAAAAGAAGAATATTCTATCCAACTACAGGCAACAGCACAAATAAATACAATACAGTAAAGCTACAAACAATAAACAGTGATTTTCATTTTTTTTAGGCAGGTCTAGCATTAGTTTTTAGGTACAGAAATTGAATAAAGTAATCAAAATGTAAAACAGCACTGCATATTGGACTGTATAAATGAAAGATTATTCTTTATTAAAGTTATAAAAGCTTTTTAATCAAGAGCAGTGAGTGATTTCTTTGTTGTTGTTGCTGTTAAGATTAATAGAAAAACTGTCACTTTAAGAGAACGCACTGATCCTGCAGGGCTGCGTTCAGCCGGCTATGTCTCCTGTAGGATACTTATCAAAACAGGCATTTTGACATTATTTTTGTGTGAATTTGTCCATTTAAACTAGGGTAACCATATGAGCCATTTTCCCAGGACGCGTCCTTGCCAGGATTTTTATATTGCCAAAAATATCCAGATTTTGGCTGTTTGTGCTGTGCAGATCGATCATTGTATGACATTCATGAGAGCTTTATAGAGCAGAGCAGACGGCTCCTTATGCATTCAAATCACTCTCTTGGTACTTTGGTGTCATACAATGATCGGGGCGCAGCGACGCTTCAAGTTGAATGAACGAACAAAAGCCTAACATGTACATGTATTTGCATTGCTTTGATCGTTCTCTGTAGATCTCACCTTCTCACACGCCACGATTGGTTGATTATGTACCATACCTGCATGTTATTGGTCAAACTACTTTGGATGATTTAGGCAATATAGAAATCCTGGCAAGGATGCGTTATGGGAAAATGGCTCATATGGTCACCCTTATTTTTAAACAATACTTCAGAGAGAGCTTAATATTTGGCCACGTTCTGAGGTGCGGGTTTGCGTGCTTCGGATGAGTGCATGCACAATTTTTCCCACTGCACGCATGAGCTCATGTCCTCTGGCTCTTAAATGTGACAAAGCTTGAATGAGTTTAGTTTAAATACATATTAACGTGTGCTGTTCAGGTTTCATCTGTGCACGCGCTATCAGCACCCGGGTGATGACGGAATAATTGACTGCTCGTAATCCAGCATAAGGCATTCACATTGATCAAGAGTGAATGGGTTTCCAGGGTTTTTTTTTTTTTTTACGCTATTGTTGTAATGTCTGGGAATCCAGAATGCGCATCCATCAACATAAACATATATTAGTTGAACCCAGTCTGTTGTACATGTTATTTATAGCAAACCATATTACAGATGCTTTAAATTTAGATTTAAATTGAACCGCAGTCCCAGCGCGTGCCGAACCATGTGTGGAGAACCGAACGGTTCGGGGTTTTTTCTGCTAACCGTGCCACCCCTAATATATATGTGTGTGTGTGTATAGAGGCAGAGTAATAACAGCAGGACTACTTACAAACCCCAATAAAGGAGTCAAAACCATGAAAGAAAGCATCTGGAAGGTTGCCTTGGAAACCAAAAAGAACGACAAAAATGGGACAATTACTCATAAAAAAATTGAGATAAAAAACAACAACAACCACCACAACAGAAAGTTTACAAAAACACAAATGTAATGACAAAAAGAAATTGTCTGACTTTCTTTAACACCACAAACCAAAGTGTCATGAGTCCTCCTGAGCAGGTGATGGCCCTTTAAACCCTGTTTCTGAGATTCTCACACTCTGTGGACGCAGGTGGCAGGTTCACAGGTGTGTGTGACACTGTGTTTGGGACTTTAGGTGTGTAAATGCAATAGTTTGGATGCACAAACACCGCACAGTGAGTAACAGCAGAAACTGATCACACATAGCATTACAAAAGACAGACCCTGTTTACACCTGGTTTTATGGGAATGTCTGTCTCGGGAGGTCTGATCAAATGTGGACCGTGCTAAATTAAGGTTAAATTGGTAAAACACAATGGTAAAGTCATACCATCCCAAAACCAGAGACTCTCCCATCAAAATCTGATCATGAAATGCATGTAAATACATGAATTTACATGCACAGACATAAACAGCAATCTGACAGCGATTGTCTGAGACAGATTTTTATACGTAGTGTAAACAGGGTAAGAGGGAGAATGTATCTAAGATGAAGAGAAAGGGGACAAAACTGTAGTATGAGTGAATTTGAGTAACACAGGATATCTGTAGATGAACTCTCCCTCTCTCTCTCTCTCTCTCTCTCTCTCTCTCGCTCTCTCTCTCTCTCTGAAGATACGAGTGTGGATATGATCCCAGGTCTTAAACGGCTGATAGCAAGTGTCACTGTTTCTCTGTTTTCGTTTCCCCATGAGCCTCTTAGTGGAGATTAAGTGCTCATGGGCCACTGGATCCCTGAACCCACACCATCACATCATCCTGCCAGCGGCATTTACAGTCTTATAACAGCCCTGTACTCAATTAACGGCCTTTTAAAGCTGATATAAGCCAGAACGTAACACACCATAAAAGTAGAGCGAGCTACATCTAACTTTTGAAAAAAAGAAGTACATGGACTCAATCGGTTTTCACATAATTTGTGCATTCAAGATTTTTTTCTTCACTGTACTTAAAACAAGAAAGAAAGTGTAAATATGGCCTGAAAATTGGTGGGAAAATTGCTTCTTGGGGCAGGTTAAAATCACCACATTACAAAACCATTAGTGCCTGATGGTCTTTAGAGGCCATGGTCTTCGAAATGAGGCCTCCGAAACCCAAACACTGCTTCAGCACCAATCCAAACTTCAGCAGCAAACAAGTCACCAAACACTCAACCAAATCCCAATTGAATTGGGCTGGTAGGTGGGGTTATGCAGACTGAGCAGTGCAGTTAGGGGCAGGGGATTGGCTAGTGAGAGGAGAATCATGCCTTGCTATTGGCCGAAAAACACACACAAGGTGCAGAGTGAATTACTGGCGGAGGAGAAGCGTCGGCGGGGGGCATGGTCACAGAAAGCATGGCTGCTGCGCCTCTGGGTGGATTCGGCCTTGGGTGGAGGTGAAGAATAGAAGGATGAGAGAGGAAAAAGAGGAGATACAGGTTCTGACCCCGAGAAGGAGGAAGAGGCATGAGAGCCTAGGAATAATAAATGAGAAAGTGAAAAGGATGTGATATTAAAAATAATAATAATGATAAATTATTTGGGGAAACACAGAATATTGAGGAAAAAAAGAATATAAAAATCAATCCCAGTAAATAGAAAAAATAATTAGGACTGTCATAGGGAAGTGTTAATTTAACATGAATCTGAACTATATTAAACAATGTTAAAAACGATGCATTTTTAACTTCTGACCTATATGTACATTTTTTACATTTAAATAATAATAATAAAAAAAAATTGGATTGACAGACATAAAAATAATGGAAAATGTAATAAATAAATAAATGAAAAATAAATAAATAAGCAGAAACAGTTGGAAACAGAAAGATAAGGTTTTAAAGAAAATGGGTAACTGCTGAATCACAGAAGCAAGAGAACATGTTAATAGTCTGCATACACCGCTCAGAAACCGTCCAGCATCACTGCTGTGCAAACACAGCAAAAATACACCTGCACTCATCTCAGTCCTCTTTATCTAATTACTCTACTCACTCTACTCAAGATACTGGGGAAATGCATGGCAATTTAGCTGTAACTGAAATGAGTCGAAGCAGTTTTTCACATGAAGTACTGAATAAAGGCTTATTGTTCTTTTAGGAATTAAAGGGGTTAAACCACAAATGTTTCTTGTGTTGAGGAATAAAAGCATCCATCCCATTTCCTTCTAATCACTTTACCATGACTTGGCAGGCCAAGTTGCTTAAGACTAAATAGTGTTTTGACGCCAGAAACCCATTTTTTTTGCCACTTTGTTTAAAAAAAAAATAATAATAAAAAAACAAGCTGTGACGTATAAATGCAGTATGTTTGCATAGAACTTAAAATAGAAGAAAATGTTCATGATATGACCCTTCTAAAAGGCTTACAGCTTTGGATATTCAAAAAATACAAGTATATTAAAATATATATTCTTATTAGGCCATTCATTCTAAATCTAAATCTGTGTTTGAGAGAGAAAGAGAAAGACGTATGCAGGAAATACAGATAAAATGACAATAAAAGCTGATGCAAACTCACCAAAAAGTGTAGGGCAAAAAAAGCTGTTACCACAATAACTATAGCGATACAAATATATGCACATTAATTTATGAGCGTGTGTCTGTGTGTGTGCATGTGCGCACTCACCTGTCTCTGGATCACTGAAGTCAGGTAGTGTCATAGCATTCAGCTGACGACGGTCAGCAACAGCTCTGTCTAACAGACTGCTCCCCCTCCCAGAATCACTACACACACACACACACACGAGACAAGAGGCAATTAAGACTTTAAAATTTGAAAATGAGTCAAGCACTCAGACAGGAGACAGAGGATGTCATGATCCTTGCACATCAATACACACAGAATGATGAAACCCTCAGAAATCACACTCAGCAGACTGCTTTTGCACACACAACCACAATGCTTCTGCAACACTATTCATCTGAAAAGCAGTGTAGAAATAACTGAAATATTCAAAAGAAAATATTTTTCACAAAATTATACTGAAATTTCACCAATGGACGATTTCTCCCATTCATATTTCTAGATGTGGAATTTCTTTGTGTCCTCATACTGTCTCTGGAATGCGCACAAAAACATCTGACAGTGCGGCAACTGTTTAGGGTTCGAGGACGACTTTAAATAACAGCGGTGGGGTTTAGAGAGAAGGAGCACAGGTGGTCCTGACAAAGAAGCGCTACCCAGGGTCTGGATGGAGGGACTCTGAACTTGTGGCAGAGTTTGGTTACAGTGTCCAGGCACTAATTGCTCTCTGGTGGATTGCCACCAGGTACTGAGTTCAAGACAGTTTGACAGGAAAAGCTGGAGTATTCTGGCAGCATAGAATAATCAGAGAATAGTGAGCGAGAGAATGCTGGACTGAGTCACATTATGCAGCAGTGGTATGAGCTTTGCTTTTATTTATTTTTAATGAAGGCGTGGTGAGCTCCTCGCAGTCAGAGACACATGCTGTGCTGTCTTATGTGTGATGGTGAGTGCCGATACTTGAGCTTCTAGCATTCATCTGTCAACAGCTGGAATGTGTGTGTGTGTGTGTACCTGGGGTTGGTGAGGTTGTAACAGGACTTCCAAATCTGCAGCATGCGTTTGCAGGAGAGCAATGCTTCTTCTGGACCTCGACACAATGTCTCCAACTTCACCTTTGTGAATAATATACTACACAGACAAAAAGAAGTGTTTATTATCACTCTCCATCCATCTGAATGTCTAAAGAAGTGTTTAATAAACAAAGAAGAGCTTTATTGAACACCGATAAAGATGAAAGTGAAGTGAAGTGACATTCAGCCAAGTATGGTGACCCATACTCAGAATTTGTGCTCTGCATTTAACCCATCCGAAATGCACACACACAGAGCAGTGAACACACACACACTGTGAGCACACACCCGGAGCAGTGGGCAGCCATTTATGCTGCGGCGCCCGGGGAGCAGTTGGGGGTTCGATGCCTTGCTCAAGGGCACCTAAGTCGTGGTATTGAAGGTGGAGAGAGAACTGTACATGCACTATCCCCACCCACAATTCCATCCGGCCCGAGACTAGAACTCACAACCCTTCGATTGGGAGTCCAACCCTCGAACCATTAGGCCACGACTTCCCAAATAGATAAATCAGTGTAAATATCTTACGCAAGCCCTTTTAAATATAAAACTTTAAACCAAAGTCAAGATGATTCAGCCCTTTCTGCTCTTATTCTTCAAATAAACATCAACAGCATATCAATAGATTTCTCTGCGAAATGAGAAAAAAACTTCCATGAATTCTTTGTTCAACTGTACAGGTATTTTACATGTTGTTTGGTCAATTGTTAATGTATGATGTATTGTATATTGTGTATGTATTATATTCATGTTATGTTATTTTTATGTTATGACCATAAACTCATAAATTGCTAATTTTACATAAATTAAACACTAAAAATTTTAAATTATACAAGCTACAAATGCTACCTTTGTTTTTTTTTAAGATATACATTTATTCAGCAAGGATGCATTGAATTGATCAAAAAGTGACAGTAAAGACATTTGTAATGTTAAAAAAAATTTGTATATCAAAAATGTACTGGTATTTCTATTCATCAAACAATCATAAAAAATATATATCACCGTTTCCACACAAGATATACTTGCATATTAGAATGATTTCTGAAGGATCATGTGACACTGAAGACTGGAGTAATTCAGCCAGAGAAAATTCAGCTTTGCCATTACAGGAATAAATACATAAAAATAGAAAACAGTTATCATAAATCATACAAATATTTCTCAAAATTACGGTTTTAACTGCATTTTAACTGTAAGTGTAACTACAAATGAGTATAGACAGCATAGATAATATAAATATAAATACAAATACAATTAATTATCGAATATTAACCAATTTATGTACAATTATCCAAATTATGTTTTTTTTTGTTATACTGAGTGTCACTTAGTATTGTGCATATGCGGATGAATAATTGTGGAGTATTATATCTTGTCTCCTCTAATAACACCCGTGTTTCACACACATTTCTGCAGACAGCAGATCTGCTCGAGCTGAGCGAAAGTCTCACCATCAAGAGTGCAGATGGCCATTTCTATAATCAGAGATGGCAGCATGTGAAGAGATGTGTGTGTTTATGTGTGAAGCAGATACCATATATAGAGCCTGCTCTTCAACAGCTCGCTGTCAATGCAGCTGCTCGACTCTGCTGAGCAGAGATCGGTTAGCGCTTTAAACACACGCTCCAGTCTCTGTAGGCCATGCTGGTCCGAGTTCAGCCAATTCAGAGAGCTGATGGCACATTCTCATCAGCTGCGCTTTCATCTCTGTATTTGCACGGTATAGGACACCCACACAATCGCTGATTTAATCCTGTCGCCTGTGTCTGTGTATGTGGAATAAGGAGGGCTGGATGTTCTGTTGCATTTCCTTTCAAGGCAATGAAGCAAAATGCATGGAAACACACACACAAACTGGACAAACACACATACGCACAATACCAAAACCCTGAGGGGGAAAACATGTTGAAAAAGAGGAGCATAGAATTGGAGGAAGCTGTTTTCTATTATGTAAGTGGCTGAAGCACACAGCCAGAAGAGCAACAAGACACACACACACACAAATACAGAGATGGAGGAGACTCTGATCAAATTGAATGAGAAGGGAATTTGCGTTGGGACTGCCCAGTGCTTCAAACATCCAGCACACACACACACACACACACACGCGCGCATACTTCTAACTCGTCTAATTGAAGATGCCAGCAGCAGATATGTACCCATCTATCCCAGCTGCTACAGCAAACACAAACATTCTCATTAGAGTGGGCACTGTGGCATGCCTCTGAATGTCTAAACGCTGCCTGCGACTGTGTGTGTTTGTGTATGCATGTGTGAGGCTTTACAAATGTGGTGCAAAAGAACATGGAATCATCTGATTGGTTCTCTGATCCAAGAATAGGCTCCTTTCCATTCTCGGATTGGCTTCAGACAACTGCCTCAACTCAGCGCAGGCAAAAAAAACAAGGCTACATCTAACTACAAGCTCGAGAGGTTTGATAAAGTGTGACAGGGACTTACATGAAGTTTTCGGGGTATTCGCTGAGGGCCATCTCGATGATGTTGAGAGCATCGTGGTAGTGTTTTTGAGCTGACAGCAGCAAGGCCAGCAGGTGCAGGGAATGAACATCATCGCCCTGCAGCTGTAACGCCTGTCGTACATAACCAAGAGCCTCTGGAATCTGACATTAACACACACACACACACACACACAAGAGATGCTTTTATTAGATGACTGTTTAAACGGAGCAAGAGAGAAATGAGAAGGAAAAATAACAGACTGACATCTGGGGAGAGAGACAGACTGAGAGGGAAATAAGAGCAAAATAAAGTTCCCATAGTAAGAAGAGTGGGATATGGCTAGGGTTTAGTGATAAATCAATAAAAAATGAAAAAAATGTATTGATAAAGTTTAATAAAACATTATAGTCATATATAACCAAGATAATTTTTCATTCTTGTTTTAATTTGTGCAGTATACAAGTTCTATTATGTCGTAAATGTTTAGTTGTAAATGAATTGCTATATTTTCATATTCATTTTCATTTTCATAGTTTTATTGGAATTAATATCATCATACATAATTTTTGATGATACACTGAAATCATAGTACATAGAATTCAGGAAAAAAACTAAATTTGAGAGGGGAAATAAAATGGGGCCCTAAATTAAAAGGTAGCTTAATATGCGGAATTTAGTAGTAAAGAAAGATGTTTGATTACATTCATTCCTGAGGTCCAACAAACACGTGGAGTGCATGTCCTTCCTCTTTAAATGGTATGAAATGAATATTATGAAAAATATCAATACTGAATAATAATAATAAAAAAATAATACATTTTTTTGGAGGGGCATTTATCCCAGCCCTAGATGTGGCTTGATGCAGATGAATTTAACCATGTGCCAATGCATCACTTAGTTATTGAGTCATCATTCTAGTAGAAGCCCATCATCTGAGAGTGAGAAGTTTTCATTCTCACTACCTGTGTGTAAACAGCAGATGTTGATTCTCCTACCTGTCGAGATACAGCCAGCTGCAGTGCCAGGTAGAAAACAGCTAAATGATCAGTGGGGGACAGACTCTGTGCCCTGAGAGAGAGAGAGAGAGAGAGAGAGAGACAGAGTTTTTCATCAGTGTGTATGTGTGTGAGAGAGATATTTAGTATTCAATTCATATTAAATAAGATATTACATTTAGGAGAGTCTGAAAATCACCTCTGGAAAGCGCTCAGTGCTTTTTTCTGATACTCTTCCTGCATTCCTCGAAGAGATGCTGTTAAGAAAGACAACATAAATGTGAGAAGATGGTAAGAAGAAGATACAATCTGCAAGGTTTTAGATACCTTAACGTTAGAGAAAGGATATAATAGGATTATAACATGTGTAACAGAGGGAAGACATAATGAAGCATTACTGAGTGATTATTAAATTATGTAACTGTCATTACAGAGTGTGTTATATAAGAAAAGAGAGAGGTTATAAAGTATCAGTGAATTATAGAAGGGTATAGATCCCGTTATAGAATGCAGAGAAAATGTATAAAGAATTTTAAATGTTTTCTAAAGTGGTTTTAAAGTGCATTATATAAGGAAGAGAAAAAAACGACATAGTATAAAAGACTACTGGGAGAGTACAGAGTGTGTTACAGGGTAGATAAAGAGTATATAGCGATATAAAAACATTAAGGAGACAATATAGAGTGTTTCAAAGAGATACAGAGTGAATTATAGAGGACAAAACAGGGATTAGATGGAGAATATAGAGTGTGTTACAGAAGATACAGTAAAGGTTACAGTCATATAATGGTATAGAAATGCCATATACAGTGCATTGTACTGCAGGTATGCTTACCATCTGTGGCTTTCAGGCTGTAGACGAGACCAATAGCTAGATAGCCTTTGGCCCTGAATTCAGCCGCCTTCTCACCCATATCAATCACTATTTTAGCAAAGCGCTCACCTTCTTCCAGCTAAAACACACAAATACACACCCCATGTCATCACCGTCTCACTGTTCATGGACAGTCTAACAGTAATGGATTTACAGAGCCATAAACAGGTCAGGGTCAGCCCTCCGGTTGAGCCCGTGCGTATTTCCCATGATTCCTCTTTTATTACCCAGTGCAGGTTTCCAATACACAGCTTGACGGCCAGCAGAGGAATGGTGGGATCTTCCGGCTTCAGTCTCATACACTCCTTTAGCACCTTCACTGCTCGGGCCGACTACACACACACAAACACCAAGATTAGACTCAGAGTAATTTCTAACAGTATATATATATATATATATATATATATATATATTACATTTACTTTTTTATATATATATAAAAAGCACAAACCAGTTTTTTTTTTTTTTTTATACTATTTTGCTACACTAGTTTTTACTATATTTTTGATCGAACAAGTGTTTGCCTTGGTAAGCATAAGAAACTTTTTTCAAAATCTTCAACGATTTTTACTGACCCCAATATATATATATATATATATATATATAAAGAGAATAGTATTGAGTATGAAATGTATACAAACCTGATTCCAAAAAAGTTGGGACACTGTACAAATTGTGAGTAAAAAAGGAATGGAATAATTTACAAATCTCATAAATTTATATTTTATTCCCAATAGAATATAGATCAAATATCAAATGCTGAAAGTGAGAAATGTTTAAATGTCATGCCAAATATTGGCTCATTTTGGATTTCATGACAAATTCCAAACACATGAAGTTTAATTCCCACATTCCAAAAAAGTTGGGACAGGTAACAAAGTTAAATGTACATATAAGGAACAGCAGGAGGACCAATTGGCAACTTATTAGGTCAATTGGCAACATGATTGGGTATAAAAAGAGCCTCTCAGAGTGGCAGTGAAAACCATACCTGATGCCCGTGATTTTCGGGCCCTGAGAAGGCAATGTATCACATACAGGAATGCTACTGTAATGGAAATCAGAACAATACTTCCAGAAAACATTGTCCGTGGACACAATCCACCGTGCAATTCACCGTTGGCGGCTAAAACTCTATAGGTCAAAAAAAAGAAGACTAAAGAGGACAAGGACAACCCAAGTTGTTATCAGCGCTCAGTTCAGAAGACTGCATCTCTGATGGTATGGGGTTGCATGAGTGCGTGTGGCATGGGCAGCTTACACATCTAGAAAGGCACCATCAATTCTGAAAGGTATATCCAAGTTCTAGAACAACATATGCCCCCATCCAGACGTCGTCTCTTTCAGGGAAGACCTTGCATTTTACAACATGACAATGCCAGACCACATACTGCATCAATTACAACATCATGGCTGCGTAGAAGAAGGATCCAGGTACTGAAATGGCCAGCCTTCTGTTGAGATCTTTCTCCCATAGAAAACATTTGGCACATCATAAAGAGGAAGATGTGACAAAAACCTAAGACAGTTGAGCAACTAGAAGCCTGTATTAGACAAGAATAGGACAACATTCCTATTCCTAAACTCGAGCAACTTGTCTCCTCAGTCCCCAGACATTTGCAGACTGTTATAAAAAGAAGAGGGAATGCCACAACTTTTTTGAGATGTGTTAATGCCATGAAGTTTAAAATCAACTTATTTTTCCCTTAAAATTATACATTTTCTCAGTTTAAATATTTGAAATGTTGTCTATGTTGTATTCTGAATAAAATATTGAAATCTGAATCTTCCTCATCATTGCATTCTGTTTTTATTCACAATCTGTACAGTGTCCCAACTTTTTTGGAATCGGGTTTGTAAGATATTTTATATTGAAATAAATGACATGAAAGGACTTTATTATTTTTAATTTTCCTTGCACTGAAATCACAACTTAAAAATTGCCTGATATTTCTAGGTTATTTTCCATGACAATGGGAACTCTGAGGTACATGGAAGGCAGAAAATAGAACACTAACCTTCCCAGCAGCCATTAGGGAAAGAGCAAGCTGGAACCAGAGATGAAACTCCTCAAAGGCAAACTTCATGGCTCTTTCGAGACACTGTGGAGAAGAGACACGAACATACCTTCAGATAAGAGTTGAGAATAATAATTATGACCCCCCAACAGATACACACACACACACACAAAGGTCAAACACAGAGCCAGGCCATGTATCCTGCTGAAGATTACCCAGCATGCCACAGGCTTCAGTGTGTCTCTGAGGCTTTACAGTTAATCACACCAATAGATTAGCAGAGAGCAATTCATTGAATAATTAGATCTATATACTAAACAGCTACACACACACACACACACGATCCTGCAGAGGCACACACAATAAATATGGTAGGCTCCCAGGGCCCTGTGATTGCACAACCATAAAATCTTTAAATATAAAAGACATAGCAAAGGTTATGCTGAGTCCAACATTATCAACAACAGCATGATCAACAGATGGAGACAGAAGAGAAAAATCTGTCCAGGTACACTAATGAAAACATCGGACTACAAACCACACACACACACACACACCCCAAAAATGCTCCCATGGTGAGGAGCGTGGGCAGGACCTCACCTCTGAGAGCATCTCATACTGTCCGCGTCGGCCGAGTGCGATGGTCAGCAGGTCGTACACCAGTGAGGCGCTCTGGAGGCTGATGATTCGGTCATTATTGTGTTCGGGGATTCGACTCAGTACGGCGTCTCTGTTAGCCTATGATAAATACAGATATCAATACACACAATCCCCCAAACCGACATGATCACATTGCACTTCTTCTGATGGCAAAGCTGAGTTTCAGGAGCCATTACTCCAGTCTCTGTTTCTGCTGAGGTCAAGCTAAAGCATCTCTGATTCTCCAGCTCTGCTTTCAGTACCCCGCATGCTGACTTTATTCACATGTTCTCCTGTGCCGATGGTTGAACCAAGGGGTCACAGAATCTTCACTGTTACTCACCATGGACTCGCTGATCAACAACAGGAGTAAGGCCTCCTCTGTGTTCTCCTGAGGACAAAACAAACTAGAGAGAGAGAGAAAGAGAGAGAGAGAGAAAGGCCATCAAGAATTGTTCCATCCATGACATCATAAATACAGTGACAAGAAACAAACTTCCAGGATTCTGATCAATTTATTCCACCCCCCAAAACAAATGAACAATATACATGAAACAGCTCAATATACAAAAAAATCCAGCGTTTCTGCAGGATTACCATTATACTTTTATAGTATTTATTATTATTTTGAATTCAATGTCCTACTTTTCTCCTGAGTAGATGCGCGGGCGGCGGCTGAGGGCGTAGTCCTTAGTGTGGGGGGAGTGTCTTAGCAGCTCGTCCAGGGGGGAGTGGTGAGGGGGGTCTTCTAGTGGATTCCAGTAACTCTGTTCACACATGCCCCTCAGCAGGATCTCTGCAAGCTGCCTGGCGATAGTCTAAACACATACAGTATACCTTCAGATTACAGATCTGTGGTTCTCTACCAGGGGCCCAATGGGGGACCTCAGCAAACTTCCAAGGGGCCTCAAAATTATAAAATTATATATGTATATAATTAAACTATAGCAGAAGTACCAGAAATCTACATGGACAACAAGACAAAGTCATAAACACACAACTCACTATACGCAGGTTCTGAGTGGTTCTGGTCTCAACGGCTCTGAGAATCTCTCGGAAACGGCCGACACCACGGGTCAGGTTACTGGAGCAGCGGGAAATGGAGAGAAAAGCGATCCATTAATCACCTCTAGAGAGTTGAAAAGAACCTGATGGCTGACAAACACGTGCACACACCCTCAGGACTGATCGGACCTGAGCTCTAGCATCAACAGTCAGACTAAAGCAGTTACTTGTCAGTGGACAGGAAGTTATCAGGTCCTGGTGGGCACACAGATTTGCAGGAGTTCTGGGGTTCTACAGTCATGTGCAAGTCACAATTAGCACTTTATATTGACACCGCACAACATGTGAACGTGTGTGTTAGCGCCTGTCAGTGACTGGGGTTCAATATCCTCATCAGACTGCAATATACAAACTGACAGCACACTAAAACACACACAAAATGAATGGACATGTGTGTAAAAGGCCAGATAATATAGCTTCTGGCTGTGGAGGTGTGAAATGTTGCAGAGATGCACGTGAATGAAGGGAGAAGCAGTACAGTAGTTAAGAGAGACAGAAGTGTAGAAATAGGTATATGAGAGCGAGCAGGACAGAGAGAAGCAGAGCTAATACATAAAATGGTCGATCCGAGCATCAGTTCAAACACAGTCAAATGGATTCATCCGATGCTAAACGTATAAGTGTCAATGCTTTCCAAGTGCTGCACTGGCTAAAATCACAGATTCACTGTTCACAACTGTGTGCCATCAAACATAAAGTGTGCAATTTCTTTCATCAGACACAAAGTTTCCTGTATTTTTACATTTTGATTATCTTCACTGTTTTCTAACACTCACGTAAAGTTTATCTTTAAAACACTAATACTTTTAAAACAATGCTTAATGTTATCTTTATCAAAATGAATATCTATTTGAATCAGTATATTATAATGTTGTGATGCCTAAATTCACTTTTTTTTTTGTTTATAGTGATTTTTTTTATTTAGACAAAAGTATTGTCTTTTACTCCACAGAGATTTTATAATCACACAGGCGGAGGACTGAACATTTGTTATCCTGTAGTACATGCATTTTGTGTGAGGTTTAAAGTCATTGCTTTCAATCATTTATGAGCCTAACAGATACATTACCCACAATGCAGCACTGCAGCGGTCGTATTTCACACAGATGCATTTCAAGCACCGACAGATGCCCCACCTGCATCCATATGGAAGATCCCTCCCCAACCACACACACTCACTGCACAAATAAATAATGATGGAGATTCTCATACTGCCATGTGTAAGACCACCACACGTTTCACACTAGTACTGCAAATCAAAAAAAAAAAAGAAAAAAAGAAAAGAGAAATTTCACTATGAGAAAACAATAAAGATAAACAAACCAATAGGAAATAAGATGGACAACTTGTGTTTTACTTCTTCAACCTTCCCATGCCTTCCCTTTCCCTACTACAACAGTAAGATCACCGACTAGATTGCATACTAGATCTGTTAGGCTTTGTCCCAAATTGCACTCTTTATGTGCACTTGTGGTCTTGCGGACTTAGTTACAATGGCTGTTGCCCGGTAAGTCCAAGAGACTTAGTAGAAGGGAAGTCACAGTCTAGTGGTTAGAGAGATGGACTCCTAACCCTAGGATTGTGGGTTTGAGTCTCGGGCCGGCAATACCATGACTGAGGTGCCCTTGAGCAAGGCAACGAACCCCCAACTGCTCCCCGGGCGCTGCAGAATAAATGGCTGCCCACTGCTCCGGGTGTGTGTGTTCACTGCTGTGTGTGTGCACTTTGGATGGGTTAAATGCAGAGCACGAATTCTGAGTATGGGTCACCATACTTGGCTGTGTGTCACGTCACTTTAACTCACTTCAGGGTGTCCCATTCATCAGAAGCATGCTCGTTAGCACCCCATCTGCAACCACTGAGCACCCTCGATGCGCACTTCTGCCTAGACTTCTACCCAGCAGTCAAATTGGCATTGTCATGAAAGTGTGGACTCAGAGGAACACCACAAGGGTTTAGGGTTCGATTTGGGACAGGGGCTTACTCCGTTTCTCTACAATCAGCAGGTCAAAGTCAAATTACAGCTGAAAGAGGTTTGTCCACCCATGAGATTCCTGAGAAATCCTGGAATAAACTGATCAAATATGTACCTTAAGCTGTTTTGGATACAGTTGGAAGTGCATTGGCAGTGTCTGGCAAAAGTGTCTGCTATAGTTACACTAGCTTTTAAAAGTTTGGCTTAAGCAATATTTTTTTTGTTTTTAAAAGAAGTCCCTTATGTTCACTAGGGATGCATTTATTTGATAAAAATACAGCGAAACGCCAATTCTGTCCAATATTTTTGCTGTGTAAAATTCTACTTTTAAAATGTAATTTATACATTTGATGGCAAAGCTGAATTTTTTTCCCCAGTCTTCAGTGTCACATGATCCTTCAGAAATCATGCCGAAATATAATGAATTGGTGTTATATTTATAATTGTGAAAAAAACAAATTGGGATCCTTTGGTGAAAAGAAGGTTAAAAGAGCAGTCATTTCAATATAATTAACAGATTTACAGATTTTTGGGTTAAAAATTATTTTAAAAAGTAATTTTATAATCAATATTTTCATAATTTTTTTTTTTTACTGCATTCTGGAATGTTCTTATGCATGAAGGTACAAAAAGCAAAAAAAAAAAAAAAAAACCTGGAATGCAGCGTATTCATGCAGTCTTCATGTTGAGAGCATACCCTGATGCTTTAAAGGCTGCTTATGTAGGCGGTTTACTAGGTTCTGGCTTCTGTGTGAAGCTGCTACAGTAAAAGCATGGCACTACTCTACATGAAGAGAGTTTAGGGATACGTACGAGTAGTCGTTAAACACACGGCTCCATGGTGCAGAGGCCGCGGTGCAAGGGAGAGTGTGGCATCAGAACACACATAAATAACATGAAACGCACAGACACACACAACCTGAGAACTACAGAGGATCAATGAAGCATTTGGAAAAAAGAAATGCAAAAAGACAGACAGAGAGTTAGTGGGCAGACAGAAAGCTCAGCAGATTCCAAGACCGCTCACTGAAGCACATGTCCAAGGGAAAGAGGAGTGAGAAGAGAAAACTAGAGAAGTACGAACAAATGAATGGACAGCAATGTTGTGCTACGGAGAGGGCTGGATGGTATATTAAATATTATACACACAACATATTTGAGATGATTTTTCTGGTGATGTAAAGCTACATATCTTCATGACCATTTAATTTTGTCAAATAATATATATATATTTTTTTTTTGCATAACCATTCAGAATATATAATAATTTCAAAAAATGCATTGCAATTAAAACCTTTAGGGTAGTTAAGTTATATATAAGTACTTTTTTTTTTGCTATTGTGAAATTAATTTACAATTTAAAATAAAGGTTTTTATTTTAATACATTTTAAAATGTAATTTATTAAAGTAATGTCAAAGCTGAATTTTCAGTAGTCATAACTGTGTCTTCAGTGTCATGCAATTCTTCTCATGTGCTGAATTGATCAAGAAACATTTATTTTTATTATCAATGATACTTTGATAAATTGATCAAATTGAAATCAAAAGACCACCAGCATTTATTTGAAAAAGAAATCCTTTGTAACATTATAAATGTAAATATATATATCATTTCTTTCTTTCTATTTATTTCTTTTCCTGCATTTGCTTCTTATATTAACCAATTTAAAGCTAGTTTGCAACACTGACTGTACGCTCAAAATAAAGCTTTTAAAAATAACATTTTAAAACATATCAAATATTGTCAAGAGGCTAAGAAATATGGATATATTTTAGCTATATATTAGCTATATCGCCCAGCTTTAGTTCCTGATAATATAAACACACAAATACTCACCCATTTTTGAAATGAATAACATGAGCCCTCTGAAGTCCTGTCTCCAGGAAGAAGCCAAGTTCCTGTTCCTGTGTGACCGGACCGGGCTTTGGACTTCGGTTCTGGATGCCAACACTAAGAGCCTGAAGAGAGTCAAAGTCAACAAATATTACTGTCACTCATAACTGATACAAGCTCAAACTCTTTCCTGGTCACTTCCAGTTAGATATTCAGCAAATACAAACCATACAGTATGTCTTCAAAAGAAGCACAGAGTCAGACTGTTTACAAGATTTACCCTGAGAACACTTTAGAGAGAACGGCGGTCAGGAGGGTACGAGTTTTAGCATGGAGGTCAAATGTAAACCTTTGGCTGCACCCAAAAAATGCAGCGTCAACACTGCAGCAGAACACAAGCTCTGCCGTTCTCCTCTCTTGCCATCATTCACTCTCTCTCGGTCTCTCTCTACGCTCCCTCACTTCTCCGCCAACACTGTAAATACTGAACACTATGCAAGGGAATGAATCTGTGTGCCACACTATCGAATATTCCACCAAAGAGAATTTAGTGGTGTGAAAACAATCTAAGGGAAACAGAGACTCATCTTACTGTGCAAGAAAGTGAACTCTGAGAGATTAGTCTCACGGATGGTGGACACTCTGCAGCATTACTGTGCAAATCTGTCCTCAGCTACAAAATCACTGTACGTTTTAATGTCTATGAGAACTGGACTAAAACAGTAGGGAATGAACATTTGGAAATACCTTTTCTACCTCCTGGAGATAAAGAAGGGCGATGTCTCCAGACTTCTCATAACAAGTGATGATCTCCTGGTCTCGGTCCGCATTACGATTGGACAGTGACGGAGACGCCATGGGCACTTTCTCCAGACAAAGACCTAGGAACAAACAGCAGAGAGATGAGATGACTTACACATGCCAAGAGCTAGAAAGGCACACTCACATTCAGAAGGATGATTATGACTTATGACGGCTCATTTAAATAAAGATAATCTGAACTGTGAAAAAACAGTATACAGTATTTCATAAGTCATCCAAGGTCATTTATTGTTGTTTAAGTTATTGATTTAGTAGTGATTAGATTTAGTATGCATGTACCACAGGCTAGTCTCATACCAAATATGACATTCATAGATTCATAGAATTCGAGTTTCATTATTTCTGGCTGGAAAGAGGAAGTGAGACACTGAAATATACATGTTACAGTATATACAGAAAATCAAAGACTTCAGACAAATCAGAAAAGCTTTAAATGTTTTAGCACGAGCTGATGTCTGTTCCACTGCCGTATCACCTTGCCCTGTCTGGGTCAGCTGAGAGCCAAGTAATGCAGGAAAAATACAAGTACGTTTCCTTAGACATGTCACACAATCTGTGGCCAGTCTCTGTTTACTGGCTTCAGCTTCCAAAGTCACATCATAGCATGAAAACAGAGCAGACTGCACTCAGGTGGCTGGTAAACATGATGAGAGTTGTTTGTTTGGCTGGTGTTAGTATTGGGTTCTCCATGCAGATCAAGTTTTCATGACAGAATGGCAATGGGACAGGAAACAGAAACTGTAGACCTCCTAACCACTTTTCAAAATGCTTCAATAATAGATAGCGGCTTATAAACAGATATCAAAGGATGAAGAAAACTGTCTGGTAGCAAGTCACAAAATGATTCCAAAATGATTTTTTTATATATATATATATATATATATATAATAAGATAGAAAACAATTATTTTTTAATTATAATAATGACAAAATAATGAGAAAGGAAGGCAAAGAGATTTTCTATGGTCTTGTTGTTCCACACCGATGCCCAAAGAGAAAACGTGCAAGAAAACTGAATGAGAGGGAGTGAGAGAGTGTGTCTACATGCTGTAAATCCCTTTACCTAATATAGACCTGCTACACTGGAGGCCTGAACTTAGTCTAGAAGGTCTGAAAAAGGAACATTCACTTCTGTTTAGATACAAATAACACATTCAACAGAAATCTGGTCCTCTCGACCGCTGTGTTGCTCTAAACACACATATCCCACTCCTTACAGCTTTAAAAGCCCGTTATAATAGGAAGATCCAAGACAAGCCCCATTACTTTGACCGGGCTCTTTAAAGTCCTGCACAAACGACCGCAGTAAATCTGACGCCTCAGGACAGGCTGTGACAAGCAGCTCATGGCAGCAAGAAGGAGATTGAGGACGAGGAATTATTATACACAGGAGGCGAGGCAGGACGTGCCAGTGAGATGACACACACACACACACACACACACGTGTTTGCGTGCGGTAGCTGGGGTGTGATGGATGATCGGGGCTGAGGGAGGAAGCTGCCCCCCTGTAAAGGCAGTTGTCAGTCCCAGAGATGATTTTAGGCGATTGGATAGACGGGCTCTGTGCCAGCCTGCAGTTTTTCCCCAGAGCCCCACCGCACCGCCGATCTGTCAGAACTCTGATCAAAGACCTCACACTGCGGTCCTGGCAAACACATTCACTGTGCTCAGAATTAAGAGTGTGTGTGTGTACGTGTGTGTTCAGAGCAAAGGATTTAGTAGCAAACACTTTTCTCTGCAGAGCATCACATCAAGTATTAAAGCAAGGCTGCCACCCAAAGGTCAAAATGTGAACTGCAGGAAGCTGTGACGCAGCTTTGCACTGTTCTGTCAAAGCTAAAGATGAATTAAAATTTAATTAAAATCAATTAAAAATTACATAAATAAAAAATAAAATAAACAATATGTTTTGTAATTATATACCTGCTGATTTAATTAAATGTACACTACTGATAGAAATTTGGGGTTGGTGAGATTTTTTAAATATTTTTGAAAGAACTCTCTTATGCTCACCTTCATTTATTTGATCAAATACAGTAAAACAATATTGTAAAATATTATTACAAACTAAAATAAACTGCTTTCGAATTTTTATATATTTCTAAATGTAATTTATTCCTGACAAAGCTGAATTTTCAGCAGTCTTTATTTTAGACATCACTGTCACATCCTTTAGAAATCATTCTATAATCTTTCAATATAATTTAGTACTCAAGAATCACTTCCTATTATTGAAAACTGTTGTGAGACACTGTTAAAATTTTTTCAGTATTCTTTGATTAATAGAAAATTTTAAAACAACTAGAGATATGGCATTTTACATAGACATTCTAAACGTGTTTAATATCACTTCATTAATGCAAAATTGCTATTTCGGTATCAGTACATTAACAGTAACATAATATATAGAATTTACATTGAATTTATACTATATTTATAGTAAAATGCAATGGTTTAAAAAAAACACACTTTACATTGCTGTTTTTCAAATATTAAATATCCTACTGCTGTGATTTAGTTGCTTTGCGCAGCATTCTGCTTTCAGTAAGGACACAAATATGGACTTGCAGGAATATTGCAGGAACTCGTTGTTTCGGTTCCAGTTAGTCAAAACATCCTTATCAAAGCAATTTACATAATTTAGGTCTGTTTCACAACGCATACATAAGCAGTAAAACTGCAACCGCAGCCTCTGGTTTGTGCTTTCACAAAGACAGCATTTCTGCTATGTAATAACCCAGCAGCTCTATTTTCTTTAGAGTTACTACACTGATTATTTACCTTTGGTGGCATAGGCCTCAGCAATCATGGAGAGTCTGTACACTGGAGACCCTACCAGCTGCATCTCATCCAGATTCACACGGCTGTACTGATTCAGTGCTTCCCCGTAATCACCCTCCACGTAGCACAGCTTAGCCATGACCAGACTGGCCTCCTGCATGTACTCAGGCTGGGAGAGAAAGAGAAAATACATACAGTGTACTATAGTAAATCAAATATAGCTCCACAATCACCGCACATTCTCAGAAACAGAACTAGACTAAATTAAATACATTGCTAAAATCCAGATAAACAAAAGTGACACTGGAAAGGCCCCAACCATGACTGGTTTTAAGTCAGTTTGAGATTTACTTAGCTTAACTTTTTATTCCACTACTACTGTAATCTGGTTGTCGGTGACTCCCAAAACTTGGTATTGTTGGATATGATAAATTGCTTTTGGTTTTTCTCATTTAAAAATCTGATAAATGACTGAATTTGAATCTTTAAATGCCGAGATATTATTCCACACATAGGGGCCGTTTTCAAAGAGTGTGTTTTTGCGTTCCTTTGAGCTGTTTTTCCATGGTTGTAAACATACATGTTTGACAGCTACACTTAGGTTCACATCTTTTACAGCATCTTGTGCGGTGTTCTTAAGGTTTATTTTTTATTTTTTTAAGCATCACTTTTTAAAGCAAATTTTCTCCATTCCACTGATATGTGTCTTACACAAAACACATACTGTGAGAATACAGTTTTTTTTTTTTACATTATGATCATGGATTAGATACATTTCAGTATAATTAAAATACTACTATTATTTCAAACAATTTAACATATTGAGTTTTTATTTTTACTTATTGTTTTCATTTTAGTTTTATTTAAGGTATTAATAATTTTGTTGTTTTACTAATTATTATAACTTTATTAATCATAATTTTATTTGATTAGTTATTACATTAATATACATTAATTAGAGTTTTATTCATTTGGTTGTGTCGATTTTATTAGTTTATATTTATACATATTTTTTATTAAGTTTATTTCAGTTATTTTAGTACATAATGGCAAATTAAATGCAAATCAGAAATGTTGCTTTGGCAACTAGCTAAAATACAGTATATTTAATATTTGACATTATTTCAGTTAATGTTTATTTTATTTCAAGAAAGATTTTTTTTAAATGGTTTTCGTTTTAATTTTCATCACACCGATACAGTGTTACAAACAGAAGTGATGATCCTGACTTTTCAGGCTTACCTTTAAGTTTCCCCGATCAAGTGCAGCCGTCAAGTGTTTCCGTACCTCCTGGAGGACTGGTCGGGGCCCGCGGGGACTGGATCCCTGCTTGATGGGGTTTTCCTTGAGGTACTGCTGGAGTTTGGCCTCCCCCAGCAGAAGCTCTCCGAGATCATCTACAAGAGAAGCAGAGGTTTGTCTGGGCACCTGAATTTACTCATGTAATCACACACACAGACAGAACTGGTTAATAAATCATACACTACGATGATTCCATCACAATAACATTCTGCAAGTTTATGCACACACATTCTTAAATGTACCACTGCAAATGATGGCAAAATTGTCATAATTGGATGAGCTATCTCTTTCATCTTTCTCTTCTGTCTGAAAAAGTAACTGTGGAGAGATGCCACCTGCATATATCTGAACTGTAAAGTCAAAACACAAACACATTTACTGGGCAAGAGGGAAGTGCTGGTTGTGAAAACAGCATTAAATAATGCCCTGATATAATCCAGTCTTGCACCTGAAACCATTCTTACAGGTCTTAACACGCACAGGCACAGCTTTGAGAACCATCACGTGTGGTTTAATCTGCTGCCTTACATGCACATCATAAAACTATAATCATTTTGAATGAGACGAATCAATAATTCCTATTAATATATACCTTTTAATAAACAGGGCAAAATATAAAGATGGAAACGTGCAATTTAATCCACAGATGTAAATCAGATTAAACCAACCTTTAGGACAGGCTCCTATAATTCATACATTTTAGCCCAGTCAAATAATACATCTTCCAGATTTTCACCAATGATACTGATGTAAAATGTTCTTTTTGTGAAATTGTATTACTTGTAAAAATACATAAATATATATATATACATATACATACAATTATGAAAACAAAATAAAAATGACCTACATATTATTGTTATTCATTAATAAATAATTATAATAATATTTAAAATTATTATTTACAGATTTTTAAGTATAATTTTGTTGTATATTTTTTTTTATTCTTTCTGATTACTATAAATTATTTTACATTCACAAATGCAAATACACAAACTTTATGTTTTTTTAATAAATTATTTTGAAATCTGTCAATAAAAAAAAATTCTAAATATGTAAAATTCCTTCAAATTTTAACTAATATCTGGTAAATATACAGTCCTATTCTATTCTTAACTATGTATTACTTTGCAGTTTTCTTTATCTGTGTGATTTAATTTGAATGAAAATTTTCAAGTTTGAATATGCACCATTTAACAGTATCAAATGCAAAAGAGACTCCTATATTTTTACGTTACATCTTTCGCAAGGCAATAAGTCAATAACAACTCTTCATAAATTCCTAGACTTAATATGAATTATATGAATATGAAATATTAATTATAGAAATTATGAAGATGAATGGACACAACTGGATTGCTAATCAGGAAGTGCTCTGGGCAGACGAGCAGAATACTACCAACAAGGTATTAATATCACATTTTAGACACCTTCAAAAAAAAAGTATTCATTCAGTGGCTTGTTTAATTTGTAGTTAAATGTACAGAGATCAATCAGATTCGGATCTTTCCAACAGGCCTGAGACTCTCACACACTGTCCGAGCTAATAACGCGTTAGCCATAAGTGTACACAACAGGATTCACACACACCGTTTGAGATGAGTTTCGCAGACATCTGCCGCACGAGCTCTGCTATCTTGTCCCATTGTCCCTCTGATCGACAGCGCTCTATTTCAGTCTCTAATCGCGACCCGGACTTTCTGGCTGTCATCTTTCTACCTCCTCCTGACCAAAACACGACCGTAGCCGCAGCACAGAAACACTAAAGACCTGGAGCGGAGCATAAAAACACGAACCGGATTACACTTCCGGGCCATGGGACTGAACTCTCATTGGACAGATTCTTATCACGTGACTATTATTGTGACTATTTTTTTTTCTCACATGAAAAAAAAGTTTATTTGAATTTAATTTGTTTTATTTTATTCCATTTAATTATATTTCATATAATTTCATGGCATACAGCAGTATCATGACATACAGCAGTAAATATTTCTGAATAATTACATTCAATAATAATCTTGTACTATCCTCGCTAATGTAAAAAACTACTTACATTTACATTTTGTCATTTAGCAGATGCTTTTATCCAAAGAGCAATGATATGTGCTATAACAAGTCTCATGTAGGTTAAACGCAGTACAGGTATCAAAGGCTTTTAAATAATATAATGTATAAAAAGAAAACAGATAGAATAGGAAAAAAGAAAAGAGCAATGTGTTAAAAAGTGTTATTTGAAGTGTTAAGATATAAAGATGGACTTATCGCTGTATATGATATGTAATTATTTTACTTTGCTCTTTTCCATTAAAGTGTACTTTTTCTAGTCGATTAAAGACAAATATAATGTTAACAAGTTTAAATCTGTTTTTATACAGTCTATGGTTTAAATGCAAGATTATGATGAAGTTAGATCATATCTACTGTTCCTTATAATATATGAACTCAAACTCTAAATTCAAGGCTGAATAGTCTCAAAGAATCTACGTTTACAGTACAGTCTTCTATTGTTAACATGAATATGCCATTTTTATCGCCGTCTAAAAACCTTTTTTGCTTAATTTGTTAGAATAATAACATTTCCCTCATATCAGCATGTTTATGTGTAAATCCTGATTTTTGTCTCTGAACTGCTTGGTGATAGATTTCACAGAATCACTCTTGTGAGAATCACTGGCTGCAGGATGTTCTTGACTCTGGCTCTTTTGCGGAAGGGAATCCCAGGAAAGCAGTGGATCGGGAAGTACCGTCGATCCCGAGCAGTCATCTGGCAGATGAGACACAATGTGATTAAACGCCTGGAACAGGAAGCAGAGAATGAACACTGGATCAGCCGACCGTTCATGATGCAGGAACAGGAGCAAGGCCACGCAGCACAGAGGCACGAGTGGATGTGGCAACAAATCAAAGCTGCACACCAAGCCAAGTTTCCTGAACTCAAATACATTGCAGACTAACTAAACCACCTGAAAATCCTGAAGACCTGGCCCAGCTGAACAGAACATCAAAGACTGATGGATCTCAATGTTTGGAGAGAGCAAGCAGATGAAAACATAGGACTTCTAGTGTTTGATTTGAAATGTTCTGCATTGTGAGTCTGTATGTGATATGTGCTTCGTTTATAAATTATGTGATCATCACATTTGGCACCTCTTCTTTTTTTGATTCATCATGTGGTCTTAACTGTCTAGGCTAAATTATATGTTAACATTGTAAATTATTTCTTACAAAAGTTACTTATAAACAAATTTGTAAGTTGGTAATTTCTTCATTTGTAACTGTCAAAAGTAACACCAGCAAAAAGAAAAAAAAAGAAAAAAAAGGGAAGAATACAATGGTCCCTCTTTTGATTATTCTTTTGAACCAAATCTTTCCCTATATTGGATTTGCCTGAATAATTTATTCCCGAATCAGACATTTTTGATTCCTTTATGAACATGTAACAGATTATTAAATTACTCTGTACTACTAGATATTTCTAAATATTACAGTATTACTAAATATAACAATATTACTAAATAATGGCTGAGTTGAGTTGTACTGAAAACTTTTATGATACTTTAATGATGCTATTCCTTCCCTTTTGATGGCCTTTTGAAAGCTCTAGTTAATCCAATATTTGACATTAGTAATATTAGATAGGTAGACCTATACTGACCTTTTTAGCACGTATAATTACTCCTATGTGTCCTCCCATATTTTTTCATATAATAAAATATAGTATAGTATAGTATAGTATAGTATAATAATTTATAAAATATAATACTCCCATGCACTAGAGAGCAGTGTATACGTCAAGATGGCAAAATACGTTGAAAACATCACTTCCCACAAATCAGTGGGCGCGAGCACCTTGGTCTCCATGATGACAGTCTTGTTATTGTTGTTCAGAAGATAATCCTGGATGGATGAAGAATACAACTGTTTTTTTTTTAAACCACGTAACGTTTCCTAATAAATCAGTCGACGATATGGTGGAATAATCAGATTTTCGTTTAATGTTCGCGGACTCTTAACTCTCATCCACACAAGGTTTGATAGATCAGGATCGGACCAGCTGAGAGCTGGGTACTTCACATTTTCTCCCAGCACAGCTGTGATCAAAGTGTGTGTGGTTCCGACTGTTGGAGAAGCATGAGGGTGGAGCAGCGGTGGTGCAGCAGCAGCGGGCCGGTCCGGACACAGGAGGCTCGGAGTCGGATCACAGCCTTGATGGAGGAGATGCGCCTGTAACCGCTTCAGGAGGATGATTTCACGATACAGCCGCCGGCCTGTATCTCACAGCCTAGAGATGTGCGTGGAAATCACACAGACACTATCTCAAGCTGCCTACTTAGACAGCATTTCTGGTATCTTAGTTTATTAGGAAGCCAGCTCACTAGGTTACTGTGGACTGATGTTTAAGTATAACAGTTTATTTGTTAATATGTATCAAGTAATCCTGCACAAATACTACATTGTGTTTTCGAGTAATGGATTGATAGATATAAAGAAATAGTCAAATGATAGCTAGTCAGAAAGATCGTTGGAGATAGATAGATAGATCTTGGGTAGATAGATAGATTGATTGATTATTATATAGATTTTAGAAGTTGCTCTGTCTTCAAGCAGTAAACGCTCTTCCTCTTTCTCTCTCTCTCTGCTGGTTTTGGTAGTCGTGGTTCGTCCCGCAGCTGTCTGGACCAGCATCCTCTTCCAGAGGAGGCAGATGATGATAGTGTACATCCCAGACTCCTGCATGATCTTCAGGAGGACATGTCCTCATTCAGCAGGTGAGCTCCAGGTACAATGTGTGTCTGTACACGTATATATCAAAGGGGCAAGGTCTCATTATGGAGTGTAATATGTATATTCTTGCAATTCTTTCCAATCTGACATTTGAATTGATGAAATAATCACTCCCTCTCTCTCTTTCTAGGTCTGAGGAGTCCTCTGCGTCATCCGTCAGATCAGGATGTCAGACACTCACCACAGATGACACAGCTCAGTCTTGGTCTGGTATCCATAGTTACACGGGAACTGGCATCTCTACAGAGAACAGCTCTGTCTTTTCGTGGGGCTACGATGTGAGTGATGTCTTCTCGAATTCTAAGGGACCGTTCACACAATATGCGTTCTTGTTTTTAACAATACACAACGTGTTCAAAATGTGTTCAAATTCATCTCTTTTACTTTGCCTCTTTCTTTTTTCTTTCTTTCGCTATCTCTTTTTTTCCCGGTAGGAATTTGATAAAGCCGCCTCCAGGCAGGTCCAGCAGATGTTTGAAGAGATTGAAGAGCTGTTGTACGAGAGGAAGTGTGAAACACAGCTCAAAGGCCTGCAGGAAGAGTGTCAGGAGTGGGCTTCACGATTCCCTCATCTACGGTACACACTCACACACATGGACACACTCAGATCTGTGAACATCAGTGACGCCTTCGTGGTCTGTGGTTAGTGCTGCAGGATTAATCATATTTTGATCACGATCATGATTCCTGCATCTTTTGATTAATTGCATATAATTATCTGCAGTATTTGCAGATAGTTGTTTATCCGTATTTTCATTTGACATTTAAAGGCGCTATACAGTCCCTTACAGTGCTGTTTGTGCTATTTGCTGCTAATGAATCTGCAAAGAAACCGTCTCAGTGACGAACTGTAATAAATCCAAACTTAAGTCTCAACTGTATTGTTGGTAAACGTTTGCTGAAAAATGCACTTTGTGCTACAATAAAAGGAATTTTTGTTGTTTTAAATAATTTGGAATTATTGGAATTTGTATTAGGAATTTTACAGATTTTGCTTTAAATGTAAGCTTCAAAAATCAATAATTCTGCTGAAATCTAAAAATAAATTTTCTCAAGTAATAACAGTCGTGAGTTAATAATCGCATCGATATCATAGCACTGCAACGTTAAAAAAATACTAAAAATAATGATTCTGACTTGCAAAAAAAAATAAGATGCTGAGTTAAAAAATATCAATAAAAAATGTCCGTCACATACATTTTTTTTCACAGGATAAGTTTCAAATTATATATGTATCAGTTTAATGCACTTATCAAAATAAACAAAACATTCAAATGTCAGAAGCAAAGGAGTGAAAAAATATGCTCAAATGCTCCATTAATATCAAAGTACTTTATATTAACACAAGTTCATAAATAAATAAGCTTTTTCCATGAATCTTTTGTTTGGATTTAGTAAAACACCCACAGATGCAGCAGAAAATACCTGGCTCATGTTTGCATTTTCTTCTGTGTCTGACCATAACTCTAACCTTGAAGTCAGGATTATTATAATCTCCTCAAATCACTATGTATGTGAATATCAGATGAGAATTGAACAAATTGTTCTAACCTGGCAAAGAGGAAGATAGGAATCTTGTCTTTGTTGCGTTTTTTCAGGTGGTTAAGGTATAAGACTTCTTCAACTTAAAAATGGTTGTTCTAAGAAAAAATGCTTTCACGAGCTAGAATAAGAATTGGATTTTTGAGCAAAATAATTGTGATTGTAAGTTTTAATGGGCAGCCCAGTATCTGGTGATTAAACCTGTTTTGGGCATTTGTGTGTGACAGGATCCTTGGAACACAGCTGGTTTGTCCCACAGATGAAGGATTCCAGTGGTTCGCCACACCAGCTCATGCACACATCCCCTCCAGTGGCGACCAGAGCAAAGAGAAAACTAACGAGTGAGTCATCTGTGGGTTCGTGGATGTATATGAAATCATTAGTGTTCTATAAACCCTATTTTCTCTCTCTGTGTGTGTGTGTGTGTGGCAGGTTGTGTGTGCAGGGTCGGAGGGCAGTTTTGTGTCGGCCCTCTGTGGACGTGACCCACCCGAGTGTCACACCCTGTAGTAACCAAGAGTTGCCCAGGGTAATCGAAGCCGAGGGGCTGATAGAAGAGTATCTGGCCTTCGACTGCAGGGACCTGTGAGTTTGTGTGTGACAGATGGGAGTTAAATATAATTGATCTGGTGTTTTTCTGTGGTTTTTGTAGATGAATAATATGTGTGTTTATCTAGGGATGAGGAATGGGAACGTGAGTTTGTGAACAGACGGCGGAGGCGCTGGCTGCCCCCTGTCTCGCCTTATCACTGTCGCCGCGAGGCGGTGCTTGATCTGCTGTTTGATGACGTGTGGCGTGAGCTCACTGGCTGGATGGAGGAGCTTGTACGAAGGCATTGGGAGGGGTTTGTGTCAGGTAGGAGGAATTTTCAAACACTTGAATAAATGATGGTTATTTTGGTTTGTGTTTAGTAAGACTAGAACTGGGATACTGGGATACTGTTCAAAAGTTTGCAGTCTGTAACATTTTTTAAAAGGGATAGTTCACGGCAAAAATGAAAATCACCCCATGATTTATTCACTGTCAAGCCATCCTAAGTGTTTATGACTTTCTACTTTCAATCCAGAGAATTAATAAAGGCCTCCTGAAGCGAAATGATGCATTTTTGTAAGATTATATCCATATTCAAAACGTTATAAACCATAATCTCTAGCTTCCACTAACTTTTGCACCCAGGACGCAGATGTAGGCATAGCGTAAGCTCACCCTGAGTTTCCTTCTAATTAATCACCTCACCAAATAATTTAAGAAATGAAATACTGTTATGAGGTGAATTATACATTATACAGAAATATACAGTTTATGTGTACCGTATTTTCCGGACTATAAGTCACACTTTTTTTCATCGTTTGGCTGGTCCTGCGACTTATAGTCAGGTGCGTCTTATTTATCAAAATTAATTTGACATAAACCAAGAGAAATGAACCAAGAGAAAACATTACCTTCTCCAGCCGCCAGATGGCGCTCTATGCTGCTCAGTGCTCCCGTAGTCTACACTGAAGACATAGAGCGCCCTCTCGCGGCTGTGGACGGTAATGTTTTCTCTTGGTTCTTGGTTCTAAATGAATGTAACTTATAGTCCAGTGCAGCTTATATATGTTTTTTTCCTCATCATGACGTATTTTTGGACTGATGCGACTTATACTCAGGTGCGACTTATAGTCCGAATTATTCAAAACTATTTTGAAAGCAGCGTGTTGCGTTTGGCCGAATCAAGTATTTCAAAGAGCCATGTAATGAATAAGTGAAGAATAATCTCTCTGAACGTCTCTGTCCACCAGATGATGAGAAGAATACCGTGGCCCTCAGCCCTGCCTGCTCTGATACCCAGAATCCTTTTCTGCTGCTGTCCAATGTCTCAACAGTGCTTCCTCCACTGTCCCAGACCAGAACGCAACAGCTCGCGGACAGCTTGCAGGCCCAGGTTAGTCAAGCACTTGTAGAACAGAAGGGTTCCTACTTTTCCTTCTGTGGCAGATGGATGCAGCATTGATTTCATCTGAAATCCCATCTGATTTGAGAAATCTGTAACCCTCCCTTGCCCTGCCATCTGCTTGACGATATCCTCCAAAATATTTAATTGTCAGGATTCCCACGATCTTGGAAAAGTCATCGAGAATCTAAGATAATCTTGATTGTAGTCTGTAGTGAATGAGTAGTTGATTTGAAAAGCTTAAGGGAAGTTTAGGTACTGTTTCCGAAATTATTTGGCTTTTTTTATATATATATATATATATATATATATATATATATATATATATATATATATATATGCATGCAATATTAATTGTGATAACTTGGAATTGTTGTACATTTAAAAATTGAATTTGCCATGCAACAGTACAATTAAAATGAAATCATAAAGGGGAAAAATGATAAAAATACAATTATGAAATAGCCTAAAGAAACTGCACCAGATAACATCCTTTATGCATTAATAAAATGAAAAATAAATAAGTACAAAAAACATGGATATGGTTTGCATCAAATACTACCCCAAAAATTTATATTTTGCTCTAAAATATTTAATTGGCTAAAAATTGCGCTCTATTTTAAAATTACTATGTAAAAAAATTGTGGAAAACTGGAAAAGCCATAGAAATGAATTTGTCTGAAGCTGTGGGAATTCTGTATATATGCTGTCATTGTGGAGAGATCTTCCCTGCTTTGTGTCCTCTCTGTCTTTACATATATGATCATACACAAAAATACACACAAATGCTGTATTTCACTGCTCTCAGCATTTGTCTTTTCAGCTTTTCCCCAGGCTTTTGATTCATTAACTTTTTACCTCCTTTTCTTCTGTGTCCCTGTTTCTTCCTTTCTGTCCAATCATCCATCTGTCATCTGTATTCTTTCTTTCTCTTTCTTTACCTCTCTATTTCTATCCTCTCCCCTCATTTCCTTTCCAAAGAGCTCAAACTCATGGGGTTCAAAGCACAAGTCAAGACGGAAAACCAAAAAGCAGAGAAAGTCATCGACAGTATGTAACTCCACCCTGATAACAACATTTAATCAGAGAGGGCGAGCGAGAGAGTGTTTCTGTCTGTGGACCGGTTTCTCTCTCTTTCTCCTAAACTTCAACACTAATCTTTGTTTTTTAACACACAACTTACAGGCCACTTTTTTAACATCCTTGTAAACTCTGAATTTATTTTAAGCTTGCATTCATTTTTTTAATCTTGTGGAGGTGTTATAATGCTTGTTCCCACTCTTAGTTTTGTGTTTCTTTTCAGTGTCTTTTTGTTTTACAAGTCGTCGCATGCTGTACAGATGATGGATGTCAGATGCTGTGAATGCGATCTCTTTTTAATTGTTGAGATATACAGACCTGTGCATTACAGGACAATGATATTAAAACATGAATTTGCTTAAGATTTTCTCTTCCCACAGTCCAGTCGAGTACCTGTAGGGACGGCAGTTGCTCATCAAAATCTCAATGACCTCATCATGATACATGGTATTCCACTGCAGCAAAGGAACCTGGGGACACTGGACCGAATAACTCAGTAGGAGAAGAAATAAACACACCCTTTACAACCTTTACTATTCAGCACTGTTGTTTAGTGTTGTGATGTTGCAGGAATTGGTCCAAACTAGAGGTCGGATGATGTAATATTTTGCCTGTCCAGACAACAAGGCATAGGAGAAAGCCCTCTAGTGCCTCCCATAGGAAGAAACAGGCAAACATACAAAATCCAGGATATTGGAAATTCCAATTTTATTTTTAATGTTTTTGAAAGACGTCTCATACTCACCAAGGCTGCATTTATTTGAGCCAAAATACTGTAAAAACAGTGATATTGAGAATTAATATTATTTCCTTTTTTTTTTTTTTTATAGAAAATGAATTATTTACAAGAACCAATATTTGCTTGTGTATCCGAATACAGTGGTTTATAGTTTGTTTTTGCATGCAACCAGCAAAGACAACACAATTTAAAGACTTGTTGACTGTTTATTGTCTTCCATGTTGTTTTTCAGTACTTAGTCTTATTCAGACCGCAGACTCTGACAGAACATCAGTTCTTTTTAACTATTTCCATACATTATTGGTGAATAGATTATTTCTATGGCTTTTTTTAAATGAATCTTTCAATGATCCTCTGTATTTGTCTGACCATAGGGACTCCGAGGAGAAAGTGTCTCATCGTCCCGGCTCTAGTGTCGTTCCCACCAGTAAACCTCGACCACGCCGTGCACTGGAACAAAGCACCTCCTCTTTGACCCGCCCCCCTCAGTCGGCACGGCGACGGAACCCGCCCCCTCGCACTCTAATGTCATTGACATCCAGTGTAACACAGCCCATCACGACTGGCTCCATGGAAGAGGTGGTTAGAGGCACAAGATTGTAAGAGCACTACGCATCGTACCTCGTACACTGTTTCCCAAAAAGTGATTCTCCTGCAAAAGTGTGTGTCTTTATGTGTGTTTCAGGACGACCGTCGGTGATCGTTTGGCCTCACCTCCAATGCATCTCAGTAGAAACACACTCCTCCCTCCCATTGGTACAGGAGACACAGAACACACACACTCCGGACAGCACTCACGGCTTACGCAGGTGCTGTTTATATAATACACAACCTGACATTACTAATAGTTTTTAGATGAATAATTAAAATAACAATGAAATAACTGTTTTCTGTTTAAATATATCTTAAATGTAATTTATACCTTTGATGGTAAAGCTGAATTTCCAGCAGCCATTACTCTAGTCTTCAGTGTCACATGATCCTTCAGGAATCATTCTCATACACTGATTTGTTGCTCAGGAAATATAATATTATCAATGTTCTCTAATATTTATGTATGTGTTTATGTATAATATATTTAACATATTTATATACTGTACATGTGAAAACATCACTATTATTTTAGTATCACTGAAATACTATTAAGTTTGACTAGTTGACTTAATTTTTCTTATAGTAATTTTTTTTTTTACTTGTTTACTGGTATATGTTTTTTCTTTTTTCTTTCAGTGTTAGTTATTTAGTACATAATTTCAAACTAAATGAAAATGAGAGATTGCCTTTGTCACTATTATTTTATTTCCGCTAACATGTATTTTAATAAAAAGGTGTTTTACTTATTTAAAGGTCTTAGTTTAACCTTGGTTAACCATGAAAGCGTGTGTGTTTACAGAAGCAGAGAGGCTCCTCGAGTCGTGCACACAGTGCAGTGACCAATGAGAGTGTCGGACTGCAACCCCGAGACAAACTGCACCTGCTCGATGTGTTTTCCAGACCCAACACCACACACACATTTAGGGTGAATCTTTCCTGCACATGAATACAACACACGACCTTTAAACTTCCTCCTGACCCTCATCATGTGTATTTATCTGTGTACTGTGTATCATGGCAAAACTTTGTTTGCAGTCAGACACCCCATATCAGCGTTCATTCACTGGAATAGACAACATTGGGCAGGGACGACCTGGCAGAGCGTCTGTTGGTGTAGGTGGGTGCATACAAACACACATCAGATGTATAGAGGAACATTATAACATTATAAATTGTCCCATTGACTGTATTTGGGTGTGTGTGCGTGTGTGTAGATTCTCTGGGAATTGGTGTGACTGGAATCAGTCTGGGCATCAGCAGCTCCTCCTTCATAGATTCTTTTTCCCATCATCCCCTTGGTCACTTCCCAAATGAGCAAGAGGAGGAGCCAAATGCTAAAGCTCCACCCCCAGGTTAGTGAGAATCAGTTTTAATGGGCATTTTTGCATTATTTTGTAAAATAAAGGTAAACAATAATTAATGTACAGAAAGAAAAACAAAACATAATTGTATTTTTGTCATTATAAACTACAGTAGATTTGTATTTCTTGAAGGAAACACCAGTACTTGCAAATTCGGTTGTAGGTTTTCTGTGTAAACTTTATTTGCAGTGTTAATTTGGCTATAAATAGTTAAATAGATATAAGAAAGAAAAGTCACGATGGCAGTGAAATTTGATAATTAAGTGCTGTTCAGTAGTTTTGGGTGCATAAGATTTTCTTGAAGTTTCTTATGTTGCATTTATTTGACGGAAAATACTGAAAAAACTGCAATACTGTGAAATATCATTACAGTTTAAAATAAATATTTTCTATTTTAATGTATTTTTACATTGAATTTATTCCAGTGATGCCAATGCTGATTTTCATTAGCGATGACAGTACTTCGGTCTTCAGCGTCATATTATCAACAATTGTGCTGCTTAATATTTTTGTGGACACTGTGATTTTCAGGACTCTTTGATGAATATAAAGTTCTAAAGAACAGCATTTATTTGAAACAGAAACATTTTGTAATAATGTTAAAGTGTTTACTGTCACTTTTGATCCGTTTAATGCACTGTTACTAAATAAAAGTATTCATACTGACCCCAATAAAAACATGCTGACCATAAACTTAATCGATAATGGAAATACTAGAAAGCAGGCTAACAATAATTCAGCATGCTAATATTAATTTTGTTATTGCTGTCAACTCTGAATATATAAACAAAATTAGGATACCAAATCCTAAAATGAAGTTTGTTTCAGCTGAATTAATAGCATAAAAATGTGGAAAATAAAAATATAATAGGAATCTGTATCAGAATATCAGAAGCCTTGCATGCACTGTAATAAGATTTATATGCTTGGGCTCAACAAATTGGCCTTTCTTAGTACTTTATATTTTCAAATATTACATATTTTTTTACTTGAAGAATAATGATGAAAGAGTGAAATGTAGAAAGCAAGTCATTTATTATCAATGCATTATTTATTATTATTTAATATGATTAATTAAGTACCGCACTCCTGACTAAAATGTGTGAGTGCAAAAAGTCCAAACTTTTTCTTAAGATGGAACGTCCTAAACCTTACAAAGATCTCACAGAAAATATTCTTTACAGACTTACAGTACATTTGTACTACAAATACGGAGTGTGTATTTACAAACTCATCGAGAATATAAAAACGGACCTGATTGGATTTAGCATAAAATGCTAATCATTTTGGTAGGAGAATCACTAAGAATATAAGAGTACCTTTAAATGCATAAACGTAGTGTTCACACTTTGTCTCTCTCTCTCTCTCTCTCTCTCTCTATTACTACACCTAGTGTCTGTTCCAGCACGGTCCCACAACAGAGGTGCTTCGACGGCACGCAGTAGCAGACCAGGGCTTTAACACAAACACACTTACACACACATACAGTCTCCCTCACATTCTTGAACCAAACACACCTCGGCACTGATGCAACTTTTCTTCAGTACTGACCGGCGCTTTATACGTCTGCTGGACTTTTGTACAACACGTCGTTTGGGCGTGAACTTTATTTATGACCGCTGTTGTTATTATTAGAAGTATCGTTATTCATGTTGATGTTTGAAATTTTCTAAAACCTTATTTTTGTATATTGGATATTCAGCTTTATATGGCTGCCAAATACAGGAAACTGTCTTTCCCTTACATCTGTAGATGTACTGTACATGCTGTACTGTATGGAGTAACAACTTTTGGTTTTCCCTAAAAATGGCTCTATGAAGCCTACATGGAGTTTCTATGCAGGTTCGTTCAAGCAAGGTGTTAAATTGCCTGAATGTTGCCTCACCGGTGTGTTCAGGACCCTGTTGGATCGTGTGAACCTGCTATAGAAGATTATACTATTTATATCCTAGATGGATATTCCATTGTGATGCAATTCCACCAACTTCATCCACGATCATGGACCGTAGGTGTGTAAGAATTCAAAGTCTTTATATCATGATTCCGTGGTCATGTAAATTTCAAAAGCATTCATTCAAACATTCAAACTTGCTCCAAGGTCTTATTCAGTGTAGTACCACCATGACCCTGTTTTTCAAAAGGAAACATGAATACACTGAAATTCTGGAAGTACACCTGCAATGCAAGAGTGGGCCAGTACAACTGTACAGCTTGCGTAATGACGGTTGAAAAGAGGATTTCAAGTTTCAAGAAAATAAGCCATAAGTCCCACAAGCCATACAGATTTGGCAAGCGACGGACAGGCTGGTGTTTATTCATTATTACATATATAAATAGAAACGCACACAAAGACTGCAGGGTTTGTTCAAATAAGTGTACTGTATCTTTTTTGTTGTTGGCATTAAGTGGTTTTGGTTCCTTTGGTGCCAGGCAATCCTTAAATATTTAACACTGACTGGTGAAGCTCATTTTGGCGTACCATTTTACTGGCAGATATTAAATGTGGCTCTTACAGGTCTGTAATGTTTATGTGGCAGCTTCACTGTAAAAGCATTTATTGAAAACGTACAGACTCTAACTTAACATTTGCATTTCTCCGATTTGATTAACGTGTTGATCTCAGTGAGTGAATATTGCTTCTAAACAACTTTTTTTTGTTTTTGTTTTTCAATCTGGAGAGTATCAAGCTCAAATCATGTATTATGAGTGTACAGGCCATCAAAATGTTTGATGATCAAAGAGATGGATTCTTCTATAGCCATACCGAAGGGGTGTCACGGGAAGACATCTCTTCGTACCCCAGCCTAACGCCTCCGCCTCTAAGACAGAGCCAACTATTCATCACTCAGCTCAGCAAGGACAATCTAGAGTTGCAGAAGTTGTAGCCATATTTGACTCCTAGACTTTCTTTGTCATTGGACAGAGGTTTCTTGAGTTCCAGTAGACATTCTGCTGTCTGACCACAGAGTTTCATTGCTGCTGATTTGAGTGGGCAGATTTCAAGAAGCCATGTCGCCTGGATCAGCAGACCACGCTGGTCTATTAAACACGGATGCAGATCTTTTGCAAGCGGACATGTTTCCTGTGTGGAAATAATGGTTTATCTGCTCTATGTCTGGTGGAGATGACAGTGCTGGATGGGAGTGTGTGTGATTGTGTGTGTGTGTGTGTGTGTGGAGGTGACAGTTCTTGGCAGGTGTAGCACTGCTCTATTTACGATTTCCCTTAAATGTTTACCTCTGTAACTGAAATGAGAATGGCAATTGAAAAATAAAAGTTAATTATTCGAATAATATGGTGTTTTTCTTTTTGTCTTTTACACTGTAACAGTACTGTACATTCATGTGTTTGTATCTCAGTAATTATACAGTTTATAGTTAACTTCAGTATTCTCTAGCAGTTGTATTGTACAGTATGCTGATTTCAGATACCTGGTTCAAAACGCTGTGAAATTAGAATTCTATCCTCATCATAGTTTTGCTGAACTTTAAAACCACTTTTCTACATTATACATGTAAACAATTCATAAAATTATTAATATTTGATGAGTGAAACAAGGTTTTGATGATTATTCTGATAATTTGTTTTGATAGTTTAAATGTAATCACGTAAATTATTATTATTATTACTGCTTTTTATAACATGACTGATGACCATATGCAATTAATTTGACATAAGGACATTAAACACATTGCACGCACGTTTTATTAATAAATAAGACTTGTTTCAGTCGACTTAAATGGATAGTTGGCCATATACTGTATGTCCTCATTTAATCACTCTTGCATCATCCCCATCAAACCTGAAATACTTTTTTTCTCTCTTTTAACTAGCCTTTGAAAACTTGTTGCCACCCACTGTGGGAAATCCAACAGCCATTTAGGGTTCGTTCCTCATTTGGCCAGCAGATAGAGCCACTGGCACACTTTTGTTTCTGTTTCTGTGGGACTGCAGCATTCAAAGTTCTTCGTAAATATTTTTAATAAATCTATTCACATGTATAACCTAAATTCAGTCCATTTTATATCAGGAGCCTGAACAGCCATTGCCCTTGATGAATGTCAAAGCGTGAAACATCTACAGATCATTTTCATGTCTGGTTGTTAACTGTGTTTTTATTAGTGCTCAGAAACGCAGCACAATAATCATATCACAGACAACGAAGCAAACTGCTAACTCGTTTTTCCCTGCTGCATGCTTTAGCAGAGCATAATCAACACACTGACTTCCAGAGATGTATAAAGTACTAGAGAACCATACTTGAGTAAAAGTACAAGTGCTCTATCAAAAAAGTGACTTGAGTAGAAGTAGAAGTGCTCTTTAAGCACCACACTTAAGTAGAAGTACTAAAGTATTCAACATTTTTTGTACTTAAGTATTGCAAGTAGTCTATTTTAAAATTTACTACTCAAGTACTGAAAGTAAAAGTAGAAGTATTGTGTTATGTAGCTATTAAAGAAAGAAGTCAAAAGTTTGAACATATTGTTTTTACTATTTCAAATGATTAACCTAAAGGACAATCACAATTCCTTTGACTGTAACTTCTTGTAAACAAAAAACTGTTACTAGGGTTAGTTAGCCCAATTTGCAAAATGATGTCATTAATAACTTACCCTCATGTTGTTTCAAACCCATAAGACCTCAGAGGGTCATTTAGAATTTTTTGAAGCATCGAAAATACATTTTGGTCCAAAAATAGCAAAATCTATGACTTTATTCAGCATTGTCTTCTCTTCCGTGTCTGTTTTAAGACAGTTAAAAACAAAGCAGTTTGTGATATCTGGTTCGCGAACGAATCATTCGATGTAACCGGATCTTTTTGAAACAGTCCACCAAATCGAACTGAATCGTTTTAAACAGTTCGCGTCTCCAATACGCATTAATCCACAGATGAATTAAGATGTTAACTTGTTTAATGTGTCTGACACTCCCTCTGAGTTAAAACAAACCAATATCCCGGAGTAATTCATTGATTCAAACAGTACACTGACTGAACTGATGTGAAGAGAGAACTGAAGATGAACACCGAGCCGAGCCAGATAATGACTCGTTCACGAGTCAAGAACCGTTTGTGTCAGACGCGTCCGATTCGTGAACCGAGGAGCTGATGATACTGCGCATGTGTGATTTAGCGTGAAGCAAACCGACACACAGAGCGTCTGGAACCGAACTGTTTTCTTTTGGTGATTGATTCTGAACTGATTCTGTGTTAATGTTATGAGCCCATGTGCAGTCAACGCCAATGACGCCAATGACGCCATTGCATCGAGTGCAAAAGAATCGGTGAACTGTTTTCTTCAACTGGTTTATTGAATCGAACTGTCAGAAAGAACTAACGTTACTGGTCATCCGAAAACCGATGCAACCGGTTCTTGACTCGTGAACGAGTCATTATCTGGCTCGGCTCGGTGTTCATCTCTCTCTTCACACTTCACAGCAGTTCAGTCAGCACGCGCAGTCTCGCTTGATTCGCTCAATGATGTGCCAGCTTCATCAAACCTGCCATCTACAGTTCTGGCAGTGGTTTGTAATGGAATGATTCGTAACATTATTATAATTGTAACGAGTAACGATGCAGCACATAAAAAAAATATCGGAGTAAAAGTATTAAACTCAGCGAAAATATGTACCGAAGTAAAAGTGGAAGTAGGAGAAAAAAATAATACTCTAGAAAAGTACAGATACCGCCTTTTAGTACTTAAGTACAGTAGCGAAGTAGTTCTACTTCGTTACTATACATCTCTGCTGACTTCACACATCTCTCACTCGCTCTCTCTCTCCCATCACTCACTTGGTGTCTGATGGCAGATTGAGAGATCTGATACAGCTCTGTTTAGCACTGGTGCTCAAAGGCCTCCGGCTGTTTCTCTTGCATATTTTGGCACGGTCCTCTTTTGTGTAAGAGATGAGAGAGATTCTGTTATTCAGACACTCAATACTGTATAATTAACAACAGACAACAACAACACACACATTAGTACAGGAATAAAGTCAATTAGTCTTTGCTGGTGTGAGATTGGTCTCACCTCTCTTGGTATTTGTGTGTCTGTGTGTTGGCATATTATATTATGTCTTTCAGTGGTCACATTCGACCTTCACTGCACCAGATCAAGGCCCCCATTAGTTCCCTCTCTGGCCTTATATTGGCTTTCCTGTGGCGTTATATCTCTCCATTGAGTCCTTCTCCACTGAGAGCAAGATTCTGAGATGTCCACTCAACATTCACTCCTGGTTCTCACCGTCTTGCTGTGGTACTTAATTGGAAGTCCCCAGCGTCTCATAAGATAGACGTCGAACACATATAGCATCCCTGGTTCCAGTTGACCAACCACTGCTGTTGTGACTGCCCGCCGTTGGTCCAGCTCCTGGAAATACTTACAGAAGACTCTCTCATCGGCAGGACGGGACTCTGGGTCGACGCAACGATCAGTTGAGGTGTGCTTGCTGTCGAGTGGGATCTGCCGCCGATAAATGCAATAGAGACTCCGCTCTTCGGTCCCCATCCAGGCCAGAGTGATGGAGTTGCAGGTCCGCAACTTGTTGAAAGACTTAATCTGTAGTGTGGTGGGAAACACCGGCATGGCTCGGCGGTGGTACGCTGACGACGCTTGCATTTTGAGACAGAATTTGGACTTTTTGGAATCACCTTTAGGAATCGTCGATGAGGAACCTGGAATTAAGGCCTGGAGCTGGATGAGGTATGAAGGGGCACCGTGCAACCATATCTGGGCAAGCTGATGTCCCACCTCCTGAGATGTCAAAGTCTGTCCTTTACTGGAGACGCTGACTTTGACTTTACTAGTGCCGTTACAGGTATGCAAGGTAAGCAGGCCATTTTGTTGCCACCCGCGAGGTTTAAATAGGAACTGATCCCCCTGACTGCTTGCTTCCCAGCTCAGGGTGACCCATTTGACCTGGCCTTCCCGTAAGGATGTGATGGCTGATCGAGCCTCCTCATGCGTACGGGCGAAAGTGCCGGTGTAGGCCACACTCGTGCCATTAACCCTGTCCACTATGAACACATCAAAGTAGTACTGTGTATTCGGAAGCAGGTCTGAAACCGTGCACACACTTTCAATGTCCCTGCACACACACCCAGTGTCCTCAAACTTGTCAGTCGTAGATGATTCATGATCCTTGAGGGCATTTGGCTGCCGCCACCACCAATCTTTACTTGTTGCCCACACAATCTCTTTGCTTTGTTTGTCCCTCCTTTGTCTCTTCTGCATACTCTGTATCTCCTTTCGGATTCCCTCATGAGCAGCGCAAAGATTTCGGTAGTTATGTTTGTGGTTGACTAAGACACAATATTCACGATGTGGCCGGTGACCATCTTTAACGGCTATAGATGAGCTTGGAGCCCAGTTTAAGGTGACACTGGTCATGCCCACCCCCAGCGTGTGCACTCTGGGGTCCGACGGCAGTTCAGGGAAAGCCCCCGAGGGACCAGGACCTTCGTGGAGGTATGCTGACACCTGCGTGTCCTGTTCGTTTGATTTCAGCCGCAGGATGTAGATGGACGCTGGAGCGTTGGCAGGACCGGTGTAGGTGTCTACAGCATTGCCGGTGTAGGTGTAAATCCTAACCTCTCTTCCAGAACCTCTCCACCAAACCTCAGGCATGCTCTTCTTGGAGCTCCCTGCAGAAACGAAGCATTTCAGATCAAGATTCAGCATTTTCAACAGACGGCTCTTATGAAAAGAGTGCAAAAACATTTGGGCAGCATGCACGGATAAGTTTGTATTTTATGCAAAACATCATTACTTTTGTCGGTACACTTTTAGAGAGAATGTTTGGTAATAAATGTGAATAATTTAAAGGTGTAGATGGGGACCCCTGAGTTCACAGTCTAAATGATTTATATGTCACTTTATGACTTTATAATGCTGCTTTGCCTGCCAGACTTACTTTCAGAACATGCGCATGATTACGAAAGCAGAGTGCAAAAATGTAGTCACCATAGAATGCAATGCAAAAGCAAATTGTAGTTTAGCTGTATGTGGATATAAACAGTCTGTAAAACTGTAAAGCTGAAAGTGAATCATTCATAAAGTTATTGTCTCTCAAATGAAAGAGTAGACTCTGAATCGCTTAAATTAGTTGTTTTACATTTGAATACGCTTTACGCAAAGTACACACATCACAAGTTGCCACATCTATTTCCGACAAGCGCTGTAAGCAGTAGACCAATCACAACAGACTGGGTCATCGGACCAATCATAGCAGAGTAGCCTCACCCAAAGGAGGGGTTCGGAAAGATGAATCTTCGAACAAATAAATTTAAAAGCATATTATAAGAAAATAATGCATATTATAAGAAAGTGTTCGTTGACCTTGCATGTATGCAAACCTGTTGTTGGGGACTCCCAAAATCGAATTAGAAATCTTTCAAATATCATAACAGGGCCACTTTAATAAATGCTATACATGTTTTTCTTTGTAAGCTCACAATACCTAATTCATAAACTAATGGTAACAAACAGACTTTCATTGTAAAGTGTTACTAAAAATTGTAATTAGAAACAGACGTCAGTGTTCTTTGTTTCTGTTAGAATTTTTTTTTTCTTTCTCGTCTTCTCTCTGTCAGGGAAAGCTTGGAGATTTAGAGATGGATAAGAGGAGAATCTTCTGTCCACAGAGATTCTAAAGCAACACAACAGCAATTTTACACCTGCTAATTAAATCAGTGTGCCTCAAAAGCCTCTGAGGGGATGCAACCCATTGGATATAAAAACGCTTAGTTGTCTGTTAGCCCGTTAGCCCTGGTTAGGCCTATGCCAGCACTCCCAAACACAAACATACATGTACGTGTTTGCATGAATGCACAAATATATCTTCAAGCAGGCACGTCCATTAATCCATTAATAAGCATACACACACAAAAACTCACAGTGTGCTTTCTTAGGTGGTTTATCCTTCAGGGTCCGAACAGCCAAGCTCCATTCGATGGGCACTGCACAGGGGCTCACAGTAACAGACAGCAAATCGGCTTTCTTCTTTAGTGTGAAATACAGTCTGAAACACAGATCAGTATCTGTTTGTATTAGACACAGTAAATATGATGTTTGGTCTAATTATTCGTAAGATCTTCGAAAAAATCTATTTTATTTTCCATAGATTAACCATTCATCATAGATTAATCGGTCTAACAGTCTCCTTTACCAATATGCACAAGCCAAATTGTGTCTCATTAAGATAATCTAATTTAATCTATTTGTATTCCTCATGTTTTAAACAACAAACTTTTAACTGTCACTTAACATCTCCTGCGACTTTATATCTCACAGTGTGGCTATATTTCTTATTTTAAAAAAATCCTGTTTTATTTTTAACTCTAAAGCTGAAACAGACCTCCATAAAAGAACCTCTATTGAAATTAAGCTGCAAAAATATTTTGTTACAAAATCATTGGATTTCTGACATCAGAAACCCAAATAATTTAACTCATGACTGCCAACATTTATGAATAAACACCTATTCAGTGTTCATAAACTTGATCCACTCAATCATATTCTAATTTCTAGACACCAGAGTAAAAATAAGAGTAAAATTTAGAAATGTCCAGCCAACCTTATGTGCTGTGCCTGAATATCATTTAGAAGGATCTCAACTAGAGCTGTCAAATCGATTAATCACGTTTGTATTTATATATATATATATATATATATACACACAGTACATACACATATATTATATAAACAAACTTTTATTTTGGATGTGATTATTTTGATGTATTATGGTGTGAAATTTTCAACAAAGCCTGACCATTTCAATACGATCGTTTGAGTGGAAATTCTCTGTATTGTGAACATATGGCATCTATGTACTAGGCAGGTGATATTCCTTTCTTATGTGAATAGGGTATTTATTTTAAAATAATAGTTTGCTTAAATTTGTTTTATTTGATCATAATTTACTCACCCTCATGTCGCTACAAACCTTTATGCCTTTTTTTCTGTTGAGTATTAAGGAGATATTCTGTGAAATGTCTCAGTGTTTTTTTGTCCAGTGGAATTCAATGATCACCAAAAGTGTTTGGTTACCAGCATTCTTCAGAATATCTTGTTTTACGCTCCACTGAAGAAATACATTTGTACAGGTTTAGAACGACATGTATGTGAGCTAATGATGACAGAATTGGTCTTTTTGGATGAACTATCCCTTGCATTATAATAGTCAAAGAGAGGGGAAAAAAGTGGTTATTAAAAACAACATTATGACTGTTTTGGAACAAAACAAAGCACTGACATTTTTAAAGCACCTCGGGGGGGGATAAAAAGAATTCTAAAAAGTTTATGACAAGTTTATGTCTATAAACAACATGCCGCAGAGCTTCCTTGGAGACTGTTTGACTGCTGTTGTTTGCACAGCTTTGTCTGCTAATGAAGGTGAAGAGAAACAAAAGCAATGACTTCAGAATGACTGATCCCTGATAAGCTTCTATCGATCCATCGCCGTCGTTAGATATGCATCTCCACAAACCCTAATGTTTACAGATCACAGCTGATGCCAGGTGCAGCATCACTGTAGCGTGCTCTGCTCAGGCAGGTGAAGGAGTGGATGCCGAGTTGCCATATCCTTCATACTGATATTATATTATATTATTACATGATTTCTTGTTTGACTATTAATCAAGTTATAGCAAGAGTGAAATGTGTAACCTTATGTGTGCTGTATTTCTTTTCCTCAAGATTAATGTCCACATATTATGTGTGTGTATCCAATCGTAATGATAAGACACTTGCCAGTGCTAGAAAGCCTTGAATTTTAGATAAGTTCTCTGTGTATGTGTGTTAGTATCTTTCTGTACAGGGAGAAGCTCAGACAGTCCCAGGACAAACAATCAACTGCCAGTGTCCAGCGTATCAGATCTACGTCTTTGGAGAGTTTTATCTAGGTTTTGGAACCAATCAGAATTTTGTTGACTCATGTATTGACGCAATTAGTATCCTCTGTCAGGGTATAACTGTGGTTGATTTTGTATTGTACTGGGGGCGGCCTGCGAACTCCTTCGAGAGTGTTGAAGCTGACTTCTGCGTGATGAGATTGCAAACTATTTTCTTCAAGTAAAATTATTATTATTAATTTAACTCATCTCTGAGTCCTGGTCTTCATTGCGACATATCTGGTCCTTGGGTTTTAACTGTAAATTCCCCTACAGTTAATGGTGGAGGATCGGCGGGCAATAGTTCTTTGGTGACATCCCTGATCAATCATCAAACCAAGGTAGGAAAGATTTTAGATTTAATATTATTGGTTAGGGACTGTCTGTAAGTGGAGGGGGTCGAGAGAAGGAGGAACGATAGACTCACTCAGACGTGAGGGGGTAGACACCAGCTCCAGGGTGGAGTAAGGTAAATTGGTGTCACAATATACCTGTAAATAAGTAACCTTGTGAGTATAAGGGGTACAAGTACACATCGGTAGGTCTTGATATAAGATATTTAGAGATGTGTACAGTTACAGAGGGAACAGGTGCACATCTATAGGTCTTAGAGAGAGACGTAAAAATTTTCTAGGTGTGCACAGTCCGGGGGGGACAAAAACGCATTCTTAACAGGCATGTGAACCAGTAAAGGGCAGTGCTGGGTCAAGCACCGAGGGACAAGGGACACATAGAGCCGTAAATAGGCAGTGCTGGGTCAAGCACAGAAAGCCGAAAAGCACGAGAGGCCATAAAGGGCAGTGCATTTACGGCCAGGGAAGCCAAAGTAGGGGTATGGGAAATCCCGAGAAGAATGTAAGACGCTAGACGGGGGTTCTAGTCGTATCTCGCTCTTCCAACTCTCGATCACCCACCATTACAGACAGGGGCGCCCCGAGCTTAGAAATAGGCCAGGTCAGTGGTTAGGGAAAAGAGTATCCAAAATTAGTGTTTAAAAATAAATAGTGATAATTCATATGTGCACCTATAAAAATATAGGGATATATGCAAAGGGAAAGTATTGATTGATCTGGGATGCCTCAGGAACAACCCCAAAAGAGCTAAAATGTAGTTTTCATGACCCTGATTGGATTGGACCAGTATATGGAAATTCTGGAATATACTTTGTAATTTCATCACGCAGAAGTCAAGTGCTGTTGGTAAGATCGCCGCCTCAATATGTTTTTGGTTTATGATAGAAATATGACTGACAAATTAGGTAACCTGGTAAGCCCTGATAGAAATAATGAAACAGAAGAGAGCAAATGCTGTAAACAGTTTGGCTCTGAAGCTCTGACTTAAAAAATATTCTCTGAATTCATTGAAAGAATGGTCAGTCTGAGCTTTGATTCTGATTGGAAAGTTAAAACTAAAAAATTTATTGGCTTTAAACAAAGACAGAACCAGAGAAATAAACATTTATAAATGTATGTGCCGATTTGTTAAAAATAATCCCCGAAGTAACTGAGTGCTATATAATTGTTGAAAGTCCTGACAAGGAATACTGAACAGAATTCTGGGTTAGTGAAAAAAAACAACTGAAGGCACACAAATTGGCAGTGGCATTTTGGAAAAACTTAGAAGCTTATGTTTTGCTTTAAAAAAGATAAAATTACTTTGACTACAATGAAGCCGTTGTTTTATCTCATGCTGGCCCCCACCATGACTCTGGCTTAAGCTTTAAAAGTACCAGAGACATGTTCTGAGTAAAAAAAAAAAAAATGTAATTCCTATATTTACTAATGTTTGGCCAAAAGAGTAATTTTATTGTTGGATTGCAAAATTGTAGTCACGCAGCATCATAAAAAAAAGAAAAAAGAAGAGAAAAGAAAATTATTTTTTGTTTATGAGATGATAAAGTTGTAAACAAGTAACATAAACGGGGGTTTCAAAGTAACTTTGAAGACAGCATGCTAGCAAGACCCAAAGTAATATACCTGGGTCAGATAACCTCTGACAGATTTAAAACCAATGTTGAAATTCAGAAGCCATGGCCAGAATTAAGTGAATGGATAAATACAAGTTGATGTAAAAGTAATGACAATGACTGCAAAGAACTTTGAGAAACATTTGAGTTGCGAAAATAAAGTAAAAATACAAATATAAAGATGTTTATTTTTAAAATGCATATAATTTCTGACAAGTTTTAAACTGGGCTAGAGTAAAATGATAGTACGATGAAATTGTTAAAAATGAATGAAAATGCATTGTTACGAGTCCTGAATCCCTCAGAGTTCTCTCTCTCTCATTCAAAGTAAGCTAAAATGCCATTATCTGAGCCTGTGTTTAAGTGATAAGATATTTATAGTACAGCACAGTGTTTCAGTCAAATCATAGGCACTGAGATGCTAAAGGACATGATAAAAAGAGTTCAGATTTAATGCATTAAGAGGGCAATTGGTAGTTAAATGTTCAACTGCCCAATGCATGTAAGAAATAAGAGATTATTAAAATAATGAATAACAATTTAGGAGCAATTGTTGAAGAGACATGAGGTCTTTAAAATCATAATACAGACCCTGAGCTATAGATGTAAATAATTTTGAATAGTTAAACAGTTGTATTGCTATTTGTTCTATGACCAGTAACTTATCTGTCTTATTTTTAGTCTTCACCATCATACAGGGCCTGATGGCTCCAGCTACAGAAGCAACAGAAAATTACAATGAATGGACGGGTGTGAAAAATAAATTCACTGAGTAATCTCAGCATGATAGTTTGGAGGTATCCAATTGAGTTTAGCGATTAAATATTAGTTTGATTAACCTTTTTCAATGTTTTAACACTAGTAGGTGCTGTCAATGGCTCTCATGGTTCTTGAGTGCACCTTTCCTAAGCTGCAGGAAATACTGGATTCTGGAAGAAGACTGTCGAGGATGTTGCAACGGGAAAAAGTGGTTACCAGTGTGCATGAGGTGATTTCTCAATGACGGGTAAGATCCTCTTCTGGCCAATAGGGGACAACCTAAGGCAGGGGGTCACCGCCACTGGGCACCTGCCCTGAAGGGAGGTGTTATATGTGAGATGGTAGTGGAGTTGAGCGGATGCTTGATAGGCCTAGAGCATCATTAAGAGGGGAACTGTAGGAAGTACAGCAATCTGCCTCAAAATGTGAGCTCCTCCAGACCTGATCACCAGCAACCGCATTCCTTGACTGATTGTTGTGACAAGCGTCCACAACTTGATGCCACTAAGCCAGTGGATCACACCCTGAGGACAAGGAGCTTATTTATAAAAAGTTAATGGCAATGGGCTTTCAAGAACCATCTGAGACCATGTGATGACAGCCATTATTTTGAGACAAAAATTTCTTATGAGGCTAAAATGATATTGAACTAATATGTCTATATCATAGTCTTTACTCATGCAGGTCATTAGGCATGGCATAAGATGATTACAAGATATGGTGGTGGCTAAAAATGAAGACTGCTTCTGCTTAATCAAGAGATGGTTTAGATAACAAAGGTTAAGGGAATTAAGCATGTAAGGTAAAAATAATTTTAAAGAAATGTTCCTAGCCTTATGTATTTTAAACAGTTTAAACTGAGATTTTAGATCTAGAAACTTTGACATTTTTAACTTATTTGAATAATTTAGGGTTATATGTTGTAATGAATTTTATATTATAGTCTAAGTTAAAGTTTGGCAAAAATTGTCAAAATAAATAAATAAATAATATTTTGCACAGTAAGAGAGAGAGAGAGAGTGCTTGAGTGGAGGCAGGGATGGTGCTCTTCTTCTATTATTGGCCTGCTAAGAAAGAGTAACCAAAACAGAGCAATAATTTTAAGACCAAAACAACCCAGCTGATTTTTCTCAAAATAAAAATCATTAATGAGCAGGCAAACTTTGAGATTAGATAAGAGATTAGGTACAAACTTGGTAAAATGCACAGACAATGTTTGAGTTTAAATCCTTCCGATTTAATACCAAAAGGAAAACCTTAAATATGAGCTGTTAAAATATAAATGTGTTAAGTATGTGCATGCATGAGGATGGCTATATATATATTATTGGGGGACAATTCTGTTCCTGTTATGTTTCAATTGAGTCACTAACCTCTGGAATGAGTGTTTTATCATTACAGATGTGTTAAGTGAAATTACTTTACAGAAGTCCATAATTCTGAGTGAAACTAATGAAAAGACAATGCCGAACATGGGACGAGCTTTAAGTGGATTGGTTATCCAGCTCTGTCTGCTACTGGTAATAATGACTTGTTTTGTCTTTTATAATACTGATTTAAATCACTCTCTGGATTAATATGTTAAAGAGTGTTTATATGATTGGATTTGTGAAATTTAAGTTTGCCGTCCAAAATCCATGCCTAAATTTAAATGAGGGTCTAAATTTTAACAAGTTAACACTTTGTTGTTTGAATGGTGAAGGTAAATATTTTAGACTTGACGGCAGAAAAACAGTGACAGATTGGCTACGTCACTAACCAAATTATCCAGAGAGCACCCTCACATAAAGAAGCCTGGTGGGAAAACAAAGGAGTGAATCATGCTTGTGTACTATAGTGCAAAAGCTTTATGTAGTGGTTTATGTAGAACAGAGATAAGTTGAACAAAAACGTGTGGATAGCCCCTTAATGGAGCAAATCCATAACAAGAGGTTTGAATTAATTGAAATAGCACAGCAAAAAAAAAAAAAATATAATAATAAATTTTGTTTAAACAACACAATTGTAATAGGCTCTATGGAGCTGCTTATGAACACTTGTCAAGTCAAATTAATATTGTGAACACTGACAGGTCTTTTTGATAATGTATACTGTTTCAATACAGATTTACAGAAACTGAGGATGTCTCTTTAATAAATATTTGGCTGTTTAGAACTAAGTAATAGTATTGTTCATTTAGTAATAATATTGGGAAATCTGTCTGCTCTTTTTCAGGTTATAATAATTTTGAGTAAATTAATATCACTGCCAAATGACAAACATGAACGAGGGTTGTTAAGACATTGATCACGTAGCTGACCTGTAAGCATTTATCACTGACAAAACAGTGAGAACTAAATTGACTTTATACTAAGTATTGAGGATTTGCTTCTGAATGTGTCGTTAATATAGTCTGAGTACAGTAATATGGTATGATAATTGACAAGATTTGCATTTAAAAAAAAAAAGGTAATAATAAGGCAATGAGTATGGTTAACAGTAATGTCATTGTATAAAATAAATACATGCATGACAATAAGTGGATAGGTTAGTTGTATTTTAAAAGTTAGACACTTTGATACTTAAAATGTAATTTTAACCAAATGTGTTAACAATGACAAGGTTAATGGTTCATGTATGTTTAAACAGCATGTGAACTATGATGACTGCAAATGGATTTGTGGTGAAAGTAAAGCTTAATAAAAGGGCTATTAAGTAATAAACTAGGAACTGCTCTAGGTTTTCGAGGAAATAATGATTATGATTATTTTTATTTTTAAAGATGGCTCAATATTGATCTTACTTATTTTTGGTTTGTTTATTTTTGTGTTTTTAACACCAAGTTTGGAATGAAAGGGTAAAATGGATATTCAATCTCTATAATTGTACCATTGATCGGGAAAATTATAGATTTTCATAAAATAAGGGTCTCTTTACTGGGATTTAGGTTATAAGCAATGTCTGTATTTGTTATCTGTGAGGTGACTGAGGGTCTGACATATGTCAGGAATGCAATAACAGTGGTTATTCATTTAGCCCGGCTTCCAGAGAATAATATATATACGTTTATTGTAATGAGTTTAATTTACTATATGACCAAATTAACTAAAATTCATCATAGTTGTATGAGACATGTTAAAAGAAAACAAATAAGACAAATATCCTTCTTAAGGGTTAATTTTTTTTTTTGAATTGGTTATAGTGTATGCGTTTTTCTTTAATGATTTGTTAAATCTGGTTAATGAATATGCAAATTTAGTCTTAAGGCTGTTGGATAAATGTTTGGTTTTAGAGGGTAAGTGTGAAGTAGCTGTAGTAGGAAGAGAGGTATTTACAAAGTTGATGTTATGTTGATGAAAGTGAGGACACTTTTCCAGGTAGAGGGACACACAGAATGATTCACTGGAAAAGACATTATGTGAAGAAAGACTAGTGCAAGTGCCGATATTGTGGGATTAAGTAAGTAGATTAATGTATATGGAAAATAAGAATGTATATGGGAAGTATTTTGTACAAAATAATGTGTTTATTACTAGAAATGTCAGCCAGTACCAGAGATTTTAAGTATGCACATGTTTAAGTTGACAAACAGCCTGCATTATTAGCATGCATCACAACTACACCTGACCTCATTTATTAGACCAGATGTGGGGTATTAGACCCCACATTGATCTAAAACGGGGGACTGAAGGAGTGGATGCCGAGTTGCCATATCCTTCATACTGATATTATATTATATTATTACATGATTTCTTGTTTGACTATTAATCAAGTTATAGCAAGAGTGAAATGTGTAACCTTATGTGTGCTGTATTTCTTTTCCTCAAGATTAATGTCCACATATTATGTGTGTGTATCCAATCGTAATGATAAGACACTTGCCAGTGCTAGAAAGCCTTGAATTTTAGATAAGTTCTCTGTGTATGTGTGTTAGTATCTTTCTGTACAGGGAGAAGCTCAGACAGTCCCAGGACAAACAATCAACTGCCAGTGTCCAGCGTATCAGATCTACGTCTTTGGAGAGTTTTATCTAGGTTTTGGAACCAATCAGAATTTTGTTGACTCATGTATTGACGCAATTAGTATCCTCTGTCAGGGTATAACTGTGGTTGATTTTGTATTGTACTGGGGGCGGCCTGCGAACTCCTTCGAGAGTGTTGAAGCTGACTTCTGCGTGATGAGATTGCAAACTATTTTCTTCAAGTAAAATTATTATTATTAATTTAACTCATCTCTGAGTCCTGGTCTTCATTGCGACATATCTGGTCCTTGGGTTTTAACTGTAAATTCCCCTACACAGGAAACACATTCAGTCTCCCTCTGTGAATAACATCACACTGGCCAGAATCTGGTGAACCTCCCTCGGTGCATTCTGGTAACACCAGCCATTTGGCAAGCGCCACTTCCTCTGACCTTGAAACCCTGCTTGTGCTGCTGCCTTCAGTCAATGGTTTTCATTGTATTATCGTTATGGAAATAGTCAGACATTAGATTTAAGACTCAGCGTTTGTTTAATGTGATTTGGATCTCTTATTTGCATGTGACTGGCACACCAGCATGGCACATTATCATAATATTGATTTCATCTTCTGGTAATCAACTTTGGTTTAACTTTGCCCTTGAGAACAACAACAAATACGACAACAAAAAGGGGCCATAGTTTTAGTTTGATCGATTACTGGCAGGTACACTTCAGGTGTGTCCATCCCTGTCCTTTTAATCCAATTAAAGGGTAGAGAGTTTTGTGTGGAAGGCACAGTTACAATCTTTTAATCAATTAATTAATCAGCTCCTGCCCCGCGACTGTGCATTGAGATCTTTCTGTACTTTTCTCTCTCTCTCGTTCTCGCGCTCAGTCTGAAGCCTGACACCTCTGTTACGGGTGAGGGAGCAGTTCTCACTGTGATTCTCACTGGCTAGTGTTGCTAATGGAAAAATAAAACTGCAGTTTTAGCTGCTTGAATTCAGTGGGTTTGATATGGAGGAAAATCTGTGTCATAATTTTAAGATCATTAAGAAGAATCAATCAGACAGGAGGGAATAACTGACCCATCATTGATTTCAGAATGTCACGAAAATAGTTTGTGTTGCTAGTAAAATGTAGCGTAATGTCTTTACTACAGAATGATTACAAGGGAAATATTGTAATATATTTTCACATGGCCTAAGTTTTAAAAATCCTAAAAAAATCCACTGGATCACCCCCCCTCCCCCCAAAAAAATGTTTTAATATTTTCTTTTAATTATTAATATTTTAAATTAGCTTTTGTTTTTATGTTCCATGTTCCATTTATCATATTTATTTAAATCTTAAAGTTATTTTTATTTCAGTTTTAGTAATTAGCATTTTTTTCATTCAAAAGTTTTCAACTTCAAAAGTTTTTCAATTAATATTAATATTTTATTTCATTTCAATCGTCAAAAAGAAAAAAAAAAGTTTTAGTTTTAGTTAACAATAATAACAATGATTATAAAAAGGCAGCTGCTTCCATGTGTACTGAACAAACTATAAAACTTATAAAATAGTGAACAACAGGAATATTATAAATGTGCAATATTGAATAATAATATCGAGAAATATTTACAAGACTATTAAGTAAATACTGAATATTTTTCCCATGCAGCATTAGCACATTGTGACCTCCTGGGTGTTTGAATCTCTACTCCACTGCTCTAGACGAGAGATATTATGCGTTTTCCAGACGAGTCTAGTCCCTGCTAAGTGATCATGCAGGATAAGTGATCTCTCTGGAGGACTACAATGTTGATTTAAACTTTTCCACTCTTCCATTTCTTCTTTACTCCAGTTAGAAGCAGCAAAATACAACCATTGTTTCTCTTCCATTCTTGTCTGATTGGTACACTTGGCCCATTTAAGTGTACCTGCCTCTTATTGGAGAAATTGTGTTTATTTCTTCTGTCGGGTTTTACCTGCGAGTGTGTCCTTTAGGCAGATGTACTGGTGTGACCCTGTTTTCACTCAGCCATGTTGTGGGGTGTAATGTCACTTCATTTTCAGGTGCCAAGGCATAGATTGTGCCGGGGCCAGAAAAGAGGGCCATGGCCAGGCAGAGACACCACGAGAGAGCCATCCTTGTCAACACAAAAACGGCCGCTCACTTACACTCGTCTGGAAAACAGAGAATGTCAGTTTAAAACAAGAGATAAAACCTTTCATAATGTGCTTCTGAATTCCCATACTTAGTATGTACTAAACTGTATTAAGATCTTTAGGGACTTCTTTACATGAAGTATGTGCTTGAGATCTGAGCATATACTACATCCGCCATGTGCACTGTACTTTGACCATTATGTTATCCCTTCGACCCATGACATACTAATTATAAATAGTTAGAAAAAATTTGCAAAACTGATGTTTAATTTTTGAGAGTGAACAAAACAATAATTTACCTAGAAAACATTTTTTTTTTTTTGACAAATTACTGTTAAAATTCATAAACTGTAAGTCACTTTGGAAAAAAGCTTTAAATGTTTTTGCTATGGCACTTGAAATAAGACTGAGATTGAGTTTTTTTAACATTAACATAAGAATCTGATGTTCCACAGATGTTCACAATCTTCGCAAATGTAGTATCATTCAGATAAGGTTCATCTACCACTGTTCTATTCATATGACATATTTTCATTTGCATACTATTTAAAGAAAAAAATGCATAAGTGTACAGACTGGTGAAAAGTTGATTTACCGTATCTTGTCAGTCCATCTATTTAGATTACAAACGGCTTATGCTTGGCTTATGAAAGCTGCAAGACAAATGAGGACATCTGGAAGTTTCATAGGAGCTGATATTACAGCAGATTTTCTTTTACTTTATCTCATTTCACTAAGTGTAAATCCATCATACTTAAAACATCTGCCTTGTCCTTGATGTGAAAATTAAGAGATAAACTTCCAAGTTAAAATTAAAATTAAGTTTAAAAAAAATTCTAAAACCTGTCAAAATCCAACATTGACGGCAGAAACTCACATTCCCAGCTAAATCCTGGGATAGATCTGGACTCAGGATGACGTGTTAGATGACAGTGCTGTTATTTATCTCCCAAGGTCCTGACAAACTGACTTGTGTTTCTACCGACATTCAGCACAAAGATTATTCATTACGGCTGACAAGCAAAGAACAGAGCTATCAGTCAGTCAGTTGATTCTCACACTCCATCTGTTGTGAGGGCAAGATGAGAGAGAGAGAGAGAGAGAGAGAGAGAGAGAGGGAGGAAAACGTGAGAGGATGAGGGAGAGAAAGTTAGCCTCATTCCAGCTGATGATTCATTGATAGCAGGAAACATTTGCCTTTATTCAGAGGGAATTATTTATATAAGCAAGGAAAATTTGCTATCCGCTAGAACTCATTGCTCTCTGCTTTGACACTCCACACAGAGACGAGAGCGGCACTTCAGCGATGCCTGGCAAACACACTTGAATCTATGGCTCTATTTTTAACAGGCGACATCAAATTGGTTTACCGTGGAAATGTAATTAAACTCCTCTCATTATGTATGAACAGCAGGCTGCTTTGGTTGTATAAAAATCCATCGACAAAGAGAACAAACCCAACCAAAACAGCACCTGGGGGTAATCTGAACACTGCCGGGCGGCGGCTGTGGGGGAGAGTTGACGAAGTTTGAAACTCTCAGATGTTCAGTCGGTGTTTATCTGCAGCTGATGGGCCCAGTGATGTGAGTTCACGTCTCCGGGGAGAGAGAGGCTGCGATCAAAGCCGTCATGCTGAAAAGGGTCCCCATAACAACACGAATGGTTGTCGCTGGGGGAACGTGGCCCCGTAGATCGGATGACAGACGGTGGAGTGAACGCGTTTGAGACGCGACGCGCTCTCATCACCCAGCCTCTGCTCTGATCATGACTGCTGAACAGGCCCTCATTAGAAACAGAGGAGAAGGATGGAGGGGGTGGAAAAGAAGGAGGCAAGGAAAGCGTGAAGGGAGGCGAGAGAGAGAGAGAGAGAGATGGGAGCGGGAAAATGTCCAGGAAGATGAAGAGAGGGATTAAGAAAGGTGAAAAGAAGACAGTGAAGGTGAGAAAGAGAGGATCGGAAGGGGAAAAAAGAGGTAAAGGTCAGAGTGAACGAGGGAGGAGCCGGGAGGAGAAAAGGGATGGAAAGAAGTGTAGAAGAAAAATGGAAGACAAAACTGACACGTCCACATAAATGTGAACGTGAAAAAGAGCTGGACAGATAGTCATTTAACCTCCGAGTTAGTGAACCCCAAATGAGGTAAATCTTTTGCATAAAAAAATGCAAATATCTCCTCCCAAAATATTTTGCATTAAGAAAAAAAAAAAAAAAAAAAATCTTTATGCAAAGTATTATTTCTAAAGGTTTTACTTGCCCATGTGTTTATAGGACAGCCTGTGCGTCCAGTAAATCTCACCCCAGTTTTATATCTCTCTTTATCTCTCAATCTCTGTTTACTGTGATCTGTGAGCTCGTATTACTGTACACTCTCTCGCGCGTTCTTGATTTGTTGGAGAGCTTGTTGATGGCATTGGTGGCTGTGGTGTCATGTGACACATGCTCTTTGCAGGGGTCCTGACTGTTCCCAGGGGAGCCAGATATAAAGAGAGAGAGAGAGAGAGAGAGAAAGGTGAGAGAGGTGGAAAAGAGAAGAGGAAAGACAGAAAGGGACTTCAAACTTGAATGGTATAGAATGAAAACTGAGAACTTGTGCAAAATGTGGGCCATAGGGGGGGAAATAGACAGAGATGTGCTCAGGCGAGAGAAAAAGAGTTTAGTGAAAGACTGAATGAGATTATGGATGGAGCAGAAATATATTATGGTTGTGAATTTAGGATCTAATTGTTGACTTCAAGAAGTCAAGTAACACTAATTTGCTTGGTCTTTTTTCCTTGCTGTCTCTGTCTTACTATCCAAATGTAATTAATTCATGGCCATGTAATTACAATGCTAACACAGCAATATAATGCCCATATTTACAAAGGAAATGTTATCATAAAATCTAACAAAATTAAACTTTTTATATTTTTATACATTTTTTATACATTTTTATATATGTAATATTATATTAATGGTTTTTAACGGTTTTTAGATTTTATAATATAACATTTTTAATCAGATTTATTCAAATATCTTATGTTTTTAGATTTTATAATCGATTTCTTTAGGTAAGATTTCAGTGTCATCAGATTGACACAATACATTTTTATTTTTTATTTTTTTTTTACAAATTTGTATTTTCAGATATTGTGATTCAGTTTGAGTTTCATCCACACTATGAGGAGTTTGTGAGCGCTGTTCTGGATTTCCCTGAAACTGAAACACCATCTCAAACCACAGACATCTCAGCGCTGTTCTTATGGGCTATTTAGTGGTCAAAGAAACACGAGTAAAGACACACGCATAGAGAGGATGATCCCAGTCTCATGTAACAAAGTAAGGGGGCAAATAGAGATATAATAGATAGAAAATAGAGATTGAAGAAAGAGGTCTCCTGTATTAATAAACATTTATACTTTTTTCGTTCAAAACAACTTGCATTATTTCTTTGATTTTAACAGAGAACTGAACCCATGACTTTGGTGTTGCTATTGGTATTGCTATGGTTGTTGAGTCCCTGACAAGTAATCACAGACACACAAACATACAATCGCATGTACTTACCTCAGCCAGTGCTCAGGACTTACACTCTGAAGAAAGATAAGAGGAGAGGTGAAGAAGTAAACGTGTCAGATGTCTTCTGCACTGAAGCTCACAGAGTCACAGTAACTCCCCTGTCCTCCTGGAGTCTTGAAGATAGAGGTAAAACAAGAGAAAAAGAAAAGCCCTCCCACCCTTCTCCTCTCCTCTTTCTCCCTTATTCTCTCTCTTCTCTTGTTTCCTCTCCTTTTCTCTCCTCTGTTTTCTCCCCCCGACCCAGATCGGTGCAGTCTGATAACTGAGGCGCTAGTCAAACAGACACATGCGCATGTGGACTGTGTGCGTGTGAGTGTGTGTGAAAGAGAAGAGATAGATGATGGATAGAAGGATGGAGAAAGTGTCTGGTGAGGGCTGCCACTGTAAGAAGTGTGGTAGTGTGTGTGTGTGTGTGTGTGTGTGGAGTAATTGCAGAAAGAACTGGGGAGGGTGTATGGAGATGTGTGTCTTTGTGTGTGTGTGTGTGTATGAAGATAACGGATGTGTTAATTACATTTGGGGACCCACACCAAAGAGAGTTTCCATTAATTCTCATAGAAACCCAAACCATAAACATCTTAATTAAAAACTAATTTAATTTAATTTAAATAAAAAAATATTTTTTAGATTTTTTAATACTTTTAGATTTCTTGTTATTTTAATTTGTCCCAAAATTGCAATTACCAGAATGCAGGAAAATCTCTTTAACATTACTGCTAGGCTACCAAAAATTTTAAAACCATTGTTTACATTAAATGTAATTATTTAAAATAAAAAATAAAAATCTACTTCAAGTCTGAACTTATTTAATTCTTATTTAAAAACACAGATTTCCATTTATTGGAACAACCCTTGAAAATAATGGGAATGAGGTGTCCAGGTAATATTACAATACACACACACACACACACATTCTTTTTCCTCTTATTAAAACATATTGTCATAAAAAAACTTAAATTAAATCTATTAAAAATGTGAACAATTTCATATAAAAATAAATAACTAGTTCATGCAAAAATTTATGTTTAAACAATATATATTTAATACATTTTTGGACATGTCAATGTACATGTATGCATCCTAAATGTAAATCCATCAATGTATGTTGATATTATACAAGTGAATATAAAAGACAGATGTTTTTTTTTAATTACAAAAACATACTGAAATGTAGTTTTTTAGTATATATGTATCTATATGAAATGTACATTGCCTTATAGGTAATAAATGGCACTATCACTGCTGATATAGGGCAATATGTATTACGTTACAGGCACAGACATATATATCGGCCTATTAATCATAAATGCATGAGCACTGAACATAAAGTCGCTCCAGAGCACACACCTGAAGCGTGGGTGTGTGTGCGCTTGTGTACGTATTGTTCTAAAGGTCAAGTGCTCTTCTCAGAAAGATTGAATATGTACATGTAATTGTAAGTGTTTTTCCCGAACTCGACACTGTGCCTCTCTCCTCCACACAATGCAATCTCTCGCATCTTCCACCCCTCTCTCACATTCTGTCCATCCTCCACAGCAGAATGAAAAGAGCTATTTGCATTGTGTGTGTGTGTGTTAAGCATGTCTCCTGGGCCTTTTTGAATATATTCTATGGGTGCTTCAGCTATGCTATTGAGGTAATGAGAACACTCCACCCATCTGGTCATTGTGTGTGTGTGTGTATGAATGTTTGTGACCCCAGATGCAGCAAGGAGTTGCATCGCTCACAAGTAAAACCAGAGCTCACCCAACACTCGGTTTCCTTGACTAATAAGTCCTAATGAATCTAGAAAAATGGACTTATTTAAGTAGGTAAATGGGAGAAAATGGGAGTAAACAAATGGGTTGCCTTGCTGTCTTCTTTTGGCATACACAGGCAGCTGCCTATGAAGTGTGGCCCTGGCCCAAATGACAAACTTGACATGTATTTGCAGACTTGCGATGATCATTGGTTTACATGTTGTTTGTATTTTAGCTGAGAGCAACAGGGTCTGGCCCACTTCAAAATCCGTTTGTACTGCCTGAAGTCGGGCTCTCTCTGTTACTGCCGGGGTTTTGAAGTTTTGATTTATAACTGATTAACCTTTTGGAATTTACCAGAGATACTAAAAATGACAGACATGTACATGAATGCACAAATACATGTTCCATCAGCTCTCTCTCCTTCTGAGTTTGCGACTGCTGGTGTTCTGTTTTACTCACTCTCTCATTCTCTTTCACTGGTTAGTTTTTCTTTTTATCATGCAGAATTTCTGTCTCTTGTGTTCTTCTTAATAATTCATTCACCATATTTGCTGGATGCTTCTGTCTCTGTACAGCATGAACACACACACACACACACACACCCCTACAACATATCTTTAATTAAAATAATAGATAATAAGTTTTATCAATTATTTATGGCTTGTTAAAGGTTTCTCACAAAGATCCCATTAGTCCTAAAAAGATTTTAAGCATATTAAATGCTATATCGTGCAGTTCAGAGGTTATGACAAGAGGAACTCTGTAGCTCAGGACAAACTCCTGCATAACACAACACAACTGGCAGAAAGAGAGAGAGAGAAGGGATAGAGAGAAGACATAATTGAGAGAGATATGAAAGTGGTCTGTTGATAGTGATCCGAATTTTAACAGCAGTTGCCCATCTGCCCATATAAAACTGGATTCTCTCCAGGGACCCAAAAGACAGAGTGAAAGAGTGTGTGTGTGTGTGTATATATATATATATATATATATATATATATATATATATATATGGTGCATCACATCACCATTTTGGAATATTTTAATGCTATTTTTCATCTTTAGGCTGCTAAATCACTTTAGTTGAGAAACTCACAGTTTTTGTCATAACAATTAAGCACACTAAAAAAAGAAAAAAAAAGAAAAAGGAACAGACGATGAGAAAAATGATCTTTAATCTTTAGTTGACTAAATCACTTAAATAAATCTTAATCTGACTGAATCAGTTAGTATTAACATTTTAATTGATTCCCTTTTTCAAATTTGTCAATTTCACATTTTGTTAGTTTACTCTTTCTCTGTTATATTATACTTTTAGTATTCTAAACATTTATATTACGTTACTATATATTTTCATTTTTTTTATTTCAAATTCTTTAAATAAAATTTAATTTCAAATTCAGTTTCATTTCAAACTATTATTTCACATTTAATTAATTAATTTTATTTTGTTATTTTGTCTTTAATAATGATTTTCTAGTTATTCTAGTACTATTTTGAAGTGCCAAACAAACTTGACTTGTTAATTTACGTTATACTTTATTTGACATTGAATTTGCATTTTTATATTTTACTTTGGCAAAACAAATGTACAGTTTTTTGTCACACTAATAAAGCACAATAAAACTGAATTAGAGAAAAAGGGGGGCAATATGAAGAAAAAAACAGAAGAGAGGAAGAATGTCAGTGATTGAGGGAAAAATATTCACTCATAAATCTTCAGCTGTCATGTGCATTGTCTTTTTAACCAGTCAACATGTCATTTTTACCCAGAGTTCAGCTTGACCTCCCAGTGCCTGATGTCATGGCTGCAGCAGGTCATGGAGTCACTCTGATCTCTCATCCAACGGGAGTTTAGTGCATGACACATGTACATGATCTCATCCATACAAGAATTCCATATGGATTTGTTATTCCTGTCCTGCATCTGCATCCATTACAACAGCAGGATAGCTGTCTGTGTGGCCTCAGAGAGACACTAGAGTTGTGGCCAGAGATGGTTGAAACATCTGTGTATGTGTGTGTGTGTGTGCTGACACACAGTCTGAAGCAGAGCATATTACAATAGATCTCTTAATGAGATGGTCTGTGTGTGTGTGTGTGTGTGTCCTGAAACAGTTATAACTGATTAAGGGGGAGGGTCTCGAGAGAGCTGAGGGGAACATGATTTGACCCCAGGGGTCGTGTCTCCCCACTAGACCTCATTTCATTTAATTTTTGCCAATAAAAGACCCTCTTTCTTCTCCCTTTCTTTCTGACTTACACATTAATTAAAGATCTGCCAAGCTTTGAAATGTTACCATTATCATGCTTATTATCTTCTTAAGCACAGACAGAACTCATTCCTGAACACATGCACAATAAAATAATATTCTGGGTTAAATACAAGTTAAGCTCTTTTGACATTAGAATAGAAAATAATTTTGATTAATAATACAATTACAATGGAAGTGTAAGGGGCGAAAACATGATTGTTATGTAGACTTTGTCTTTGACATTGAATTTGCATTTCTGTGTTGTTGTTTTTTTACACTACTGTTCATAAGTTTTGGATCAGTAAAACTTTTTTTTAAAGAAATTTCTATTTATTCTATAATTGCTTATTTAGCAAGGATGCATTATGCTGATCAACGTTACAGTAAAGAATTTTATTTACATTATTACAAACAAATTCAATAAATGCTATTCTCTTGAGAATATTTCATAATGATTTCAACAAAAGTATTAAGCAGTACAACTGTTTTCAACATTGATAATAATATGAAATGTTCATTGGGGACCAAATCAGCTATTAAAATTATTTCTGAAGGGTCATGTGCACTAAAGACTAGAGTAATAATTGCTGAAATAAATATCCAGCAAATTAGTAAAATACAGTAAATTACATTTTACATTTTATTCCAAAAGAAAAAGGTTCTTTTAAATTGTATTAGTATTTTGCAATATTAATGTTTTATAAATAAATGCAATAATATAAAATATTAAATAAAAGTATTTTTTTGTTTTGTTTTGTGGGTAGGTGTGTATGTGTGTGTGTGCAAATAAATGCAGCCTTGGTGAGATATTTTGAAAAAAAAAAAATAAAAAAATAAATTACATTAAATTAAATTAAATTTATGCATTTAGCGGACGCTTTTATCCAAAGTGACTTACAGTGCATTCAGGCTATCAATTTTTACATATCATGAATAACAAATAATAATAATAATAATCTTACCGACCCTAAACTTTTTAATGGTAGTGTATACATTTTTTTTTTTTTTTGACAAAATGAGTAAGAAATCAAAATCATTTTTCATGGTAATCAATAAAACATGTATTTAGGTAAGAGATTAGTAAGTATACAATGTTACCAGTAATTATTGCAAATTATCTTTCTAGTTTTCATGTTTTAACTAATATACTGTTCATATATCACAGCTTTTATGCTGATGAAAATACGTTTTAAATAAATACAGTATATATCCGAATAAATACATAAATGTAAGCCGGAAGCCTATACATACACGAACACACACGCACACACGCGCGCACACAAACACACACACACACACACACACACACACACACACACACACATATATATATATATATATATATATATATATATATATATATATATATATATATATGTATATATATATATATATATATATATGTATATATATATATATATTAGGGGTGTAACGATACGCGTATTCGTATTGAACCGTTCGGTACGACGCTTTCGGTTCGGTACGCGGTACGCATTATGTATACCGAACGGTTCGTTGGAGTAATTAATTATATTTGAAAAAAAAAAAAAAAAGAGAGAGAAAGAAATATAATGATATGCGTTCAACAAGGTAGCCCAATAACCCAAACAACGTAACAGGCAACGCCCCTGACACTCCCGAAGAAGAAAAAAACACCATCTTATATGTTTATGTTAGGCTACTCAGCAGGCGCTCGCTCACTCAGTACGCGCTGAAGGCTCGTTGCAAAATAGCCAATGCGTTTAACAGACTAGAAATGAGAAGATCCTGCAATAACCAACAGGTCTGGTGTTTGGGTGCACTTTGGATTCCCTTTAAGCTATAATGGTGATGGCAAGAGAGTGGTGGATAAAAAAACAACGGTATGTCGCATCTGCAACATGACAGGGTACACCAGCGGGATTACAAAAAAAAAAAAAAAAAAAAAACAGCGGGAATATCTGGGATATATGCGTCAGTACTATCTGGGAAAAGACGAAAAAAAGGAGAAACATGCACGCAGCAAACTATCCCTGCAGCATTTAGACACTATAGCTTACAGGGAATCCAACCCAAACACCAGACCTGTTGGTTATTTTAGGATCTTATATTTCTGGTCTGTTAAATGCATTAGACATTTTGCAACGAGCCTTCAGCGCGTGCTGAGTGAGCGAGCGCCTTAGGGGCCGTTCACATATCGTGCCTAAAAACGCATGGAAAACGCTAAGCACGTCTTTCTCCTCCTTTCCAAAGCGCTCGGGCAGAAGCGCTCATGAGGCGTCTGTCTTTGCTAAGCAACAATGACGTGCTCTCTCCATGAGACGCGGAAATTTCAGCGAAGGATAAATGGATTTGCAGCTCTAAAAATCGCTTGCAGTAGCTCTGCTACTGAATTTATTTCAAAATTGCAATCCATATACAACTATGATCAGCTGTTCCTTCATCTTGGCTGAGCTCTCAACGTTGTTACGGGAAAGGATGAAGCTGATTGGTTGGTTCTTGTCACATGACCCGCGGTGCGCTTGCGGCATTCTGAAAAGTTGAGATGTTTTTACATTTTGCTGTATCTAAAACGTATCGAACCGAACCGAACCGAACCGTGACATCAGTGTATCGTATCGAACCGAACCGTGAATTTTGTGAACCGTTACACCCCTAATATATATATATATATATATATATATATATGTATATGTATATATATATATATATATATATATATATATATATATATATATATAGTAAATATTTATATATATTGACAGATAGTCAAGTCTAAATGAAAACAAGGCAACACAGGACCAAACTACATTACATATGAACAACACAATACATAAGAAAATCACAGCACACATGAAACTCAAAGCATAACCTCAAAATGTCACAACTCAGAATGATCATGCAACACAATGACGGATATCAAACCGCACCATAAAGCAAAACAAAGCAGAAGATGCTGGCAGACGAGATGATTCTTGACTGCACTACAGCTACAGGAAACCAAACCCACTTTAAAAGCTACTGTACAAATGTAATGAGATCTGATTATTCTGCTGCACTTCCTGGAGTCATATAGACACGGAAAACTCGATCTACTTGTTTGCAAATGTTGAGAATCAATTTTTCACACTTGGCAGACATGATTGGAAGCGTTTAGTCTTTGGAAAAGTGGAAGACATCCGTGATGTACTGGAAGGGGAAGTTACTTTGTGGTGGGATGCCATTTAGTTACTCTCCTCTTTTTCTCTTTCCATCTAACAATCTCTTCCCACACTTTATCACACCCTTCTGCAACTCTTTCTCTCTCTCAAGCCCCTTCCCCCTGCCATCTCTCTCTTTCTGATCCATTTTTCATGCTTCAATCTATTTTCTCTCGTCCATTTGCAATGGTTTACTGTAAATTGTCCCCCTCCTTGTCTCATTCTGATGCATTACGAGATTCTCTTTCGGTGTCCTTCCCTTTCCCCGTCTCTCTGCATATTATCTATTCTTCTCATCCCTGTTCACGTATTCTTTTATGTCTCTCATGTGCCATCCATCTCTCTCCTATTAAACACCACCCCTCCCCTCAATTAATCTGCTCTCCATCCCTCTGTTTAAGGTTATAGCCCAATAGCCCCCCCTCTCTTGCTGTCCCTCTCTGCAGTAATTGCGTGTGTGATCCATGATACATGCCGCTGTCCCTCAAAATGCAGTTTTTGTTGACTAGATTGCAGCACTGAGTCCCAACATATACACAACTACATGCACAAAGCTATACAAAAGCAACTGAGATATTTAGACTTTTATTACATCCCATTTTTTCAGACTTTAAAATTAACAGAGGTGAAGAAACTATTATAATCCACTCTTTTAAATATTTAATCCCCCCACTTTTTGGCCTGTCATTGTGTTTTAAGTGCTTTGATTTGCTTGGCTGCAAACAAAGAAATGAAAAAAGAAAAAACTATATGCAAATATTGAATTTTGCACAAAAATAAAATTAAAAAAACCTTTGAAAAAGGAATTGTTTACATTTTTACCTAATACTTTTTAGAAAATAAAACCTTTTATTCAGCCCGTATATATTAAAATTTATCAAAAGTGACAGTAAATACATGTATAATGTTACAAAATAACTTTTGAATGTTCTATTTTAATCCTAAAAATATTAAGCATAGCTATCGTATTTTTTCATTATAGTGATGATAATAAGAACATTTTCTTAAGTAATAAATCACCATATTAGAATAATATACAAAGGATCATGTGACACTGAAGCGTGGAGTAATAGCTGCTGAAAATTATGCTTCACCATCACAGGAATAAATAACAGTATAATATATTCAAAAATATATAATAATAATATATATATATATATATATATATATATATATATATACATAATTTTAAATTGTAAGAATATTTCATAATATCCCTATTTTACAGTATTTTTAATCCATCAAATGCAGAATGCAAATGACTAGCTTTCTCAAGGTATCAATTATTATAACTTCTAGATAATTGTCATGTCACCTAGTTTATTAAAATTCATGAGTCCAGCTGATAAGGTTTAAAAAAATTCCACCTGGATAAAGCATCTAAAGGTATTTAGAGGGTGCTTTCTGGGGCAAGACACAGCTTTGGTGAGCCCATCTTCATGGCTGCGGTAGAGAGAGGAAGAAGGGACACAATGTGTGTGTGTATGTGTTTGAACATGCATAAACATGAGAATCTCATATTCAGATGAAACAAATATATAAGACTTACACATGAAATCCTGAAACCAGCGCTCCGACCGGTCAACCAGACAGGATGTCCACTCCCTTAGGGTCACCTCCTTATTTTTGTTCTTGTCACATGACCTACGCGCACACACACAAACACCATATTATTGAAAGTGGAGTCTCTTTGCCTTTGCCTCTTGTTTTTGATTTTCTATATCCCCGCTGCTATCAGCCGTAAAGGACACCACTCACATTAGAACAGTAGGAAGGCAATAAGCATCAACAGCTTTGAATAAGAGAGAGAGAGAGAGAGAGAGAGAGAGACTGAGAGGATGAGCGAGAGAAGAAAGATTGAAAGAGGATGAGAGAGAGAGGGGTGGGTGAAATCCTGAAGGCATGTGTACAATAATCAGAAGGGTGCTTGGGAGGGTTTGCAGTAATATTATGCAAATACAAAGGAGGTCAGACAGGAGAAATCATCACAAAATCACAGTGGCGAGGTGACTGTGTGTGTCATTTTCTGTGTGTGTGTTACTGGAAGAATCTTTGAGCGCAGTGCTCCAGTGGCATCCGCTTATAGCGAAGCTTTCTCAGATCTCTCCTGCTTAACTTCCCGTCCTGGTTACGATCCAACAGAACAAACCTTCTCTGAAAAATAAAGGGAGAAAAGAACAAAGGATCGGGACTTAATGCTTCTATCACAAATTCACAACTGAACAGAAAAGAAGATTCCCTATCATCCATTGGCTGAGATAGCTTTTTATGGGTGTCTGATTAGAAATCATAACTGGCATTGAGAATTATTTATCCTCATTTAATATTTAAATTAAAGTGTTTTGAAGTACTTTATACATATTATATTCAATTAGATTTTGATTAGCAAGCTAACAGCTTAGCCTACAGGCTTAAAATAGTGCTGACTGCTTAAAAAAAAAGAGTTACACTGCACACTTACACTACTTTGACAATAGAGTGAATTTTAGAAGGGTAGCGTGACTAGCGTCTCAAGGGAATGCTTAAAGCTGGCATGAAATGGATATTCACACTATCTGTTTTCTAAATGCGTGTTATTGATCCTTTTGTGAACAATTCATCCATACATGTGTTTAATAATAATAAAAAATGCTGTAACTCGATCTTTGAAACAACAGACTTCAATCTGATGACGTAAACCGGATTTCTCTGATCATTTCATCAAGGGTTTGTGTGGATATACATGAACCAAGAGTTTCTTTTGACTGTTGACATATTTATGAATCTTGACATAAAGCATCACAAATACACACAATGTAAAGTTTTTTAGTAGTGTGTGTGTGTGTGTGAGTGCTGAAATGCAAAAATGCATGCATAGCGTGAATGACCTAAGGATGGCATAGGCCCTATGTTTAAGTGAGTTCAGTGCATTTCTTTGCTTTCTTTGTTTTACCTCTGCGAGTTGGATTCGCTGGGTGTGTGTGAGGCAGATTTGAGAAGGAGCGGCTGGTGTGTATTTCTCTCCCATTCTGCTGAGGAGTAAGAACCAGTCCTGCAGACGGTACGGGAACTGACCGAACTCTTCCTCAGAGCACTCAGCCTCGCTCACTTACAGAGAAACCACAAGAGCGTTTTTTAGACAACATCACTTGTCAGTGATTGAATGTGCATTTAAGTATAATGAAGCTAAAACTTTTTTGGTGTCAAAAAACAAACAACATCTAAAACAGTAGAAGTCATCAAAGAAATGTTAATGATTTCCACTAATATCATTACAGCATTCCAAACTATCAACTACTTACCAATAAAAAATTTAAAAAATGGTTTCCTGGAATGTGTTTTGGGACATATTCCATTAGAGTTTTAACCAATAAATGGTGACAAATTAGGCCTACCAATAAAGGACCCACAGGGATCAAGTTTGAATTAAAACCAATACGATTCTTATTATAACCAGTGAACCATTATAAATTCTGTGATGGTTTCTGTTTATTAGTTGGTTTGTTTTTCAGCTGGGTGTGTGTTTCTACCAAGACAAGCTCCATTATGTGCCTTGCCAATGCGTCGTTTTTTACGGCAGGCCTCCTTGTGAAGAAGACAGTCGTTGCTGTACGTCTTGCCCATAACGCTGCACACTGCTGCCCCCTGCCTGTAGAAAACAACATCCACACACAAAGTACTTCTCGACTGGGTTGGTTAGAAAACAGCATTAAAAAACAGCAGGTAACAATACTAAACACAAATAACACAATTCAACACACCATATAATTGGGCAAAAATAATCTAATTTTGTAAATGGAATGAGAAAATGCTCTTCATATTTTTTGTTGTTGACATCACAGGCTGTGCGTCATATCAAACTGTACTATTTTGAGGCCAAATCAAATGTCACTTAGTAGAAGCAGCCAAATTAGACAGATGCCATCATGGACAGGTTGTGCAAAATCAGAAAACATGAAACAGTTACACAAGTTAAAAGAAAATACAGACTGCATTAATCTCACTTGCTGTGAGGATAAAAATAGCTTGTGCCTAGCAGTGTTTTGAGCAGTGAACTGTCATAAAACCATCAAAAGAGACATTTAGAAAACCAAAACTGTCGATTTTAACATGTCATGCAATTGAAGGTACGTTAATACTAATGAATCTCAATATATTTATTGATAGACTTTTTAATTAGCCTACTTTTTTAATGATAACTAACTTAGGTACTGTGAAGGCTCACCGCTTGATGTAGAAAGAAGTAAAGCTATTGTTAATGAATCAAGTTTAAAGCTGTTTAATTGGTTGTTTTAATATGTTTAACTACATAAGGTATTGTAAAAAAAAAAACATCCTGCCTGGTATGTTTTAATAAAATATCATATTCTTTTTTTAACTACATCAGCATTTTTAAAGTGTGTCCCCTCAGGCACATCTTTTCTTTTTTTTTTTTTTTTTGAATGTGGCATCTATCTGCATTAAAGACTAAGTGCACAGAGCGAATATACCAGTAGTTAGATGTCTGGGTTGCTGGTTTGAGTCCAAGGAGTCCGTGAGCCGTGTCTTATGTCTGTTCTTAATCATGACACTGAGCTCTGAGCCGCACAGTTCATGCCACTGGCTCACTGTAAGTAGCTTGGCAAAGAAATCAGCTCAGGTGTCTTGGAAAATTATTATTAGTTTGCTAGAGTGTGTCTTACTGTTGGCAGGTCTTTGGACACACACATTTAGGAGTGAGAACTCCACCCTCTTTCACTACTTGGCACCAGGAACCAATAGGACTGTGACATTTCAACAATTTACACAGGGATTCTGAAGAGGAGAAAAAAAGAAAGAAAGAAAGAAAGAAAGAAAAGGTGAGTTTAATAGTAAAAATAATAAATAACTTTTTATACTAAATAAATAATGTTCAAAACCAGTCTTAAAATAATAGTGACATTAAATAACTATCTCACCTGGATCCACTCTGCCCAAATAAGGCCTCAACTTCTCTTCAGCCTGCCTCTGTTTACGCTGGGCTCTTCCACCCTTACACACACACCCAAATAAAGTTATAGAAGTTTTATATTTGTTCTGGTGATGGCAAAGCTGAATTTTCTGCAGTCTTCAGGGTCTGATCCTTCAGCTGTCGGTTAAATCCACTGCTTTTATAGGAAAAAGTAATGAACTGTAATTTATTTTTCAATTATTTTTCCCTAAGTCCTTTTCTTGATCTTTGAGATCTTCAAATATATGTGAGAATTACTGAGCATTTAAAGGCTTGATGGATGAGAGTCATATTGCGAGCATATTGCATGTGTGCAGAAATATGCTCTAAAAAAGGGAGAGGCACATGAATGAAGAATGCATATGAAATGAAGAAGCATTCACATTTACAGCAGTCTGTTAACCATTATGGCACAGTAAACGTAAACTTGTAAACTCTACCTTTCTTAACTCTTTTGGACTAATAATATTCTATGATAAACTTCATATAAACTAATTTAAATATCAAACATTTGTTTTGAAAAATCAATAACTTTTTGCTTGTTGCACACAGCATGGAATTTTTTTTATAGGGTATTTGGTTAAATTTAACAATCCAAACAAACATTTTAAATAATCTGACTTGCAACTGCTTGTTAAATCCATATTTAAAATGTTAAACATCACAATAAAATAAATTATTCAATTACTTTCTTAATTGACAAATAGACATATTTGCACATTTAATTAATGGTATAAAATGCTGTAAAATATAGCATTATATCATAAATTTATAAATAGGCTAAATGTATTTTTGAAATTGCTTTTCAAAAAAGCATTTGCCTATTGCTTTCCATAATCTTAATTTATATTTTTTTCATATTTAAAATAAGAACACATTGGCAACATGTTCTCATTAAAGCAACTATAAACCACTTACCTTGACGCCAAGATGAAGGGTAATTGTCATGAACAACAGATGACAGATCAGATTCATGGCTCATGGAAGGACGTTTATGGATCTGAAACATGCGTTCAACAGGTGACTTTTAAAGTGCCAGAATGCACTCAGATGCATAAAAAGTTTGTTCCTCAAAACAAAAACTTTCCAGAATGAGTATAAGGGAACGGGGACTGTGTTTAAAATTGAACCATTATCTCCCAAAGATCTGAATCTTCTTGAGGATATCGTGAGAGATGTTCTTCAAGAAAGCACAGACATAATGAACACTGCACAAGACATACAGAAAAAACAACATCCACGTTAAGAGCCACATGATCATAACCTGATGTCCAAAAAAAAAGAGATCATACTTATAAATGTCAAGATAAAAGAAAAGCACAAATCTTGATCAAAGCTGATTCTGTCTCATCTGCGTCTTCGTTAAATAACTCACAGTAGTCTCAGTATTGTGTATAAGCCCCAGAGTGCCCATTAGAAGTGTCTCTCTCTGTGCGTGTGTGTGTGTGCGTGTGTGTGTGTAGAATGGAGTGGCCCCATCACTGGGAAGTCATTACTGTATGTTACGGCTCAGAGCAGATAGAGTTACTTTAACAGAGCAGTCGTCCTGACAGAATCACCCTTTTTATTCCTTTGCCATTTCTTTTAATTGGTGTAAAAATTCTTACCAGAGTCTCTCCTCTCTTAGTTCTCTCTTTCCTTGCTATTTAATCACTTTGCCTTCTTCTTTTACTCTTTCTCTCTCTGTATTCCCTTTCATACTATCAGGCAGCCACATACCTTTCTTTTCTCTCTGCTCCTCCTTTAGGTTTGTCTTATTTCCCCCCCATCTTCTCTCTTCAGTTGATAAAATATTTCTACCAGCTCCTCTTACCTGGCTCTCTTCTCCTCCATTTCCTCTCCTGCTTTTTCTGGCTTCACCTGAGAAGTCCTTAATTAGCAGATCCATTAACAGTATGGACACACCAAACACACACACACACACACACACACACATGGACTGTGAGCAACATCTAAAAACAGTGCAAGCCTAAACTCTCTCTTTTCTCTCCTCCTACTTTGTACTGCGTTCCTCCATCTCTTTCTTTGGCCTGTAAATCTTTTTGTCTGTAAAGTAAAGCCAAAATTAGAACCAGAGCTCTTCACTCCACACACATAAACAGATGAAATCTACTGTAGGTCCATGGGCCGGATGGCATGAGTCTAAACTATGCTTTGAAATCCCAAAACAAAACATTTTTTCAATCTGTTGAGTATGTAATGTCATAATAATCCACAAATCTCCACACTCAAGCAAACTGAGTGACAGAAAACTTAATTTGCATGAGTATGTTTGTGTTGTTTTTCTGTGAGTAAAGCTTTTGCAGGTGCCGATGTGTCTATTTGAAAGGCTTTTGATTATAGTCACAGGCATAAATAGTTTGTATCCTCTGTGGTGTCCTGCAGCCTTAAGTACAGTATCTGACCTCTGTGCCCTTTGACCTACACATGAATCATTTTGTCAGGACAGCATTTTTGTTTGCTATTCATCATTTATGCTTTTGTTTTTGTCACATTGGTGGCAGATCTCTCCCACATGTTGGTTCATATGTTATTAATTTAGCATAACAAGGAGACTAATGCTCCCATTATGCATACAAAGAAACAGAGATGCAAATGTGGAGTGATGTGGCCCTACCACTGCTGCATTAGAGACACCAGCACTGGAAACAGTTGTTTGCTTGCGCCATCTGGTGTTCACTGGATAAAGTCAGTGCACTGAGATGTCAAATCAAGTTAAAAAAAAATTATAAAGCACTTTATACAATATTAATGTCAGATTCTGACTGTTTTAAATTAGCTTCACAAAAAAAAGGAAAATAACAGTCTTGCAAAGTTCATCAGTTATGAAACACCTTCAATTTCAGTTGTAAAGCTCTACAGAAGCGGAAGATAATAGTGTCATCATTCAGCTCAAGTCAGTTCAATGTTATTTAAGTTTAGTTTTATCAGTATTGATGTTACCAAGTTCATCCATTATGAAACAAGGTAATGTTTAGTTGTAAAGCAACTCTACAGAAGACAATAGCAATCACCTCAATTCGAAAGTGAAGTGACATGTGGCCAAGTATAATGACCCATACTTGGAAATTGTGCTCTGCTTTTAACCCATCCAACTGCAGAAATACATTAGTGAAAACACACACCCGGAGCAGTGTTTTTTTGAACGATATAGATCCTATTTACACTATTGAAAACAGCACATTTTCTTAGAGATAGATGCTATGTACACTGTTATGATCATCAGCTGGAGTGCCCATGAACTCTTATATAGGGCACTCCACTCATGACCCTGACATCTTCTCTTTCCATCAACCACCAGATGTCACCATAATCACTTGGACACTAGCACCTTTCATCCTGTTGCACCACACCCGAACTACATTCCCCATGAGTCAATGCATCACAATCACCTAGCCACACCTGCACCTCATTCATCAGCCTATTAGACACACACAGCTGCAGCTAATACACAGACACATATTTAAGCAGCACAATCACTCGCAGTTACTATGGAGTCTTGTTTAGCCCTGTTAGGCATTTCTGAGCATTTTTCCCTGTGTTTGTTATTCCCGTGTTTGACCTTTGGAATGTGTATTCCGACTCTGATTCTCTGCTGCCTGCCCCGATCTCTGCTTGTTTCTGGTTATCCCTGACATAACTGACGCCATTCCTGATTTCTGCCTGACCATTCAGTTTAATAAATGCTGCAACTGGATCCGAACGTCTCTGACTTGTTCATCGTAACATTCACCAAGTGAAAAAGCAGGATTATTTTTTTTGTGTGATATGCTATGCAGACTGAAAATAGCTAGATTATATTTATACTATGTCAATATAGCAGGATATTCTGCTCCTTACCTATTGCAAATAGTGGCAGTTATCTGCACCTCAGCATTGTAATACATTATTAAAAAGTATACTGTACTGTATAATTAGTTTCTGAGTATAAATGTAAATTTTGAGCTCAAATTATTAAATGGATGCCACCTACACTAACCCTACCTGATACTTTATTTTAAAAAATGGATTATTTACACACAAAAAAGAAATGCTTTTCTGATGGCACTTGAAAAGAGGAAAAAAAGTTTGGCAAAAGGCAGAATCGAACCCTGGTTGATCACGTCAAAAAGAGTATAAAAATAGGCTTTACCATCTACCAACAAGGCAGAGTATTTGCACTTACTGTAAAATAGACACTCTGATTTGTAAAAATTTTTTTGTTAAACACTTGACCAGCAAAGCAGTAAAAAAAAAACGGGGGTGCTGCAGCACACTCAGCACCCCCACTTCCCGCACCTATGGTGGTCAGCCATATTGTTGTGGCGCCCTGGGAGCAGTTGGGGGTTGGGTGTCTGACTCAAGGGTCTCACCTTTCTCGTGGTATTTAGGGTGAAAGAGAGCACTGGTCATTCACTCCCACCACCTACCTACAATACCTGCCGGACTTGGGACTCGAACCCTCAACCTTCGGGTTACAAGTCAGACTCTCTAAACAATAGGCCCTGATTCAGTTCAAGCATCAATTCTTGGATGTATTTTTTTTGCCCTCAGAGAGATGGTTTAAATTTTATATTCTGGTAATATTTTTGTGACTAATGTCCTGAAGCAGTTTATTCTGTGAATAGCAAGCTCCAGAAATTTCAGAAAGCCTATGTAAAATGGAAAGGGACTGAAAGGGTTCATGATGTATGTGTTAACTGTAGCTAAAGGGGAGATCTAATGCTATTTGATGAATTCTGACTTATTTTCTCTGAGTTGGATCCTCATGCAAACATGGCTTAGTTTAAAAAAACTAATTGGATGTATGGTGGAGTATTTCTTTGCCAATTACTCTCCTTCAGGGATTATATAAGTTTCAGAATTTTTTTGAGTATGAGCCGGCTTGACATCATAAAGGACGGAATCAAAGAAGTGTGTTTTTGGTTGTGAGGGAAAGATAACCTTGTTCAGCTTCCAAAAAACCTCAGCGTTAATGGGATAGTTCACCCAAAAATTTAAATTACACCATGATTTACTTACCCTCAGGCCATAAGTGTTTATGAATTTCTTTTTTCAGATGAATATAATCTGAGTTATATTTCAAAATGTTCTGGCTCTTCCAAGTTTTATAATGGCAATGAATAGTTGATATTCAATAGTCCAATAGAAGTCCAATAAACGGTGCCAATCCATCATAAAAAAAGTGCTCATGACTGGCCTTTTATAAAGAAGAGATGTATCTTTCTTTTATAAATCAGATAAAACCCATTAAATCTCCTGTAAATATTTTTGGCAGCATAAATAGTGCTACATTTATTTTGCTAAACAAGTTGTCAGCATCTCTCTTTTATGCTTTCACAGTTTCATTCTGAAATCTCTATGGTTTCTGTGCAGATTAAATTTTAAAATCTGGAGATGAGAATTCTTCCCAGTCTATCAAGGAAGAAAAAATATGTACTAAACTGTGTTTGCAGTAGTGGAGAGCAGGGTACATTGTTTGCAATATGCTCAATGGAATTCTTAAACATGCTGATCCTTAGGGGCATTTACAAATCACAAGATAACACAGCCATACAACATACAACTATAGTCTATATGGCAGACTACACGAAGCAGCAGACAGCAGGTATAAAGTATAAAAGTGGTGATGTAACAGACTGACAGATCTTTCAAATAGTGACGTACATCCAATTTAAACGGATTATCAAAAAAAACAATAAAATGTTAAGGACTTGGAGGCAGATGGAGGCAGATCTGAATGTGAGTTTGCGGGTGATTGTAATAAAGGGGCTGATTTTATATGTCACTATTATAAATAAATTGTTAACTGAAATAAAATAATAAAAATGTTAACTTATATTAGCTAGTTGCCAAAGCAACATTAAATTTGGTTTAACTTGTTGCACTAAAATAAATAAATAGTAATAAAATCATATAGACATAAAAAAACTATTTAAAAACTAAAATAAACAATAAAAGTATACATCCTATGTTAAAAAGGCCCGCTGTAAACAAGCTTTTATTTTGAAGTTTTCTGGTGATCAGCCAGTGTTTTGAATGTGATGTCATCGCAGCAACCTAAAGACACTATGCTCCGCCCACTTCCAGCAGGTGGCAATGATTAGTGTTTGGTAGAAATAGCCTGCACCAAGTAGGTGAAAGCAAATGTGCTCGAGGCTTTCTCAAGTGTTGGTGTTGTGTGCGTATGTTAGATGAACCAAGTAAGTTTATTTATGTACTTCAGCTTTTGATAGCTGTGACCCTTCTGAATTTTAGTTGATATTCATTGTTTAAGGTACTTTAAATGCAATTACTGGTTGTCATCACACATTCTTATGTAGGTTGTTCATTTAAGTGTATATTGCTACCTTCTTTGTATGAATTTACCTACTTGATTTGTTTATACTAATTTGTTATATCTTTTGTTAAAGACCACACCCAAATGGAAACACCAATGTAATGTCTGCAACATTTGTGAATTGTTGGGAAGAAAATAAATGCATCAAAGACTTAACCTGCATCTTTATGTCTCTTACCGGACATCTGTGGTGAACTAGTCCCCCCACTGGCAACCCCAACTGGTCTAGTTATACCAGTTTTCTTTATGGTCCTTCGAGCCGGAACTAGAGTTTTCCACAGTTATGGAGATGCAGCCATCAGATGATGTTCCTGTTGAGCGGCCCAGGAGACAATCATCTCTGCCTGCACACTTGCAGGATTATGACTTGACTGGCTACAGTCTACAAAGATCCTTATCACCACCTAGCTATTCCCATGAAACCCCCTGTGCTGTGTCACCTGAGGAGGATGTCAGGATGGACACCCCACATGTAGCAGCACATCACCATGACTATCACAGTCCTCAACAGTGGTATGTAACAGATCGATGGGATCAGCAGGTTGAAACCTTGAGAGAAGAAAATGCTGATTTAAGGAGACAACAAAGTGGCCTGATTACTACAGTTCAGCGGCTGCAGGAGGAAAGAGATGATCTTAAGCAGGCCAACGCCAAGTTTACATCTCAGATGTCTCAGCTACAAGCGGAGGTGAAACAATTGTTAAGTTGGCAGAATCAGTCACAGCCTCCTCAGGCATTGTCTACCTTTCCTGTACCTTGTCAGTCCGAAGCCCGAGACCGCCCTAAACCAGTTCCAGCCCCTAGAAAGCCAAGAGTAGCTGAACCTGTAGCAAATTCAAACTATGCCCAAGCCTCTTACAATGCATCGCAAGATAGTAGTTCAGCAGAAAGTGTGGAGAGCTATGAGGGTTCAAGCAGTCAAGAAAGTTTGTCCTCTTCTGTTGAGGGCATGAGAAATCTGTCCCTGAGCTCATCCAGGAAGAAGAATGTTAATACCAGTCCAGCAATTGTTAGACAAATTTGTCAGAGAAAGAGTGGAGGAACTCAAGCCGAGAATGTAAGAAGTTATGTTCGCTCTGGATCTCCACAATCTTCTTCCAGATGGCACAGCTTGTCTTCTAGGAGCAAGAGACGGCACCACCACTCTCTGAGTCCAACTACTGACCAGGAAAGAGTATATCGTGGCCCTACTCCTACAATTCCTGACCTGATTTACCCAAACCCCAGAGAGTTTGCACGGCTTAAGATTGCTTTAGAAAACATTCTACCAGCTGATGCTACAGAACGCTTTAAATTCCATATCCTGCTAGAACATCTCAAGGTTGAAGAGGCACAGTTAATTGCTGAATCTTACAGTAGTTCACGTCATCCTTATACCAACACTATGGATGCTCTCAATAAACAGTATGGCCAGCCACATCAGTTAGCATTACAGCGCATAGTGGAATTGATGGATGGGCCCAGCATCAGCACTGGAGATATTAAAACTTTTCGAATGTATGCTCTGAGGGTGAGATCCTTGGTGGGAATGCTGAAACAACTAGGTAAGCCTGGCATGGTGGAATTAAGATGTGGCTCGCATGTGTCCAGACTTCTGAGTAAGTTGCCACATGATCTGCGTAGCAGTTTCAGAAGATTTATTTATCCATTAGATGTGAAGATTCCAACCCTCCTTAACTTAGCAGACTGGTTAGAATATGAAATCCAAGTGCAAGAAGATTCCACAAGGTATGTAAGCCGTTCGGGCAGAGGATACTCAACCAGTTTGCCCAGGGATAGGTCAAGGAGGTTGACATCATTCAACAAGGGCACAGAGGTTCTGCTTAGCACAGAGAAATACCCTTCATCACCATCACATTCCTCAGCTGTCACTGCTAAGATCACCAAGGGGAAAGCTTACTGCCCTTATTGTGATAACAACAAACACACTTTGAATAACTTTGTAAATTTCTCTCAACTTTCCAAGTCTCAGAGGCAGAATTGGATTAAGGGGCACAACCGATGCTGGCGCTGTGGACGGGGCCATAGATCATCAGAGTGTAACCTTAAAATGCGCTGCAAAACATGCAATGGTCGTCACTTGCTTGTTCTTCATGATGTTAATATATGGAACAAGGAGAAAGTAGTGGAAGCAGAAGATCCATCTACTAGCCCTGTCTTGGGGGAGGCTGCAAATGAGGTGTTATTCATTGACAAGCCCCCAGGAAGTCGTAAGGTACTGTTGAAGATATGTAAAGTGATTCTAAGAAATGGAGATCGATCGATGACCGCTTATGCCATTCTGGATGATGGCTCCGAAAGAACCATCTTGTTAAATACTGCAGCAACCCGGCTGAAACTGGAAGGTAAGCCAGAGGACTTGCCCCTGCGTACTGTCAGACAAGAATTAAAGGTCCTGCATGGGGCGGCTGTTTCCTTTAACCTTTCACCAGCCCGCCAGCCAAACAAGATGTATCGGATCAATGGAGCATTCACTGCAGCGGAGTTGGGGCTTGGAGTGCACTGTTATCCTGTCAAGGCTTTACGGAAAAGGTACCGTCATCTTAAAGGACTTCCCCTCCAAGAAATTAAAGCTGCTCATCCAGTTTTGCTCATAGGATCTGACTGCCCTCATTTAATTACCCCAGTTGAGCCAGTTCGTTTAGGTCCACCAGGGGGTCCTGCTGCAATTAGAACTCTCCTTGGATGGACAATGCAAGGACCAGTTCAAGCATTACAGCATCTTCTTCGAGAGCAACAGTGTCTGTTCACAACAAGTTGGTCACCCTCTGCTATGTTGCATGAACAAGTTGAAAGACTCTGGCAACTGGATGTCCTTCCGTGGAGAGATGAGAGAATGAGTACTCGATCTGTACAAGACCAGCAGTCAATGAAACTACTGGAGCAAAGAACTTCTAGAGTTGATGTTGATGGGATTAAGCGATATGCTACCCCACTGCTAAGGGTCCAAAATATGCCCCCTCTTTGTGCACCTAAAGAAGCAGTAATGCCTCAGTTAAGAAGTCTGGAGCGGCGTCTCAGTAAGTCCCCTGAGCAAGCAGCTATCTACCAGGCTGAGATTAAAAGACTGGAGCAGGCAGGCTACATTGCTGAATTGCAGTCAGGAGCAGAAGACGCTCAAATAAGTTGGTATATCCCACATCACATGGTTGAACATAATGGGAAACATCGAGTGGTTTTCAACTGTTCATTCCAGTTTCAAGGGAACAATCTCAATGAATTGTTACTTCCAGGGCCAACACTGACTTCTTCATTACTGGCTGTGCTACTAAGATTCCGGGAGCACTCAATCGCGATCTGTAGTGATATTAAAGGAATGTTCCACCAGGTTAGACTCCTTCCAGAGGATCGGCCCCTTCTCCGTTTCTTATGGAGAGATCTGCAAAGAGAAGTGGAGCCTAGAATCTATGAATGGCAAGTTCTACCCTTTGGCACCACTAGTAGCCCATGTTGTGCGGTCTTTGCCTTGCAGAAGCACATCCTGGAGAATAGTCAGCCTGGTGACAAGGTACGTGATGCTGTACTAAAGGCGTTTTATGTTGACAACTATCTGCAAAGTCTGCCTTCTGTAGATGAAGCAAGGCTCATGGTAGACCAGCTGCAAAGTGTTTTAGCAGGAGGAGGATTCGAACTCAGGCAATGGGCCAGCAATACACCCTCAACCATTAGTCATCTACCAGTGGCATCCAGATCTGACAGTGCTGAGCAATGGATTGCAAAGGGTAATGCCATCAACCATGAATCAGTGCTTGGACTTCAGTGGAACTGTGAAACTGATACCTTGTCCTATAAGCTCCGTGCTGTAGAGTGCCAAGAGGTTACCATGCGCAACATCTATAAAGTGCTTGCTAGCCAATATGATCCTCTCGGTTACATTATCCCATATACCACACGTGCAAAGGTAATAGTACAGCGATTATGGGAAAAGAAGAGGGACTGGGATGATCCTAAACTACCTGAGAACTTAGTCAATGAGTGGAAAAGATGGGCAGGAGAGCTCAGTGATCTACAAAAGATAGTCTTACCCAGATGCTATTGCAGTGCACCAAAGGATGATGTTTCAAGCCAGCGTGAGATCCATATCTTTTGTGACTCATCCGAGAGTGCCTATGGGTCTGTTGCCTATCTTCGAACAGTAGATCAAAGGGGAGAAGTGGAGATCACCTTCATAGTGGCCAGATCAAGAGTGGCTCCTAAGAAACGTCTGTCAATACCTCGTTTAGAGCTATGTGCAGCCCTGACAGGGGCCCAGTTAGCAAAGATCCTGCAGAATGAATTGACTTTGCCCATTCATCAAGTTTTTCTTTGGTCTGATTCCACCACAGTTTTGACCTGGATTAAATCTGAATCCTGCCGATTCAAGGTTTTCGTTGGTACACGAATAACAGAGATTCAGGACCTTACCAGCTGCTGGGAATGGCGCTATGTGCATTCAGAAAGTAACCCTGCTGATGACATCACTCGAGGTAAAAGGCTGGCAGAACTTGGACCACAAAGCCGTTGGAATACGGGACCAACATACCTTCAACTCCCATCTGATCAGTGGCCGGTTCCACCACCATCCTGTTCCATAGCTGGTGATGAATTGAGAAACTCTACATTCTGTGGTCTGACTAATACTGTAATTCGTTTGTCGATCCCTGATCCAAGCCAATTTCTGACCTTCCAAGATTTATTGACTGCAACAGTAGAATCTCTTGGGGAACATGGGATCAATGTATCAGCTGAGGACTTTCAACAGGCTGAAATGGCTATCCTTCAGCAAGCTCAAGGGGAAAGCTTTCCTTCTGAGATGGCACAGCTTATGGCAGGGAAACCACTACAGACCAACAGTCGACTGCTTTGCCTCGCCCCCGAACTTGACGCTGCAAGCAAACTCCTAAGGATAGGAGGTCGTCTTCGCCGCTGTGAAGAGCTTGAGCCCGAGTCGATGCATCCTATTATCCTTGATCCCCGGCATCCAGTCACTACCCTTCTCATTAAGGAATATGATACGAAGCTATTCCACCCAGGTCCTGAGAGAATACTGGCGGAGATGCGTAGGAAATATTGGATTCTTCGGGGTAGGGAAGCAATTCGACGTTATCAGCGCAAAGATTGTCCAGTGTGTCAGAAGTTTCGCAAAACCCCACAGATACCCAGGATGGCAGACCTACCTCCTGCCAGACTACGTCTATTTAAACCTGCCTTCTATTCGACTGGCATTGACTGTTTCGGGCCATATTCCGTAAAGATTGGACGTAAAAGTGAGAAGCGCTGGGGTATTCTATTCAAGTGCATGACTACACGTGCTGTGTATATTGATCTTCTCCCAAGAATTGACACCGACTCCTTCCTGATGGCCCTCAGAAGATTTATAGCCAGACGTGGGAAACCTTTTGAGGTTTTATGTGATCAAGGTACTAATTTTAAAGGAGGGGAAAGGGAGTTGCATCAGACATATGCTGAACTAGTTCCGGAGCTTCAGGAACAACTTGCCAGTCAGCAGATTATCTTTCGATTCAACCCGCCTCATGCCCCACATTTCGGTGGGTGTTGGGAAAGGGAAATTCGTTCCCTGAAACAGGCTCTACAGGTCACTCTGGGAACTCAACCAATACCAGAGGAAACCCTTCAAACTGTGCTCATCGAGATTGAAGGGATTCTAAATTCTAAACCCCTGGGTTATACATCATCCAATGCCTCTGGTCCAGATCCTATTACTCCTAATTCGCTTCTTATGGGGCGGCCTGATTCGTCCCTTCCTCAAGTGATGTACCCCCAAAGTGAACTGTTGAGTCGACGTCGTTGGCGCCATAGCCAAATTATAGCAGATCACTTTTGGAAGCGGTTTATCAAGTTCTATTTGCCTGGTCTTCAGACTCGCAGCAAGTGGCAGCGAGAGTCACCCGATATCAAGGTGGGAACTACTGTTATGATTGTGGACCCTCAATTTCCCAGGGCCCTCTGGCCCATTGGTCAGATCTCTCAAGTATTCCCTGGGTTTGATAATAGAATCAGGACTGTTGAAGTGAAAGTTAAGGACAAGTCTTATGTGCGACCTGTGGCAAAGGTTGTACAGCTACCTGCGATACCAGATTGAAATTGACTTGCCTTTTTATAATGTACAGATTTCCACATTCTTTAGAAATCTTGGGGCGGCTGTTAAAAAGGCCCGCTGTAAACAAGCTTTTATTTTGAAGTTTTCTGGTGATCAGCCAGTGTTTTGAATGTGATGTCATCGCAGCAACCTAAAGACACTATGCTCCGCCCACTTCCAGCAGGTGGCAATGATTAGTGTTTGGTAGAAATAGCCTGCACCAAGTAGGTGAAAGCAAATGTGCTCGAGGCTTTCTCAAGTGTTGGTGTTGTGTGCGTATGTTAGATGAACCAAGTAAGTTTATTTATGTACTTCAGCTTTTGATAGCTGTGACCCTTCTGAATTTTAGTTGATATTCATTGTTTAAGGTACTTTAAATGCAATTACTGGTTGTCATCACACATTCTTATGTAGGTTGTTCATTTAAGTGTATATTGCTACCTTCTTTGTATGAATTTACCTACTTGATTTGTTTATACTAATTTGTTATATCTTTTGTTAAAGACCACACCCAAATGGAAACACCAATGTAATGTCTGCAACATTTGTGAATTGTTGGGAAGAAAATAAATGCATCAAAGACTTAACCTGCATCTTTATGTCTCTTACCGGACATCTGTGGTGAACTAGTCCCCCCACTGGCAACCCCAACTGGTCTAGTTATACCAGTTTTCTTTATCCTACGTTTTACACCATAAGCTATAGACTAGCCAAAAATATATAACACGTATTTGTAATAACGTGTACAGGGTCATCCAGATAATAAATATAAACTGCAAAAAGTGTATAATATTCCACATATTTAGTACACAAAAACGTGCCCATATCACATGTCAGAATCGCCATTCAATGCTCGCGCTCGCTCCCAGCCACACAGCCAGTCCGGAGCTCGTGCACTGTGAATCACGTCTGACGTCAGAGTCACACTTACAGCGCGCGTGAGAGCATGGTAGCAGCTCGCTCTCGGTGGGGTTAGAGATTGTTTGTAGGCGCGGGCCAAACGCTGAGCGCACGCTTTTCTAACACATTAGCTGAAGACAGGAAGTCCACCCGCCTGATTAAGCGTTATGAGCTAACAAACTACCTGTTTTAGCTCTTTGATGTCGTAGGCGTTTATGTAGAAGCTGAAGTGAATCGCTGTGAGCAAGCAAGGTGCGGATGAAGAGGATGCTGCTGGAAAGTGACGAAACATCACAAACATCATGATGGAGTCTCACTTCAGTACAGCATCACTGCTGTTCCGCAGCTTTAGCGCTGTAATTCTCGCGAAAGGATATTTATAATGCTGGATATCGATTCTAAAATGGGAATATACGAGAATCTGTTTTCAAACTGTTTACCAGCGCGTTCATTTCTGTTTTAGACCATGCTCTGGAAAATTCGCGCTGATTAAGAGGAAGCCTTGTCTCATTTCTCTAGATTATTTTAGCAACATTGTTGCTTTCTAGCAGTTTAACGTCTTTGTTTCAGTGTGAAATATATGATGTTGTGTATAGAATGAGTCTGCTGAGTATTCAAGGCGTGAGCTGTTTTAAATAAGAGTTTAAAGTTGACCATGAACTCTTGAGTTTTGACATCGACATCATGAATAGACGCGGCTGATTTTCATCGATCAGGTAGGTCACAACAACGCTTATCTAATATTTTTGTGTCCAAAGTATGTATTAATTAAACACTTAACATACAAAAACACTGAACAAACAAAAATTTTGGCGTTTGATTCAATTCCTTAAAATGTCATTGATCAGTGAGTGAGTCAGTGGTTCCTCTGAGCTCTGACTGATTCACAATTGTGACTAAAAAGTCGCCAAAAAGGAACTTTGATGTATTTGATTCGCTTATGATTTTTGTTCTGAAATCAGAGTATTTTATTAAATCTAATTTTTGATTTGTTAAAACTGGTTCATAATCATTATTCCCCGAATTATTATACAAACCATACTATCAGTACAATGAATTATACTACAACAAAAGTTCCCACCTCTCACACAAAACTGTATTTACAGATAGATCTGACTTATTTGTTCAAATACTATTTTCAAATACTAATAATAGTTGTGCTTATTTGTTTGCATTCACATTGTGTAATTGAAATTGTACTATGCGTGTCTTTGTACATAATTGTGAAATGTTCTTAATGGTCCATTACATTTATTCGATTGAAGAACCTATCTAAGTTGTATGGTTTACCAGATTCACTCAGCTCAGTTCAGATGTTGTTCATGCTAACATTGAACTGCACTGCTATTTTGAGAACAGAGATGACCTTTGCACCCTAAACTACAACAGCTTTTTCTTCTGGTGTCCATCCAAGCAGCAGACAGAACAGAGATAAAAAAAACACACACACACAAAAAAAAAAACACAACACCGCCTCTAGGATAGTATGACTTAATGTATTTTTACATATACTGTACAGTAGCTATTCATCAGACCATATCAAATATGTGTATTCAGAGCAATTTGCATTATTCCAAAATGCACTGAGTTATGCAGTACATCACAGATGCGTGTGCATTCATAGAGCATCTTCACTTCTTGAAAGACAAACTTGTGCATTTTGCTTTCATTTTCTAGAAGCGTGTTATTTGTGGAATGCTAAATGCTCATACTTGATTCCAACAAGCACATGTGTGACCCTGTCACCTGTGTATATCTGGTCCATGTGATGAAATACAAAGGGCATCAAGGGAGAAAGTACTGCGGGGGAGGCCTAGATAGACTTTGATGTCTGAGATAATGACTTCCGTTATGGTCTTATCTTTCAGTAACCAACACTGGAAATAACCAGAGATTATAGTAATGCATTCAGAAGTATCATCACCATTTTTAATGAATACCTCTTAGGTTAGGCCTTTATTAAAAGTTATTTTTATTGTATATTTCAATGCATGCAAGCACAAGGTCAGATTCTTAGACACTATGTCTGAAAAGAATACAGTTATTATGGCTTAATGTGCACATTTGGATCAAGACTGAATCATGTCAGTAAAGAACATTTATCTGTCATCTTGTCATTTGGCACTGGGGTGGGGACACACCACCCACTACACTTGTCATTCTTTGTTTATGAAGATTGCATAGCTGTCAGTCAGTGCTGATGTTAATGGCCATGAACTGTCAGAGATGCAGACGAGACGGTGTTAAGCCAAAGCATCAACAACACACCCCCCTCCACAAAATTAAAGGCCCTCACTTAGCACTTGTGTTGACGGACTATGTGTGTGTCCTTGACAGGTGCAAGGATCTCTCGTTTATTGCAATGGTTTGCATGGGTGTTTAATGTTCCAGCAGCTGTCAGGCATCTGTGTTTGTCTGTTCACCAGTTGAATGCCTCTGCCAAACTATAACCTGATAAAAGCCTTCCTAGCGCTGCTTTGTCCTCATGACTGGTTAATTGACAGCAGTGGCTGTTGGGTGATCATCCTGAGGCCTGTCAGGGACCTCCAGTCCATAAGCTAGATTCCCGCATTTCATTACAGTGAGTGTAATGTAGTATATTATGAAGTATCCAGTAGGGATGCACAGTTAATCGAAATGGAATCGAAATCGCGATTCGACAGAAGCAGCAAATTTCATGCGTATGATTCAGTGATCAGCAGTAAATCTCCACCCGAAAGGCCCTCATGCTGAAAATCCAAATATGCCCCATAGAAGAAACCCATGAAATGCCGATAAGAAGCCACATCATCTTGCAGAAGGATTTATCTCAAACACGCGACTGACGTTATGAAGTGAGTTCATAATATATTATAAAATGTTATTTTCCACATGCTTTCAGGTTGAGCAGTATTTACTACATCGAGCTGTAGTTTACTGTGAACCTATGCAAACAGCGGTCATTATCGCAAACGATTTCTTTTATTTCATAATCATGCAATAAAATCATATGCAATTAGTTTTTTTTTAATTTGCGGAGCTTTGTGTAGTAAATGCAGCTCCATCTGAAAGCACACTATGATGATTTACTACTGACTTTGCTAACAAAATGCGCATGACAATCGCATTCAATTATTCGTGCAACCCTAGTATACAGTCCTCAGTGCCAGACAGCTGTTCAGTGGTAACTTTAGTTGTTGAGTTCTGCATTGTACACTTACATCATTTATAAGGGATGCACGGATATTAAAAATCATACCTGCTTAGCAGATAATTATTTTCATGCTATGACTTTATAACTCATAGATGGCCGATATTAAAATTCTGTCCTGTTTTGATTTAAAGTGAAACTATTTAAAATAAAAAACAATCATTTTTTTTATTGTTTTGAAGGTCGAAATCTTGAAAGTGAATTTGGGAATCATTACAGTGTACAGTATGAAAAAATATTTTTGGTAGTGGCTGTTATGACGGTGGTTTTACCATCCAGAAACTCATTGCCCAATGCCCATGTTGTATTGTAGACACTATCATCTCTCTTCTTTGTATCAGTGTGTGGCTTTCCTATGAGGCTGATTATTGAGGCTATTATATTTTTCATAGTCTTTTTGATTGTTTTGGGTGTCTAGAGTGTAACATCATCCTTGTGTTTGTGTTCTGTCTTTCTGACCCTCATATAGAGTATATATTTGTGTGTTTGTTTATGGGTTTTTATTTTTGCTGTTGTGTTCAGCTGTGTAAACACGTGTATTTCTGTCGTACATCTGTAGCACACACCTCTCAGAATGAACAAAACTACATCTCTGTACAAACATCATTCTAAAGGCTTGCTTATTGACATTAACTGGCAATAGACTCACTACAGAGTTCCCATAAAAACAGAAATGAACCTGTTAGGATTCAGTTTGTTTGAATTTACAGTCAGTATTTGCTATATTTGCTGGTGTGACATCATGGTTGGGTATGCATTAAAATTTAATTGATGGAGCCAAAGGCAACAGACATCTTGTAGTTTTAGGTCATTGCGCTCACAATCTAAAATATTAGAAATACTTATTTTGTTGAATATTAATGTTTTATTTTATTTAGATGCTTTAAAACCGATGTAGACCTGGATTTGTGTGTTGAGACAGTAAAAGTGACAGAAAGCTCTTTTTAAGTTTTTAAGGAAGGTGCTTAATGTGTCAAAGTGAGCATTAGCAGGATAGTGGCTAATCACAGCTGCTTTATGTGACTCTTCATGCATGTTTTTTTTTTTTTTTTTTTTTATTTGTGTCTGTTGGGTTTTGTAGTTTCTGGATGAGTAATGTTTATTTAGGCTCTCTTTGATCCGAAAACTACATCAGTGTAGCATCTGTTCTTCTGTTTAGTCAAGGGTGATGTCAGTATCACCTGACAGACATTCAAATGGACTGTTTGCATATTAGGTTTGGTCTCTCTGGAGTTTCCACATGAAACAAACTGGGAAAGAAGAGAAATGACTATTGTTTGGAAAAATATGGTTTACTCACTAATCCTAAAACACTGAAATGATTTATTAGATCATAATCTACGGATAGTATATTTGTTGAATATTGCCTGGTCACAATACAAAGCCACAGTTTTATCACACAGTCACAAATTGTCACTAAAACTCATGAATGCATTGAAAACCACAAAATTAAAAGTCATTGTCATCATGGATATCATATTTTGTCATTGAACATGGACATGGTTATCATAAGTAATGCATCTCTCTTTATCATTATATGTGTTTTAAGCAAGCTGCACCTTGTCTTTATGGACCAAGACATGGGGAATAAAACAAAACACTGAATGGCTTGGAAAGAATGAGAACCTGCCGAGGTCATCATCCATCTAAAAACTCTTTATTTTGTTGCTCTCAACAGAAAGGACATTTTGCATTAATGTAAGTGGATTAGGTTTGTTAGACTGAAAGATGAGATTGAGAAACAAAACGTGGTGTGGTTTAGATTTGTTCCATGAGAGGTTGTAGATCTATTTTCAGTCTCTTTTGTCTCTCTTATGTTCTTCTTAATCTTTTTTGTGTGTTACAGTGCAGTATTTATGTTGTAAGTTCATGCTGATCAAGTGACTTTACTAAGTAGGATAAGGTTTTGCTGCTGAACGTTCTTTGCTGGGAAAGCACACTTAATCACAAGATGCCTGTCTTTATTATAAAGGTTGAGACTAGGGTGTATTGTAGTTTTATCTGCTTATTTCTGTTAGTGTCATTTGATGTACCATGATGCTAATGGCTCATGATTGGGTTGGGTTGGATTCTCTCATTAGCTGCATGTGCAAAATTGATTTATTGCTGAACATGGCTGAAGGCTGCTGTATAGCATCACTATGTCTGCTGATTAAAAGAGTCTGTCTAAAGAGTTGCTAGGGCACATTAGGTTAGCAGATGAGAGGCTCAAGTCCAAATAAAATGCCTAAGAGATTTTTAGACTTTTTTTTGAAGAAATCCTCAATGATGAAATATAAAAAAATTGTCTTTTATTCAACTGAAAAACAAAAATACAAAAACAAAAAACTAAAAAAACTTTTTCTGCAATGATTTACACGCATTGTGGAGGGTTGAGAGCATTTTTATTGGAAAATTATTATGTTTAAGTGCAGGATGTCATGTATATATTTGATATTTTGTCTGAAAGAGAAACTTTTATTTAAATTGCATATATGAAAAATTTAATTTTGTTAACTTTTAGGTGTACATTAGCAGATGGGCTCAAACATGAGCTTGAATGAAGCCACAAAACCCCAGTTTTATTTCATTGGGTCTTTAATGTATGCAGACCGTATTTGATTTCAATATTTTAATTTTTTTTGTGGTAGAAATTTATTTGATCTTCACATTTGTTTTGTAAATGGGAGACTGATGGTAGTTTTCTTAATTAGTTTAATTTCTTAACACGGTGCGATTTTTGCTGTCGTACGAGTTCGCATGCGATTTTTTTTCAATCGTGTGGAAATTGCGTATTCTCGTGTGGTCGCGGCTTGTATCATTTGCGATGAATTACGAGGCGAGCAGAGTGGCTTATGAGCACTTCCCGACCTCCCAATCATTTTTAAACATATCTAAAAAGTTTGTGAGCTATCGGTTTGAATTCGTGCCATTTGTGCTGTTGAACGAGCCGATTTGTTGATTTATCTGAAGTTGACCAATCACGAACTAGGAAAACCACAGAAGAAGAAAGACGAAGACGGCAGCTGAAGTCTGTCAGGAACAGCGAGCGCTGTATGATGTTTCTAGCAACGTATTCCAATGCCTTTTTAGTTCTCTCTCTCTCTTTCTCTCCCTCTCTCGCTCACACACGCATATGTAGTTTACAGGGACTCTCCATAAACGTAACGGTATTCTATACTGTATATCCCCATACACTACCTCTGTCCATCACGAAAAATGCATGTTTAAAATTTCTATTAAACACCGTAGGTCCTATAGTATTTTTTAAAGCCATTTGGTTTACGAGGGCACAGTAATTGTCCTCACAAACCATGTTTACATTTTAATACCCATTTCAGATATTTATAAACCATATACAAGAACACACACACAGGGTAACCAAACGTCCCGGTTTCCTATTGCTGAAAAATAACCTGTACGTGTAGGAAACAGTCACGGCTCGTATCAATATTTTATTTGCAGTTATGAGAGAGGGAGAGCAGTTATATTAGGCGCGTTCCACTTGAGGCACCGCTGCACGCACAGAATGATCACCTGTATGACATCAAAGTACCGCGAGAGCGATTCGAATGCATTGGATATGTGTGCTCTCTTAGCACTCTCGCGGTACTTTAATGTCATACAGTGATCCTTCTGTGCATGCAGCGGTGCTTCAAGTCGAACGCGTCTATCAACTTTGTTCGATTGCTTCTGGAATTCGCAGGTTGTAAAATCGTGTCGTATATCATCTCGTCCGTACGATTTTCAGATAAACTCACTCGTGCCGTGTGCGTGGACATACGATCTTCCGACCATCCGAATTCGCACCGTGTACGCCCGCCTTTAGTCAAACTAATGAAAAACATGCTTTGATTTTAGTATTTTGAAATGAACTTTTGTAGATCATTCTGACTTGCAGAATTAATACGGGCGTGCCAAAATTTGAGACATTCACTTCGACATCAAAATATAAGACATGCAATTTGTTTTTGGATCTTTACTTTAGTCCTGTCTTCTGCCTTCATTTTGCACCAATCATATATTAACAGGCCTCTAGACATATAACTGGAATAAACACTCCAGTAGGCACGTTTCAGTCACCTGATAGAAATAATGTTCGGAAATATTGTCAATGGAGGGCACATTTGGCCACACCACGAAGATTGTTATCTGCGTTAAGGTGACTGTAATGCATTTAATCCAGCCCTCAAGCAGATCTGCCTGATCTCAATAAGCTGCTCTCTGTGACAAATCCCTACCTGTGCACACCTGAGGCCAGCTCAGCTCAAGACAGAAACGAACCAATGTCATACATCAGCTTATGATCATACCATGTGCCTGTCCTCTCTATCAATAAGGGCAAGCAGATTTAGCACAGAGCAGAAGTTGACCGTGTCTGATTTTTTTTTGTGCACACATCATGTTTGCTGTCTAGCCAACTGGAATATATCAGAAAAATAGTCAGCTTGGTAAAAGGCATTATTCTGTTCTTCCTTCTCTCACTTTTTTTACCATTGTCCCAATAAACTCAGAAATAATCTAGTATGTAAGTTTGGACGGTGCAAACTATGTCATATGACTGTTTTGACTTATTTGAGGTTTGTAAAGGAAGGAGCCAGCTGACAGATGGTCTGAAGTGTTGCCATAGCAACCACATCTATGACATCATCTGAACCTAGGCTTCAGTGATTACCCTCCTTTGCCCTCTAAAGTGTGTTGTATGTTTAGGCAGATTGATGCAGTGGTTTATTCAGTACAATAGCTGAGACTTTTCAAAAGACCAAAGCCTTCAACCAAAACAACCAGCTCTGAAATGATTTGCATTGCAAGATTCATTTTAAAGCAAGAAAGTGTTTAAAAATTGGAAATAAATATAAGTACTAGAGTGTATGAAGCATTGTGAATGGTATTCAGTCCCTCCAGAAAAACACAGATTTTTTTTGTGATTGTCGCGGGGCAAAAATCCTTGATTTTGCGGCAGGTTTTCTTAAAAAATGCGATGGAAGTGCGATGGAATATGCGGGATATTTTTGCAATTTTATGCGATGAAATTGCGGGAACTTGCAAAAACTGCGGTTTGATGAAAAAGAAAAAAAAAGGTGATTCCCCCAACACCCTGTTCTCACTAGACTACTACCTTTCTGTAAAGAGTAATTTCTTATGACTTCCTATGATAAGCAAGCATACTAAATCCCATAATATTTAATTTCTCATTCTGTTTTATTTCAGACCTTAATTAACACATGGCTCAAACTTTCAAAACATTGAGTCAAACAAGTTCTCTAGCTTTACAAAACGAATATTCAAAAACTTCTTTAAAAATGAATAAATAAAATATAAATAAAAATGTGCGTTTTCCTGTTTTACTTGTGTGAATTAAATGCAACATTTTTCAACTTTCTGCTAAGATATATTTGAATTTTTTTGCAACAAAAATACAGGGATTATGAAATCATGATACCCCTGCATATTTTGCTTCCTGAAATCGGCAATTTATGCAGCGAAAGTGCGACGTATTTGAAAAAAATGCGACCCTCGCATAAATATTTACTATTATCAGCATTTAAAACCATTGTGGAAACCATGGTACATTTTTTTCACGATTCTTTAAAAATAGAAAGTTCAAAAGAACAATTTCTTTTTTTTTTTTTTTATAACTATGTCTTTGTTTAAATTAAAACAACCTTGCTGATTGAAAGTATTATTAACTTTATTATTTATTAAAGGAAAATAACTCTTCAATTACAGTGCTTTATGCTGGTTACTGTAGTTCTTGTTTCCATGGTAACGGCAACATGAAGTGTAGTGTTTCACCGGGAACTGGGCAATTAAACATTTTTTTAAGCATAAAGTTAAATCAAAACGATAGCTTCCACAGAAGCATATACCACCATTTAATAATTGCTGTGCTCATGCTAGCTCGGTCTTAAAAAGTTATATACAGTATATTAGCGCAAAAATATTTCCTTTGGATAGAATGAATGGCAGTTCATTAGATTAGAAAAAACAAGATCAGGTCGTAGAATCTGTGTGTTTTGACAAGTGAGAACGTGAAATGTAATGGCTTCACTAGTGTTGGTGTTGGGTAACAAGGCTTTGGCAGGGAGTGTTGTGGCTGACCTGATTTGGCAGAATGAAGAGGATTATAAAGCCTGGTAGTCTCTCCTCTCTCTGTTTCTCTCTCTCTCTCTCTCTTTCTGTTTCTCTCTCTCCACCGTCTATGTTGAGTGACTGCTAGTATAATCTATCGTCACAGAATGTGGGTCAGTGTGTGAATAAAGGTCACTGTATTCTCCCCTCGCTTTCTCCACTGGTTTTGCCCACACCTCCCTTTTGTATCAAACTCATAAATGGAAATCTGGACCCTCACGTTACTCAAATCTGAACTGGTGCTCCTATGGATCAAAATACGATGTTGCATATGGATTACTGTTTGTTTTTTTATGCTTAATACATTATGCTTTAGAAGGCTTGTGTAAAAGAATGGACGAGACTGGTTTCTGTGCACACAACTAGATTAGGACAGAATGAGATTGGACATTATAGAGGCTCCATTCATCTGGTCAGGATTTGGCTTTTAGCCCAGAAATCTCTCTCAAATTCACTTGTTTTGGTTTCCTTTTAGCCTTTGACATAATTCACCCCCCAAAAATAAAAGAAATCGATATGGAAAAGAGTGAAATAATTTTTACTCCTGACCTGTCTACAAGTAAACTTCTTTACTTCTCTACAGTTCTGTGAATAAATATTTTTACCAGCCATTTAAACAGTAGCATATAAAAAAAAAAAAAGGTGGTACATGAGTGTACATTGGAAAGTACATGTGTGAATTTCATTTAAACATACCTTTGTGTTGCAGTTACTTAAAGTCAGCAGCCAGCTGCAGATACTGTAACAATAGTGTTTAATGAGGGTTCATTTTGGTCCCGACTTTTATGTCTGAAAAAATTATTTCATCACCATACATACATTTAAAATATCCTTTTTGTTGTCTCCAGTGACATCACATGCCATTCGTGGCAAACACATGCACCAGCACCATGAGGACGGTTGATCTTTAAGGGTCATGAGCTTCAGTCCTGCTCATCTCTTTAAACACATCCTGTTTCCTCACCCTGATTTAACTGTGCTGTCACGTGCATTGAAACTTTCCAACCAGATCACATACTGATGGTAAAAAAACTGTAGACTATGGATATTCCATTCAGAATATAAGACAAAACCATGCCACTTCTTTTCATGCCCTAACTATGGTAAAACAGGAAGTAGGTTTCGATGTACATTTGAAAGGCTTTTTTTTTTCTAACTTTTTTTTGTGTTTGGCTATTTTGTAGGAGGTTAAGGGTATTTCAGTATTTTATTGCAGAAAATGGTTTCATATGAATAGCAGACCCCCTTACAGACTTAAAGTGAAGGATTAAGTGTCTCCCTAGTAAATCAGCTTTCCATCTGAAGTTTTTCTTTCTTTTTCTCTTACACAAAGTAAAACACCCAAATCTAATGTATTTTAATTCTAAATTTTTATATTTTATATGAGAAAACTAGGTGTCAGAGGTCCATGTACTATAAATGTGATCATTTAGATGACTTATGAGAAGCTGACCTTGTTCTGTTGATGTACTATATTTGTTCTGTTTAGATGTTTAAATTTAGATGTTTTACTCATAAATGATTTTAATAAGTATTTTGTGTTTAATAAGGACATGTTAGATGACTAATTATTTTCACTAAAAATATGCTCTTCTCTTTTTGTGCCTCTCTCTTCAGGTGTCTCTTTTGTTCATGCATGACTCTACTGTTTGCTGATGGAACAGAAGGTCCTCAGTAAGTCCTCCATGGTGTCTAGACTGCCGAAATTTGGTGCCCGTCCTGTCAGTGGTACCCCCTCATCCCTTCCCAATGGTACAGCCCAGACTGCTCTCACGCAAGATGGCAAGAATCCCCCAGCTAGGCCAAATGGAGTGGTCAGAGCCTCCTCCTTCTCCATGAAATGGAGAAAGGATAGTGGTGGGCCGGTGGACCCTTCAAACACAGTTGAGGGCACGATACCAGAAGAGAGGGAAGAAGTTTGTTCCCAAAATTCTACAGGAAGTAGGGAGTTAAAAAGCCCTTCTACTCCCACAACCAAAGTGCACAGGTCTGCCTCCTCATTGCCCACTGGAAGCCCTAAATCTGCACCCAAAACCCCTAAATCCTTCCAGAGTCCTAAACCAAAGTCCAAAATTTCTCAAATCACGACAGCCTCCAAAAGTCAGGACATATCCCAAAAAAGCTCAGGCTCGAAGCCAACTCAAAATGGGACTTCATCTCTGGGCTATTCACCGAGCCAAGCAAGCTCTTCGGGGCTTCAGCGATCAAGGGCGAACTCCAACTCTACTCGAAGCACCTCTAAAGACAGTTTGTCCCAGTCCAACGACAGCCTCTCGCGCCAGTCACTCGTGCCTGACTACTTGGTGCGTTCTCAGAGCTTCACTCACTTCAAGCAACTGCCCTCGCAAACATCCGCACCCATGACACGCTCCTTCTCTTTCAACAAGGCAGTGGAGCTGGCCAAACCGCTAGCTAATACACAGCTCCGTCCTCCGAGAACACTTGGACTCAAATCTCCTTTGAGTCTGAGTAAAGGCCGGCTAGTGCTTGGTTTGGGATTTGAAAAGGGGATAACAGATAGACTACCTTCTGAGAATCCTTCTTCAGGGAGTTTAACACCAACTAATTCCATAAAAAGGCCTCTTCTGCCTAACTCTGTGCTGACAAAACCCTCATCACAGGCCTACAGGCTAAATCGACCAATTCCTGCCAAACCGCAGTTCCCTCTAGTGGTTGGGAGGAGCCCAGTGGCTCGTGACATTATAACCCCGCCCCTCTCTCCTGAATTGCTTCATTGTGCCACAAAGAACGTAAGTGTCTGATTCCATAATTTACAGTACCATGCATAATTTAATATTTTGGATTTAGGGCTGGACAATATATTGAATGATATGATTTGGGGTGCACCGATCATGATCGGCCGATCGTTATGCGCATCTCGTCAGTAAAGCCGGTTCTCTAATCAGTGGTAAATTCCATCAGGTGCGTGATTTCACATAGAGCAGCTGTTACTACACAGAGCCATTGTTAACTGAGAAGCTTCGCAAATCCACGTTCATTTTCAGCGTTTATTTGCGCATCTTCTCAGTTAATAATGGCCCTGTTTAGTAACAGCTGCTCTATGTGTTTAAACATGATGAGCACAATAAATATAACAAGGCAGAAGTGTCAGTCCTTGTGCACTTGTGAGCAGATATTAGGTTAGAATATGTGCATTTGCACAGAGTGTCTTTTAGTGCACATTGGGTGGGTTGAGTATGGATGTAAGTAAACTGACCATTGTGCAGTTGTGCAAGAGTGTCTATAGTGCAAGTGAAAGTGCAGTGTCCATTGGAGTGTTATTTTTTTCCCCCTTCTTTCCTGTAGACATGGGGTAGGAAGGCAGTTAATGATGGTAGTAGGATGCTGGGTGGCATCAGCTTATTCAGGATTCTGACAGCCTTGGGGGAAAAAGCTGTTGCAGAACCTTGCTGTGTGGGTCCTGATGCTGCGTAGTCTTCTGCCTGATGGCAGAGGGTCAAACAGATGGTGGGAGGGGTGAAATGAATCTTTCACAATGGTGGAGGCTCTGTGTACACAGCGTGCCTGATAATGTCCTTGATCGAGGGGAGGGAGATCCCTATGATTTTCTCAGCTGTCCTCACTATGCGCCGGAGGGTCTTGCATTCTGCTATTTTGCCATTACCGAACCACACAGTGATGCAGCTGGCCAGGATGCTCTCCTCAGTTCCTCTGTGGAAGATGGTGAGGATGGGTGGTGGGAGGCTGGCTCTCTTTAGCTTCCCCAGGAAGTGAAGATGTTGTTGTGCCTTCTTCTCAGTGGTGTTGATGGATCAGGTGAAGTCGTCAGAAATGTGCACACCAAGAAACTTGATGCTCCTGACTCTCTCTACAGCAGAGCCACTGATGAGCAAGGGAAGATCATCAGTTGTACTTCTCCAAAAATCCACATTGATAGACAGATTGTTGCTGAAGCATCAGCTCGCCAGTTGTTCCAGCTCCTCTCTTTATGGCGTTTCATTATCGTTGCTGATGAGGCCCACTACTGTCGTGTCTTCAGCAATCTTGACAACAAGGTTGGATTCTGACTTGGCTGTGCATTCGTGTGTTAGCAGCATGAACAACAGTGGACTGAGAACACAGCCTTGAAGGGCCCCTGTGCTTAATGTGTTGGTGCCTGATGTTCTGCCACCCATGTGCACTGACTGTGGTCTCTCTTTCAGGAAGTCTAGAATCCAGTTGCAGAGTGGTGTGTAGAGACCCTGTAGAGAAAGCTTACTCCCTAGTTGTTGTGGAATAATTGTATTGAATTCTGAGCTAAAGTCAATGAAGAGTATTCTGACATATGAGTCTTTTGTGTTCAGATGTGATAACACTGAGTGCAGTGTGTAGGAGATAGCATCATCAGTAGAGCGGTTGGGGCGATATGCAAACTGTAGAGGGTCTAGTGAAGAGGGCAAAGTGGAGTGGATGTGTTTTTTGACCAGACGTTCAAAGCACTTCATAGTGATGGGAGTCAGTGCCAAAGTGATTATCGGCCAATTGTGATCAGTAGCCGATCTATCGGAGCACCCTACTATAAGTTGCTCTACTGGAGCAAAATTGTATTTTGGTGCCACCACAGAGAAGTCACACTATTGAAACATGACTTCATTGCAATTAAATAGTTTTATTTCCATTTTGTATGTGTGGAAAGGCATCAGGTTCCACAGTTTCCACAGTTTCCCCAGAGGAGCCCGTGACCGAGCCAGGGCTGGATGGGAACCTCAGCTACACTGGAGAGGGAATGGAGGACATGTCTCTCTCCTCTGCATCTTCTCTGGAGAGGAATGACACAAGTGAAGAGTTCCTAGATGACTTTGATCATCTAGGCGACCAGTCTGAAAATGGCATCCATTTGAACAAAAATCCTGTGGCCACTCCCACCCAAATGCACATACAGGGATTCTTTAATGAGACCGTGGACTGGACTGGGATTGGTCTGGCAGGTATAGCTGTACATTATTCATCTAATTCTTGCATTTATTTGACAAACAGTACATTGTTGATAATATTATCCTATTGTGGCAAACATGCAGATTTTATGCTATGTTATACCATGTCTGTTCTCAGGTGACAAGACAGATTCAAGTGATCCGCCGCTCATGTCCCCTGATGTGGATCGTCACACGACCTCTTCTTTGGAGCTCTCCCCCTCTAACAGCTCTGGAGGAACATACATGTGGGATGAGGAGGGCTTGGAGCCGCTGGGACACAACACACACATACACCGTAGCAGCAGTTATGAGTCAGATCTCAACAGCATTGTGAGTATACACACACCCTCCCAAAATGAGTTTGAACTACCTTTAGAAACCTGGGATTTACATATATGCATTGAGCATACACTTTTTTTATAAGCTCCAATGTACAGTAAGCATTTAAGTACATTTAATAAATTATATAAAGAAGGGTAGTGAATAAAGATAACTAGTAATTTTTTTATAATTACAATTATAATAATATAATAATTATAATTACTTTATATAATAATTTTTGTTGTTGCAGATAAGTTATTTTCTTTTTGCATATAATGATAATAATAATAATAATAATACTGAGTAATAATAATAATAATAATAATAATATTACTGAATAATAATTATAATAATACTATTATTTTTATTATTATTATTATTATTATTACTATTATTACTATTATTATTAATATTATTTAAAAAATATTTTAATACTATGTTAACGGTAATGCCTTGCTTTTGGCTGATAATAATAATAACTTTACCTTCTGTTACCAGCCCGATTTTAAGCACACCTGAACTATTCTCACATTATGAAATACAACAGGGTGACTGAATGTGGCTCTGCAAGTCTTGTAGAAGGCTGTTCTGTTCCATACTATGTGGATGTTCATAATCTTTCCTCTGCTGTGCATTTCGATAACCCATCGCTCCTGTACTACTTGTTGTTGGTTAGCACGTGCACTTGTGTGTGTGACGGGATCTCTCTGTCCCTATCCTGCTAATAATCACTTTGCTAATTTGGGATTAGTCTCTGTGTCTCTTGCTCGTGACTCTGCATGAGTCTGACTCTGGGTCCCGCCGTGCTGTTTCCAAAGCCCTCGATCACGTGGGAATGCAGAACAGTGCCACTTAACATTCCAGCTTTTGATCCCACTGAGGAAGACTATGATGTTGTTCCTAATTTTTCTTTTCTTTTTTTCTATGATTGTTGATGTCGGATCGGCTCAGTGTAATGCCGAAAGAGTTTGGCTAGATTTGAAACCGTAATCAGATTTGAAATATCAGACTTCCCCTGTAGCAGATACACACATGCACCCACACACACAGACATGCTGACTTGACTCTGACTTGAGACATTATGTAATCGCAGCATATATACATTTTAGAGTGGCTGAGTCATTGTTGTTATACTTGAGTGGGTTGTTCCTCAGATGTAGTTGTATATCGAGGAGTTCAGGTTACATAATGATCCATGATCCACCAACACTGCACGTTTTCATTGTCTCCTTAATCAAATAAACCTGATTCAGCTCATCAGCTCATTAGTAGAGACTGCGTGTCAGACCAAGGAGAGATACAAAATGTGCAGTGTTGGGGGGCCTCCAGAAACGTGGTTGGGAACCACTGACACAATGGATGGTTTCAGTTTGAGCTGGACTTTAAGTGACATCTTGTGGTGTACTGTAGGTACTGCAGAAATTCATTTTGCACGAATTTTTTGTTTGTGATGCTTCTTAACACCAAACATGAACTATTAAAGTTTGTTGCATAACTTTTCCTAGATCTTTATGAAGTGTCTTTGCTTGACCTGTGTTATACTGTTTACGTGTTAATCAGGTGGAGTCACATGCACAGTAATTGAATGATTAATTTGATCTCCTGACATCAGTGGATCACCTTTAGATCCTTGCTCTGTGTCTATCTTTAGTTTAAGACTCCTCTGCTCTTACCGATACTGAAACAGAGGCCTGATCTCACCCTCAGCAGGTGATGTAATGGCAAACTTTATTTGCAATGTATATGCAGGAGGTCAAACTTAAACTTAGGTCTAAACTAAAATTCAGGTAACTTTTTATTTTTATTAAAATGTTTTATTTTAATAATATTAATAATACTATTCAGAATATTCCATAAACCTTTCATATTAGTTATTATATTTTTATATTTTTTATATTATACATTATATTTTTTATTATAAACTAATATGTAATTCCTTCTTACACATTCTAAAAATAAGAATTATTTATTCTTGTACTTTTTATATTTAGTTTCTGCTTCTGGGGTATGATACTTAATAAATTGTCTATACAGTAGGTTTTTCTTTTTGCAGTCATTTAATTATCCTTTAGTAATTTGATCAATTTGCTTATATATATATATATATATATATATATATATATATATATATATATATAAACTAATATCCTTAGGTTTCCTATAGTTATTATTAGTGTAATGAAGGCCATTTCAGTAGTTGTACTGTATGTTTTTTAAATGTTGGATGCATTTAAAAAAATTCATAAGCTAGGGTGAGGCATGCAGAAATTCCTGTCTTAAGGTGGAGAATACATATGATTGAATTAAGACTAGTTTTCATGCTTGGCTATTTTTATGTATTTTTTTTTTTATGTCAGATTTCAAAACCCTTTCTGCACTCGTGACCACAAGAGGGCAATATAGATTCAAGAGGCACAAGACAGGTTTCTTTCCACATTGTGTACTTGTGTGTTGTGTGTGTGTGTTATATTCCTCTATTAAAAGCACACCACCTTTTGGGCTCTTTTAAGATTTGCTTATTTGTTCTAAATATAGTCTGTCTTGCATGAGTCATTTACAGGCCAATTCACTAACTTCTAATTAATCTAGGAGCAGAAGCCTTTGTTTTTAACACCGTAAGTGATTCTGAGGCTGTTTCTGCATTAACTTGCTGAGATTTATAGAGCATTGTTTAAAGGGGTCATATGATGTTGCTAAAAAAAACATAATTTTTTGTATTTGGTGTAATGAAATGTGTTTATGCGGTTTAAGGTTAAAAAACATATTATTTTCCACATACTGTACATTATATTTTCTCCTCTATGCCCCGCCTTCTGAAACGCATAATTTTTGACAAAGCTCATCGGTCTGAAAAGTGAGGTGTGCTCTGATTGGCCAGCTATCCAGTGCGTTGTGATTGGCCAAATGTTTAAAACGTCTGATGGAAATGTTACGTCCCTCAACATATACTGTTGTGGCATGTCCCAGTCAGAACACCGACATGACAGGACAAAAACAATAAAACCCATTACAAATGAGGCAGTTGCATCCAGTGGGAACATAATTACTGATTACAATGATTTATACATGTCTCCACTTCGTCCACAGTGCTCTGGCTTAGTCTTAACTTATATCTCTTTGGATTTGAGACTTTAGTCTTTGCAGCTTTACAGATCTTCTTTATGCACAAGAGCTAGTAACACTCCAGAGAGAAAGGAACATTTTTAATTGCATCAAATGACCCCTTTAAGCTTTATCATTTGCTAACATGAATAATACTGTAAACAGGATTTATATAATTTTTTTTATAAACATTTAATGTCTGTAATCAGCTCTCAATTTATTAGGCTAACTGGGTTATTGGCTCTTTCTTATTTTGCTTAATCTCTTTAAGACCTGCGATTCCAAATGGCTTTTGAGAGCCTTTCCATGCACACAACCACCACACGGTCTCAGAGACTGTGTTTTGTGTGGGAGTGCTTGGCAGCGTTCTGTGTGGCACTACCAGTTTGTGAAGTGGAATCTAATGCACATATTCAGGGTGACAGGAACACAGAAAAAATCTTTAGAATTTTAGAATTACAAGCATATTGACCTCTTTTTTTAAAATTACCATTGAAAGTTTGGCTCTGTTCAGAGTATATCTGTAGGTGTCTGCGTAATTGTGTCATGTATGCAATATAATTCAGGAATTCAAACGCATTCCTTTTGAATCCCCTTATCTGATAATCTTATCTGAGGTTCTGTCTGTATCGGTCCGGCTCTAAAGAGACCTTTAATCCAATCTTCCAGGCTGATTCGCGCTGGCCTGTGTGAAATGGGCTATGTTATTTCAGATCTTTCAGCACTGGTGGAGGGTGCTGATGGAGCTTGGGCTGCGTATCTAAGCTGCCGTCCGGCGCTGTGAAATGTCATTTCCTCTGAAGCAACTGCCATGACTAAGCCCCTTTATACATGGAGAAGAGTCCGAGCGAGAGGGACCTGCGAGACTATGTATGTGTAGGTGAAGTGTATGAACACTGGCTGCTTTGAATACACATTTTGTGTCCACTTGTAAGACCGTACATTTTGTGTGCATGTATTAACATCCAGGAGAGGGGCCTGTCTGTTTTTAAGTACATATTTATATGATGGATGGGATTGGAGGATGTCTTGTCAGCTTAGATGACTTGAAGAGATGTTTTTATTCACAGTTGCATGATTGATAATGTTTTCCAAAGTATGCTGAGAGCATATTTGTACTGTTTTTTTTTTTTCTCCTGCTGTATATAAAATATTGGAAATTATGCAGAAACTTTCATAATGTACTGTTATTTTTGCAAGAAAGTCCCCCATTTAGGAAAGCCAATGTATTTAAAATAGCTTGAAGGGATAGTTCAGAAATGAAAATTCTGTCATCATTTACTCCACACATCATTTCTTTCTTCTGTGGAACACAAAAGAAGATTTTTCTCAAAGAATATCCTATTATTTTCAAAATTATGAAAATGAATGATGGCCTGGACTGTTGAGCACTAAAATGAGAAAAAATGTGGTCCATATGATTCATGCACTACATAAAAGGCTGAATCTCCAGCAGCCAGTATTTCAATCTTAAGTGTCACATTATTCTTTAGAATTTGTCATTATCATAATTTTAAAAAGCTGTATTTAAAAACAACATAATGGTTAATCACTGGGCTGCCAACACAAAGGCACAGGTTTGAAACACAGTAGGGCAATAATTAAACCTTTAACTGAAGTAGTACCAGCATTGCACCTCTGAACAAGACACTTAACCCCACATTGATCTATAGAAAATGTCCCTGCAATTAGTGCAGTGTTAAGCATTTGTTAAGTGAAGTGACTAATTAAAAAACAAAACAAATTTATCACCAAGAAGCAATTTCATTCTCCATGCACATAAATGGTTAAATGACTGTAGATTCATGACAGTGCTATCCAGTATTTTCTGTATGTTTTGGAAATGATGAATCATGAAATAAATGAACTAAATATCCTTTCAATTGGTTCCAGGCCTTTTATACTCACTCCTGCTCTCAAATTTTACTTTCAACTTGAAATCAATTCAGAGCGGTTTTATGGTATTTCTTAAAATATTTTAGCACATAGAATTGGGAGAACATCTTTCTTCAAAGATCTTATTTTCTTTTGAACTCTCTGTGCCAGACTTGATGTTCAGAATCGCTTTAAAATGCATTAAACAGCACCGCAATAGCTGATAACTGCCCCTTATGTCTCTGACACACAGCTTGAAATGTCCTTTCATTTTCTGTCTGAGGACAAATTGAGGTTTTGTTGAGGCATATTGATTTTCACCTTGGTGTGCTTTTGGATTTTCATATAATCCAGATGGCCTGAGAAGTCGTCGTTTTTATATACAGTGGGTACGGAAAGTATTCAGACCCCCTTACATTTTTCACTCTTTGTTATATTGCAGCCATTTGCTAAAATAGTTTGTTCATTTTTTGCTCAATGTACACACAGCACCCCATATCGACAGAAAAACACAATTGTTGACATTTTTGCAGATTAAAAAAGAAAAACCGAAATATCACATGGTCTTAAGTATTCAGACCCTTTGCTGTGACACTCATATATTTAACTCAGGTGCTGTCCATTTCTTCTGATTCTACACCTTCATTTGAGTCCAGCTGTGTTTGATTATACTGATTGGACTTGATTAGGGAAGCCACACACCTGTCTGTATAAGACCTTACAGCTCACAGTGCATGTCAGAGCAAAAGAGAATCATGAGGTCAAAGGAACTGCCTGAAGAGCTCAGAGACAGAATTGTGGTAAGGCACAGATCTGGCCAAGGTTACAAAAACATTTCTGCTGCACTTATGGTTCCTAAGAGCACAGGGGCCTCCATAATCCTTAAATGGAAGACTTTGGGATGACCAGAACCCTTCCTAGAGCTGGCCGTCCGGCCAAACTGAGCTATCGGGGGAGAAGAGCCTTGGTGAGAGAGGTAAAGAAGAACCCAAAGATCACTGTGGCTGAGCTCCAGAGATGCAGTTGGGAGGTGGGAGAAAGCTGTAGAAAGTCAACCATCACTGCAGCCCTCCACCAGTCGGGGCTTTATGGCAGAGTGGCCCGACGGAAACCTCTCCTCAATGCAAGACACATGAAAGCCCCCATGGAGTTTGCTAAAAAAAACACCTGAAGGATTCTCTGGTCTGATAAGACCAAGATAGAACTTTTTGGCCTTAATTCTAAGCGGTATGTGTGGAGAAATCCAGGCACTGCTCATCACCTGTCCAATTCAGTCCCAACAGTGAAGCATCATGCTGTGGGAGTGTTTTTCAGCTGCAGGGACCGGACGACTGGTTGCAATCGAGGGAAAGATGAATACAGCCAAGTACAGGGATATCCTGGACGAAAACCTTCTCCAGTGTGCTCAGGACTTCAGACTGGGCCGAAGGTTCACCTTCCAACAAGACAATGACCCTAAGCACACAGCTAAAATAATGAAGGAATGGCTTCACAACAACTCCGTGACTGTTCCCAGCCAGAGCCCTGACTTAAAACCTATTGAGCATCTCTGGAAAATCCTGAAAATGGCTGTCCACCAACATTTACCATCCAACCTGACAGAACTTGAGAGGATCCCCAAATCCAGTAGTGAAAAACTTGTTTCATCTTTCCCAAAAAGACCCATGGCTGTATTAGGTCAACAGGGTGCTTCTACTAAATACTGAGTAAAGGGTCTGAATACTTAAGACCATGTGACATTTCAGTTTTTCTTTTTTTAATAAATCAGCAAAAATTTCAACAATTCTGTGTTTTTCTGTCAATATGGGGTGCTGTGTGTACATTAATGAGGAAAAAAAAATACTTAAATGATTTTAGCAAATGATTTTAGCAAATCAAAAAAAATAAATTACTTAAAATGATTTTAGCAAATGATTTTAGCAATATAACAGAGTGAAACATTTAAGGGGGTTTGAATACTTTCCGTACCCACTGTATATGCTTTTCATGTTAAGCAAAAACATTTAGTTTGTATTCATGTAGCTTTTTGGTGGCTGTATATATTCCCTTTCTTTTATGTCATTGTCCTTACATAAAGAGTGCGAGTGAATTACTACAAATGTCTTTTCTGTTAAATGTAATGCAGTTTTCCATTTCTATTAAACTCTCTCTCTCTCTCTCATTGGTTGTTTCTCATGCACAGGACATTCTGAACAACTTGGATAACACTGGCTCATGTGACCTGGAAGATGATGACCTCATGCTTGATGTGGATCTGTCAGAGGACGGGGCCTTACTCAATGGTTAGCACACACTAACATACAGTGTAACTCGGTGTAAGAGTAGTATAACCAGTAATCATTTACTAAGCCAAAGCTGCTTTCTATTTGATGTCTAGTGTGCTTCAGAATCACATCTGCATCAGTTTTCTCAAAACTTGTAAATCTGGTTAGTATATAACTTAATAGAAAAATGTCTCTCTTATTCTTTTGAACACCAGTACAGGAGTTTATCAGCAGCTATTTACCACTGTAGTCCACTTGAATTGAATTTCTAATATAATTATCCTTGCGTTTATCTTTGATCTATTAATTAATCTTCTGTTTGCGTAGATAATGATAGTTGACCAGTTTTAATCATTATGTTGATTGATCACAGCCAAGTGCAAGTGATAATCACTATATTGAATGTGAATGGCTTTTGTACGGATGGCCATGTCAGAGTTTCCTACAGCTCGGTGTGATTTGAATGAATTTAATGTGGTGTAGAGATTGAATTCAGTATATCATTAGTTCAGTTGGATTTAGTATATCATTTCGTATTTGAATTTATGTTTTGTGGAATGTTAAGTGTTGTAGAGATCTGACATGACTGGGTAAGCTAGTGTATTATTTTTCAAGACTGTGTGGGAAGGGCTTTTTCAGGATTATTTATTATATGACTGCTGGCAGTGTGGAGCTTTGTTTTTGTTTTTTATATGTTTGATGGATGAATCATGAGTTAAGGCTTATATGATTACTTCTCCCCAGCAAAACATTATAGTAAATTAACCTAAAATATTGGGGTAAAATACCTATTTCACGTGAATTATTTCCCTTTTGGATTCTGTGCAGTTAATTTAATAGTGCTGTAATGTGACATTAGTTTATATATTAATATTAAATGTATAAAAATGTATTTAAGGCTTTCAGTTAATCTGAGGACATTAAATGCATTAATTATTGTTATCAATAGTTAGATTTTTTTTTTTAAATATCCAAATTAGTGTTAGACTAAGTTTTGCAAGTTACATTGAAGACTGCTGTCACTGCTCAACTGCGCAAGTCAGTTGCCAAATACTGTTAAGAAACTAAATGAGTTATTAATGCAACTTTAATGCATGCATTTTTTTTTTAGCAAGAACACATTAAATTAATCAAAAGACATTAACATTAACATTAATTAACATTAAAGACAAGTGTGAAGTGAGTTTTTTTTTCTTCAAATAAATTCTGTAAAATAGAAAACCGTTATAAATGTAATAAAATTTCACGATATTGCTGTTTTTCTATTGTATTTTTGATCAAATAAATGCAGCCTTGGTGAACACGAGGCTTCTTTCAAAAACATAAAATCTTACCGAACCCAAACATTTGAATGGAAGTATATATTGCTGTATTGCACTAACTGTCCTGTGATACCACATACTGTTAAACAAATTAAAGTAAATAACAGTAAAGACATACAATAGTGCCTGTGTCACTTGCCTGTCATGAATGAGTTGCTATTCAAGACCGCCCCAGCTAGGAATACTGAATGTCAACTGAATCATCCGAGTGACTCTCAGATAAACTCTGTTTTGGAAGAGAATGTCCTAATGTCGCTTCCTGTTTTCTTCAATCTCAGAGTGTGATTTTTAGAGTGTGCGAGTGAGGTCACAGGGTGGTTACGGGTTGTGCAGATTCCAGACTCTTGTGTACGTAGACAAATTCCACGTTAGAGAGATGGCAAACAAAAGACTTCATTACATACACTTCACAGATGACATTTAAATGAAGGAGTACGGGAACCGCAAGAACAAAACATTTCCTGTTTGGGACCATTCTTTCAGCTGTTTGTGTCATGTTAAAAAAATGTTTATTTTGAGCATCTTGCTTGGTTTTTGTGTTTTGTCATGTTGACAGTATTCAGTATTTTGGCCTGAGCCAACAGTGGGAATCGGTCAGTTTTACAGTGCTGTATTTGTGTGTGTGGGTTGTATTTATAGTCCTGGGCATCATGGCCTGCAGTCATGTGAAGGGGGTTGCAGAGCCAGAAAGAGCCAGAGGAGGGAATAGATGACTTCAGAGCCCCCTCCCCCTTGTCTCTCCCCTCCCTGTCTGTCTGTCTCCTCCTGTGGCTGACCCGTCTACTTGGCAGGCAGAAAGGCCTGCTGTTTTGACGCTAGTTCCTGTGACTAGAGGGGAGACCCTGCCCAAGGGCTGTGCTGACTTCGGTCGAGAGCACCACCGTCAGTTCCTCTTCTCTTCTGAAGGCCCCAAGGCTCAGGGATTACAGCTGTATGTGTCTGGTTCTGGTCAAATCTCCCAGGGAGTTCCCAGAACTCTCAAACTCATACACCCATGATTTAACAGAGCGGAAAAGTTATTGGATTTGCAGATGCTCGGCTGGCCGGTGAGAAAGTCGCAAGAAGTTTGGCAATTTTTGAAAGTTTTCTACGTACTTTAGTTTTGGAGTTATTCACCACACAACTTTGGAATTTTTAACTTTGGGGAATTTCTGTCCAGCTGCATTTCAACTTTTTTTTTGGATGCATCAGTCAAAACAGACCATCTCTGCTCTTAGTTTGAAGGTTATTTGTATTCGTGTGGGTGAGTTTTGGACTGTTATTCGAGTTGGTTTTTGAGGCTCTGGCAGTGAACTAGACAGCAAGGACGAGAGGAATGTAGCAGGTCTGTTTTGGAGCTTAGTTTTCTGTCTGTTCTTCTTAGTCTTATTCAGTGCTAGAAGTGTATAGAAAGATTGAAAGAGAGCTTGTGTGTGAGACAGAGAGATTTTGTGTGCCTCCGAGTGTGTTAGTGTGTAAGTTTGCCCTGATACTATCTCGCCTCAGGCAGTGTGAATGCTTTGTATCTAACTCCTAAGAGCTCGACCTTCCAGAGAAAGATGAGCCAAGGAGTGTGTGTCTGTTTCAGAGTGTTTCTTGGAGACTAACTGAATTGTGTTTAAAAGTGAATTGGGTTGTGGGCAGTTGTTCAATGCGTTTGTTTATTTGTCATTGACTGCTGTTGACCCCTCTGTGCATGCAGATGGGATGGCCCACTTCGAGCGCTCTGACAGGGGAGGCCGGCCGACTCAATGGAGGAGGAGACAGCAGAGATGGAGTGGAATGGATCATGCTCACAATGACAACAGGTAAATGCCTTAGAACACACATTTTCTGAATTAAACATGATATAAAAAATGTATAATAGGAATTCATTGGATTATGAAAAGTAGCGGTTACCGCTATCAAGAGAAGTTTCGCTGTTAGCGTTTATATTTTATAAAGTATACTATTATACATTATCATATATTTACTATAAATTATATTTTAGTCAAAGTTGAGTACTATACATATAGCATCCAGGAATAGAACTGTAAAATGTATAATACAGTGTTAATTATATTATATGATATCATATTGCTCTGAGATTTATTCATAAGTTGTTTTTGTTTTTTTGCATGAACATTATTAATAGTTAATTTAATATCGTTTATTTTTTCAATATTTTGTACCCTATTACTGACCCTCAGAACTAAATTATTATAGTGCTTTATAATTTGTTTTTAACCAACTTTTATGAACAGCTGTTTAAAGCTGTTTGGGGTCTTTATATTTATAATTTTTTATATTTTTGAAAGCAGTGTCTTATGCTCACCAAGGCTGCATTTATTTGATTAGTAAAAAAAGCACTATTATGAAATATAACTATTTTAAAATGTAACATTTCTGTGGCTGCAAAATTATGTATTTTGAAACACTATAAATGTATTTACTATATACTATATAAATGTATTGTATGTATTTTGGGTTAATTTACCCAAACTCTTGAATGGTAGTGTTGATCGTGACAAAGCAAATAGGCCACACGTTAGTCAGATGTTGTGAGAGACGTTGTTAAAATAAACCTTAACATTAAGGAAACTTTAATTTCTAGATATATATACAGGAATAAAAAATGATTGATTTAAAAATAATAATGGCAATTTCCTGAACTTTGAATAGATGTTGTTTATGTATAAATAGTCATCTGATTGCCAAGTAGTCTGTGCATTCTGGTTGACATCATAAAGTTTGGAAGAAGCTGTCTTTTTGAACTGGAGAGAAAGTTTTGAAAGTTGCAGTTTGTTTTAGTGAGGTGAAGTGACGTAACATCCAAGCAAGCAAGTAAGTATGGTGACCCATACTCAAAATTTGTGCTCTGCATTTAACCCATCCAAAGTGCACACACACACACACATACCCGGAGCAGTGGGCAGCCATTTATGCTGAGGCACCGGGGAACATAAAAACCTTGTTCAAAGGCACCTAAGTCAGGGTATTGCCTGTCTGAGACTCAAACCCACAACCCTAGGGTTAGGAGTCAAACTCTCTAACCACTAGGCCAAAACCTTCCCCTGATTTAATCACTTCTGGTTTCAAAGATCAAGAAAGTTTTTCTTTAATGCTGATTATTGTTTCTTTTTTTTGTATTTCCTTCTATTAATGCTATTAAATCTGAACTCTCTCTTACTCTCTTTTAGGCTGGCTGGGTTTCATCGGCCCTTCCATCCTGCAGTTCAGCAAGACAGTCACACAGTGGCGCTAGATGAACTCACTCTCAAGCACATGACGGAGGACTGCTCATCTGTCAAATCACAGCTGCTCAGACTTAAGAGTCTGTTGCAGGTACCACACGCACACAGCTGGAACTGTCAAATTTGCACTTACATATGCAAACCCAGCTGTTACCTTCTGAGCAGCTTTAGTATGGGTATAGGGTAAAACAAAAAGAGGAAAATAATAAAAGAACTAGATAAGTTGTCAACATGAGCATTTTAACTCCAGAATAAATTATATTTTTTTTGTAGATTGATGATGGTGAGATTATTCCAGAGAGTTTGGATTCCAGAGAAGATGACAACAGAGCCCAGAAGGTCTGTAACATCCCATAAACACCTGTCTGAATAGAGCTGTCCAGCTTGCTGTCCCAAACCCTGAAAAAGAACATTGGCATTTTCAAGCCATAGGCTCCCTCAGGAATTTCTAATGTGTATCTATAAATGTGTTTTTCAAATGCTAAATAATGGAAACGATTGTGCCGGTTTGTTCTATAGCATAAGTTACACACATTCATATCTTAAAACATAAACTTTCAAGCTGTTAAAAATGTTGCGAGCAAGTTGCTACATAAAGGCTATGTGGGTGAAGTCGTGGTCTAATGGTTAGATATTTGGACTCATAATCCAAAGATTGCTAGGTCAAGTCTCGTGCCGGCAGGAATTGTAGGTGAGGGGAGTTCATTTACAGTGCTCTCTCCACCCTCGATACCATGACTGAGGTGACCTTGAGCAAGGCACTGAACCCCCAACTGCTCCCCGTGTGCCACAGCATAAATGGCTGCCCACTGCTCCGGGTGTGTGTACACGGAGTGTGTTGGGATGGGTTAAATGCAGAGCACGAATTCCGAGTATGGGTCACCCTCCTTGGCTGAATGTCACTTCACTTTAAAGGCTAAAACTATAAGTGCATGAGATTCCTAGTATAGTAGCTTGTGTTTTCAAAGCACACAGTTTCATAATTCACGTTTAAGCTGGATGTAATTTATGAGGTAGAAAGAAGTGTATATATATATATATATATATATATATATATATATATATATATATATATATATATACATTCTTGAGTAATGTTTACCACAGACCTTATTATATTCATAAATTGCAAACTGCTATTCTAAAATGCCATTAATTATTCCAGAGGGAACCCACGGTGAATTAGTGAATTAGTTCCGTTTTGGCATATAAACAGATCCGTTTACAGGCCAAAATTAGTTCAGTTTTGGCCACCAACCGATCTATGCATCTCTTTTTCCATTCTGTACACTTTTGTTATTTATGTGTATACAATTGAATATTTGTTTTGTATTTGTGTGTCAGATGGAAGATCTGATGAAGGAGGTGGCGCATCTCAGGGAAGAGCTGAAAAATAAAGATAAAATCATTACACGACTCACTCATCAACAGCATCAACAATCTGTGAGCCATCGCCATTCCTGACACATTCACACTTGTGCTCATTTTGACCATTTATATTGATTGACAATACATAATGCATGAGTGACTAATCGGAGCCTGCAGTGTCTGCTAGAAGATACTGTAGTCATGCTAACTCCATGTCTGCATGAATGAGATGAAATCAGGACGAAATGTTCTCAGAACAAACCCACATCTCATACTGTTCATTAATTTCACCGTTCCAAGCCATAAAAACTGCGAATTGTGCATCAACACGTGCACTTTAGCCTTTAATCCCAATTACTGTCACCTTCAGTGAGCAATTATATCATTAGCTCTAATAAACTTGCTCACCTCTTTTGCATTATTCTGATTGCAAAGGAAAGATGAAAGCAATTGAGATTTCCTTACATTAGAACAAGCGTATGTTATTAGTGGGGGTTAAGGCAAGGTTCATTATTAGTTATACATTGGGTAAGAAAATTTATGGAATTTAAACTCTCCCTCATTTCTTGTGCTATTGCCATGAATGATACCTCAAATTCTGTGGTTAACACACATGCTTAAAGTTTAGTAGTTCTGAGAAAATTTAGATTGCAAATCTACTTTGAGTAAACATAAAAGTAATGATTTATTAGGAATAATGTATTAAAACATTTTTTATAATAATAAATGGCTTTATTTTAATTTATTAATTGATTTATATTTATTTATCAGTAGTAGTAGTATTTATAATAATTCCTAATGCATTGTTGTTTAATGATTTTTAGTTGTCGTGTCACCCTACAAGTTTTGAATGCATAAGACATTTAAACCATTTGTATTTTATTTACAATGTGTGCAAATCAAATTATTATTGCTTTGATTATTTTTCTTTCAGCCGGTGAGATGTCAGTGTCATCAGCAGAAATCAGGGGTCAAAGGTGAAAGAAAAAGAACTCATCATGATAAATCCACTCAGACGACATGGCGACCGCCGCATCATCACCCTGCTGTGAGTATTTTTTAGCTATCTGGCTACTTGATCGCATCATCAAGGCACCAAAAACTCTCCCAAAATGTCAGTTTAGTGAGTCAAGTGCATCTATGTGCGTCCTTGGTGAGCCATCTGCCTTGTTTTCATTTCCTGTTTCCCTCTAAACCTCTCTAGGCTTTATAGGTGGCTAGTTGTTTACAAAAGGGGGAAGCAAATGTGTTGTCAGGGCTGACAAACTAGACGACACATTCCTTCTGTTCTTTTCCTCTGCTCCATCCTTTCCTCCCTCGCATTCATTTTTCATGGTGAAATAGCCCGACGGTCTCGCGGGATGCACTGAGCTGAGGCTCGTTTGCCGAGGTGCCGATTTAGCCAATTTGCAACTGCAAGGGGAAACTGGGCATCTACTACAGAGTGCAGAATGATTGTCATCTCCTATTTAAGTGAAGCCGTGCTGCACTTACTCTGGTGGTTTAGCTTTCAGAGCCCCAGCCTGAGAAGTTCACCAGGGGACGTGTTCTTATCAAGGACCGGCACACAATCAGTAAGGCCAACGGGACACAGGGCGAAAGCTGAAATCAGGAGAGATTATAGGGAGGAGAGAGAGTTGAGGGAGGTAACAAACGATGGATGAGAATTTGAAAGTGGAATGGGGAAGAGAAATAAACAGTTATTGAGGATTGGAGATAACAGGGCAACTTGTGTTCAGTTTGCATATATGTTAGTGTTTGAAAATAAAGAGTTCATAGTTTCTGTATGACTTTCACCTCCTACAGTCTGTGAATTTTCACCAACTTTCTTCTGTGGGACATAAATGAAGATGTTTAGATGATTTTTCCATATAATCAAAGTGAATAGTGACCATAGCTGTCAAGCAAAATTATCATAATATAAATTTTTGTCTGTTTCTTGCACTAAGCTGGTTTTAAAAAACTTTGAATATAGTGTAAGATTTGTAGGGATAACATATATGTAATTTAAAAAAAAAATTTGTGCACTTAGTAGCACTTGGTTCCCATTCACTTTTATCATATGTTCCATTCATTTATCATTCTCTGACATTCTGATTAACCCTTTGGGGGGAAAAGCCATGCAGGTATGGACAGGACAAATGGGTAAATATATATATATTTTTGATCAGATATCCATTTAATGTAGAAAATAAGTTGTAAAATCTTAGAAATAGCAGGAAATATTAGCTTAAAGGGATAGTTCACCCAAAATTAGAATATTTATCAATTTAGCCTGATGTTGTTCCACAACCATGTGACTTCGGAAAAAAATGAAGATATTTTTAATGAAATCTAAAGAGGTGAGGAAATAATGAGATAATATTATTATTTTTTTTTAATAATTTTTTTTTTATAATTAAGGTTTTTTGACGGGATGTTAAAAGTTGAACCTTGCATTTGTTTATTATGAATTAAGTTATCGGTGATCAGTTATTACTGGTCACAAAACTGCAAACACTAAAGAAATGTGTAGCATGTTAACAATTTTTAATCAGTGGTTGCTGGCTTTATCATAACTCAAACACTCAAATATTTGTTCTGCTTACCATGAGTGTGACGTGTTCCTGGACGGACTAACTTCGTTGTCCTTGGAACAACGTTCCTTTCAGTCTATCATAGATCTCACTCTTTCCGTAATGCTAAATGAATGCCTAAAATTAGCAGATAATGACTGGTTGATTGGACTCATTCCTGTGAATAATGCTGATTCAGGAAAATTTCCTACTTGCGTAAATGACATATTGTATATTAATTATGTACCAGTTATCATAGCATATTTTGTTTACCCCAGTTGTGTCTTGTAAAACAGCTGTTACATCGCATTTTGTCTATACTGTCATTTTAAGAGAAATCTGCAAATTGCACATTGAATACATACTCGGTAATGTGCTGTATCTTGTTTGTTTAAGCATTAAGTGAAGTGAAGTGAAAGTGACATTCAGCCAAGTATGGTGACCCATACTCAGAATTTGTGCTCTGCATTTAACCCATCCGAAATGCACACACACAGAGCAGTGAACACACACACACACACTGTGAGCACACACCCGGAGCAGTGGGCAGCCATTTATGCTGCGGCGCCCGGGGAGCAGTTGGGGGTTCGATGCCTTGCTCAAGGGCACCTAAGTCGTGGTATTGAAGGTGGAGAGAGAGCTGTTCATGCACTACCCCCACCCACAATTCCGTCCGGCCCGAGACTCGAACTCACAACCCTTCGATTGGGAGTCCAACCCTCTAACCAGTAGGCCACGACTTCCCACTGAGTTTTGCTGAGCCAGTATTTTGACTGGTCCACTTTACAGCTTTATTCTGGCCAGGAACAACCCACTTTGACAAGAAGAAACTTGCTTTTATGTACTGTTTGAGGGTGGGTAAATCTGAAATCGGTCATACTGTAAAAAAAGAAAAAAAAGAAAAGAAACGGCAGTCTCTATGAATGGTTCTGTCCATCAAAAAGTACAGATAGATTAACAGACATGAGTTAATACCAAGCCAAATAAGCAGTTGTGCTGATGAATATCCCATTTACTTGATGTTTAGCCAAAGCCAAATATCATTCTGTTTAGTTTGATTAAAACAGTTAATTTGTCTTAAGTCTGACTTAATCATGTTTTTTGGGTGAGTTAGATTTGTTAATGTTTTTAAAATATGTCTCTTATGATCCCAAAGACTGCATTTATTTGGTCAATAATACAGTAAAAACAGTATTTTTTAGTTTTATAACTATTTTATATTTAAATATATTTTAAAATGTAATTTATTCCTTTGATGGCAAAGCTAATTTTCAGCAGCCGTTAGTCCAGTGTCACATGGTCCTTCAGAAATCATTCTAATATGCTGATTTTGGGCTTAAGTAAAACATTTATTATTATTATCAATGTTGAAAATCGTTGTACTGCTTAATATTTTTGTGATAACTGATTTTTTTATCAGGGTTCTCAAGTTCCAAAAATTATTTAGGATGTTTAGAATAGAAATAATGTGTAACATTATAAATATCTTTACTGTCACTTTTGATAAAATGAACACATCTTTGCCTTAAAGGGTAAGTTCACCCAAAAATGTAATTAATGACTCACCCTCATATCGTTCCAAACCAGGAAGACTGTTCATCTTCGTAACACAGTTTAAGATATTTTAGATTTAGTCTGAGAGCTTTCTGTCCCTCCATTGAAACTGTGTGTATAGTATACTGTCCATGTCCAGAAAGGTAAGAAAAACATCATCAAAGTAGTCCATGTGACACCAGAGTGTCAGTTAGATTTTGTTGAAGCATCGAAAATACATTTTGGTCCAAAAATTACGACTTTATTCAGCATTGTCTCCTCTTCCGGGTCTGTTGTGAGTGCGTTCACATTAATGTATACATTAATTGAACTACAATCAGCTTTGGTCTTGTGTGCTTGCTGTAGGAGATCCTTTATATATTCAGTTGCCCAATTTTTATCACGTATACAGACAGATGAACACTAGCTTAAGTAAAAAAAACAAAAACAATAAAAAACCTGCTGTAACTCAATTGTAACTGTGCATGTAAACGTACTCTGAGTTATAATATAAAGGTAAACAAGTTTAGTGTTCTGTTCATAATGAAAAGGCTTGAGAGACTCAAGACCATGCTCACTTTCTGGGCATCAGGTTTACGCCATACAATAATTTGTTCCCTTTTGTTTTTTTCACTTCAACCTTGCATTTGATAATGCTTCATGGGGAAACCCCTTCCTCCAAATACTATTGAAAGCTTATTGAATCACACCAATAACATTGGTGTTTAAGCACACAAAATATAGCGAGGGCTTCTCTCTCTAAGTAAGGCAATGTTTGGAGATCATCCATTCAGAATCTTTTCCTTCAGCCAGCTTTCTGCAGGAAGCCTATCATCAAAGACTTCTCACCAATATTCTACACACTGCAGTCAGTGGACAATGCCCTGGAACACAGCAATCCCCTGCTGTGTTACAGTAAGTTTCAGACAAGGATTACCTCTAGGGATTGCCTTTCTTGCACAGAGCCAATTGAACATTCTGATGGCCATCATCTTGGCCATCATTCAAGGTGATGAACTCGCCCAACAAGCCCTGCTGTGCTCTTCCTTTAAAGCCTCTTTCGAGCCGAGAAGTGCCATGAGCTTCTGATATGGATCTGTCAGGGTATATCAACATTTATTAAAAAAAAAAAAAGGAAAAAAAAAAGTCATACAAAATTCATGGCAGTTGTTTCGTTTTGAGTTTATATCCCGACTGCTAGATGGTAGTCTTCATTTCTGAACTTAAACAGTGACAGGAAATACTAGCATTAAGACGTGCCACTATTATTAGCGTTTATTTAGTTCGCTGCCATTAATGGAGGATGAGAGAATTGTTCCAGTTCCCGCCTCGGTGTACAAAGCTAAGTGTGCTGTCTTTTAAGGTTTTGTGGTAACATTCGCCCCCCGCACCTCGGTTCCGCCGCATGTCATGTCCCCTGGGAAGAGCCACGACTGTTGCTTTCTCTCGTAATGGGGGCGTTTTGTGCAGTTGGGGTGGTGCTTGTGTGTGTGTGTGTGTGTGTGCGTGTGTATGTGTATATATACTGTATATGTGTATGTATATATGTGTATATATATATGTATGTGTATGTATGTATATGTGTATATATATATATATATACTGTATATGTGTATATATATATATATATACTGTATATGTGTATGTATATATGTGTATGTATGTATATGTGTATATATACTGTATATGTGTATGTATATATGTGTATATATATATGTATGTGTATGTATGTATATGTGTATATATATATACTGTATATGTGTATATATATATATATATATATATATATATATATATATATATACTGTATATGTGTATGTATATATGTGTATGTATGTATATGTGTATATATACTGTATATGTGTATGTATATATGTGTATATATATGTATGTGTATGTATATATGTGTGTATAATGTGTATATATATTTAAAACATTTATTAAATATTTATTTAGTTTCACATCTAGGTGGAATTTATTTTTTTATTTCTACCACTGTCTGTTCAAAATAAATGAAAAGAAACCGAGCCTAGTAGATTTTGTTTTTCCCTGTTGTATCGAAATCGTATCGAACCGTGACCCCCGAACCGAGGTACATAATGAACCGTGACATCTGTGTACCGTTCCAACCCTAGTAGTTAGTCTTCATAGAAGAGATGTGTGCCATTTCTCTCTGTGATGTGTTTTTTTTTTTTTTTTCTAAACTGTTTTGTGTCTAGATTCACTAGGGTTTGTCTCTGCAGCTGTGCGGGTGTTGTGTGTGTGTGTGTGTGTGTGTCACAGTTTTTCTGTGTGTTGCAGGCTGTATCCACTCCGCTCCTCTCTCCCTGGCAGTGCCAGTACCAGACTGCACCTCGTGCCAGCATGCCTCAACGCCGGCAAAGTGAGTCATTAACCCCTGACCTCTGACCCCATTCCCTTGGCAAAATGTTCAGATTTCTTTCCCATCATCCTCGGTTTCTTTCTCTGCTGTTTCCTTTCCTTCTTTCATATTCTGTCTCTCTGTAGGTTTATGGATATATATATATACACAATATAGTTACACCAGGCAGTGAGTCAGGGCTGTATAAATAGGATATTAGTGTAATGAGAGAGAGAGAGAAAGGAGGAGGAGGAGATGTGTTAGACAGATGAAAGTTGAATTTGTTTAAGAGGGTTAGACAAAGTCAGCAGATGCCCGCTGGGCAGTTTTGAAGCATCTCTGTCAGGTCTAGGTGGGTCACTGCACTGGGTGGATCACACCATCCGTCCCACAGTGTGTTTGTGTGGATGGCTCCGCTGTGTCCTGTCTTCAGGTGTGTTTGTGCAGGGATTTTTGGATACACATTGCTGTGCACCAGTGCGGTCAGTTGAAGAGCCAGCATTTGTTGTCTGAAACAGCATGAACACATGCAGGTTTAACAGATTGTGTGTGAGAGGGAGAGAGATCTGGGAGTAATAGGATTCACTATGGAAGAAGAGCATCTTTATGTCTGTATTTAAATTGGTTTAAATTTACTTTGGCAAAAGTAAATGTTATATTGTTCTGAATATAATAATGGATAAATGGGTAGCTCTGTCTCAAACTCATCCCATTGACTGAGCTTGAAGTTGGCTTGTCAGATCAAACAATCAGAGCTGCAAAAACCAAAGGTGAATTTAACCTACAAATGGCTGTAATTGGTTATAGTTGTCTGCACATTAACCTGGAATGGGTGTGGAAACCGGTTTTTGCCTAATAGAAAATAAAATGATAAATCTGATTTTTTGAGAGATGAAATTAAATTATGATTATGATAAATAAATAAGATATGTATACTACCATTCAAAGATAAAAGTTAGCATGAATCAAACATATCACTGTTTCCACAAAAACAATAAGCAGCACAAGTTTTTAAAAGACAAACTGTATTTAATATATATATATATATATATATATAAGAGGTGGAAATGAGCTTCTATGGATTAGAGAAAGTATATTACTTAGGAAAAAACGGCAATTAACGCCTTAAGGATTTGACTCCTATTCCAAAACTTTAAGTCCTTATGAATGAACTTAAAACTTGTTGCTATACCAATATTTTTAGCAACAGTTTTTATAGTAAGTTTCAGTAAGGTTCAATTTGCAATAAATTGAAGATAGTGTAACTGTGTGCACAGTAAATTCAGTTGTATTGTCCTTACTATGCTCTATCACAACTTTACGCCCATGGCAGTGGAGGATTCAGGTATATATCATGAAAGATAAGTGAGGACAGCAGTAATTTAGTTTTGTAGTCATTTAATTTTGCAAGAAGAAAGCTGTGATAATTTGATTGTAAACATTGCTGTAGTTCAGGTAGAGCAGATGTCAGATTGTTTGGTGTCTTCCTCAACCGATCGGACACTTTCTTCTTCTTATTTTTTTTTTTTTTACTCACTATCTGGTCTGTCTTCCTCTTCCCATGTTCTCCTCCCTGTCTTTTCCTTTTCTCTTCCCTCTTTCTATTTCCTGATTGGATGAACTTGTGCTCTGTGTTGTTTCTCCCCCTCTGCTTAACCCATAATACTCCGGGACAGGGGTGGAGCATCTTATACATTACTTCCGCGACACAGCGTGGTACAGTAACCTCTACTAAAAGCTTCAGCCTTTGCATGGTCATGTGACTTGAATGACCGATGCATGCTTTTGAATCTGATTTGTATTTTTGAAGCATGGATTCGTTTTTTTTTTTTTTTTTTCTGAAACATTCACTTACAAAACAAAATACAGTTGGCATGAGACATTTTTGGCTTGGTTCATGACTTTTTTGCCCAAACCACCTATATGAAGTCCTCTCTTCCTCCGTGAGCTATGATTGCTGTGGTTATGTCAGATCTGTCTTTGCTTTGATGGAGCTACAGTGTTGTTTACTGGTGTGTTCTGGGAGACCCACCATCTCTCTCAGCCTGCTCCCAGAGACTTTATCCAAACAGGCATCTGTCTGCACAGGTGAACCAGGGTTTAAATATCTCAAAACATACACACAAGCAATGAATTAGCCCATAGTGCAATTGTCCTTGGTTCTGTGACTGCACAGGGAGACGCTGAAACATTTTAGAGGGCAATTAAAATAAAATGATCCAATAACTCCTTCAGGATTCACATTTTAACCTCCTCTTCTACAAACCCAGGATATTAAAAACTCTTCTATTATCAAAATGGCCACATTTCATCAGCCAAATCTTACAGTAAGACGAATGACTGAATTAAAGCCAGACTTTATTACAACTCTCTCTGTTGTAATATCCAGCAATCGTGTTGCGAAGTTATCTTTTGAAATATTTTGGAGGGAGTTGATTCTCCCTGCTTTTCTTGGAAATCTGGATGGCTTTTTAATGCTAAATGATAAAGGATGTTTCTCTTCTAGGACAAACAGGCCAGTACTTTAGTTTTAAATAGACACCACCACAAACAAACAACAAACCTATGAAATAATTTTAATTATTAAATTATATATATTTTTTAAATTAGGTTTTCTTTACCAATAAATAAATAAATACAATTATAATTTGCAACACTAGCGGGAAATTATGCAGCTATAACTATGTGAGAGCAAAGAGTTCATATTCCTTTTTTTACTCTATTCTAAAGCAATAGCATTAAGTGCACAGCATTACTGATTTGTGATAGTCTTGCAAGCGTCCTACAAGTCATCATTGCAATTTTTGCACATCCTTATCACTAGTGTTATAGTAACTTTTCTTTTCAGACATACTAATCAGCAAATTAAAAAAAAAACATTTCAATACAACAGACAAAACCATTTGAACACAATATACTGTATGTAATCCATTAACATAAGTTTAGTGACAACTCCGCATTGGTCAGCTCAGCCATGCTTAACCCTCTGGGGTCTGAGGTGATTTTGGAACTCTTGAGCCTTGCATTGTAAAGACTCAATCAATAACCTGGTCCTTATTCTACTGGAATTATTTCAGATTCTTCAGGCACTCATTCAGAAACCCCTTTAAAAGGTTTCACAGATTTTGAATCCGTCCACTAAAGCAAAGCAGCATGGAATCTGTTTGCTGTTGCTGTTTTTCATTTTACTGTTTTGTTGCTGTTGTGCGTTTGGTGTTGCATGATTCTTTTGTTTTTATGATGTTAGTATTGTATGATGAAACCAATATTTTCAACTCTAAATTCTAATTAGATGAGCATTGTTTGAAGACAATATAAAAAAAAAAACACATATGATGAATTTTATAATAAAGTTGCTATGTTGCTTGGCAACCCTAAAACTGCATAGAGACAGTATAATGAACTATAATTCTTGGCACGAGAATTGTTTATCATGTACAAATTGTTAATTTGAACATTTGGTGTCATTTTTCATAATGCTTTTGCTGCTTTTATAAAAGCAATAAGGCTGTGGGGCTGTTCATTACAGCAATTGTACCACAGTAAAGGGTATTTTAGGTACTCATCTTTGTATTATGCTTAAGAATATACCTTAACCATACTGTAAAAAGTGGCATTGATTGTCTTATTGCTTCTTTTAATGAAAGTGTAGAAACAGCATTATGACAACAAGCTAATATTATAACCGTACACCACTGTTCAATAAATATTTTACACACTAAAACAATTTATCTGCAAAATTATAGTTTTTTACGGTAATGTCATCCTCTGGAACTGGGGCTTTCACCAATAAAGCAAGACATTTAAAATTAGTTGGACTTGACTGAAGCAAATCAATTATTGGTATAAACAGTTTATTAATATGTTTTAATTATTTCGATTTCGATTTTATGATTTTGAAAGCATTGTTGAAAACAGTAAAGGAGTTATTTGTCAAAGTTGTGTACTTTTCATTGGTTGACATTCTAAAGCCCCATTCACATTGACAGTGATTTGGAGTGACCAAACTGACCAGATGTCAGTTGTTTTCAGAGTTGGCAACAGAGGCGCAATTTTACCATTGAGAGTTTTTCGCATTTATGCAAATGGACAGTGATACGATGCGACAAATACTGAAAGGAGTGAAGACAGTGAAGCACACATGTCAGTCCACATCATTTAAGAAAAAAAGGGCATGGAAAATAATGCCAGTCTGTCAACATTTTGAGTGATCTATGTAAATGGGGTTTTAAGTTCTTACAGAGTTTAAAAAGTTACAGTTCCTGAGATGACTATTCTCACTAAGAGACCGAGATGGCCAGAGATAAATACATTTTGGATGTGTTCTCTGAAGGTGTCTGTACATGTGTCTGCACCCCTGAGTCTTTGGGATTATACATAGAGGATGTGACTGTCTGTACCTCACAATTCTATATTAAATACAATACTATTCGCTGGCAAACTTCCTGCACATAAACTCTCACACACACGCTTTTACCCCCTTGTACCTGCTTTCTTTAAGTGAGGAATGAGCATGTTGATGGCATGTGATACAATTGTTTTGTGTTTGTATTTGGAGATAATGGTCCCCGGCTGAATAGAAATGTGGCAAGCTGAATGAAATCACTGTTAGCCAATAGGGGGTGCTGTGGTTTCAGTACATTTCTTTTGCAGCTCATGAGAAACAGAGAGTGAATGAGAAGGAAACAAGGACTTGCGCCACTGTCATGGTGTACAGTTGTCTTCATTGAAACTCACATGCATACATGCTCATCCACCCAAAACAATTCTATTACCACATTATTGTCACATTTGGTTCGCAACTCAACAGTCAAGTAACCAATTCTCACTATTAACAAGTTGCTAATTAACATTACTTTATATTGGCTGTTTATTAGAACTCATGATGCACATTTGAACAATAAATCTTACCCCTAAACATAACCAACTACCTTACCAACTACCATTGAGCAGCAAATTAGTAGTTTACTGAAAAAATTGTCCATTTAATTCATTTGGATTCTAGTTTATTTGAATTCTACTTTTTTCTTTCATCATAAATTCAGGAATTGATTCAGAAATGAAAAGGCCTTCTCAGTTTTTGAATTGTGCATAATGCTGGTTCAAGCACAATTTAGTTTTTAAGTAGATAACCACATCGTAACCTAAGTGACTAATTTCTTAGACTTGCAGCCAAATTTTATAAGTGAATTTGACTAATCATTGCTGTGTAAACGAGACTAGCAACAGTTTTTGTCAGTTAAAATCCCTTTTTTACAGCATTGCTATAGCTGCTTCTGTAAACTGTTCTATGAATGGGATTATACGAGAGTCACACCTGTTTGTAAATACAGATATCAGTCCCATACACTGACTATGGGATTGTAACCCCCTGATCACAGATCTCAATCCTGGTTTATTGTGATAAATAATGTTGTGTTTTGTCTTCTGCAGCCTCAAATACTTCAGCCCATCAGTCACATCCCCAAAGAAACCCTCATCCAGGGAAAACTAGCAAGAATAGTCCCCACCGGGGGCCACAATGAAGCATGCACCGAAGAGGAATGGCTTCTTGTGTCCTGTCCTCCAGCCAACTGCACCTTTCCAATTCTTCCTCCTGCTAAAGACCCTCACATGGAGTCAAAATCTCTGCCTGACCCAGAAGAGCTGAGCCGGTTGCTTAGCACCCACCTTCGCATACAAGACGACAGTGAGAATGACTCACCAGGGGCTGGAGAACAGATTGCGAAATTGACCCCTGAAAGCCGTCAAAACAATCTCCTGCAGCACAGCCCGCGTGTCCTGCAACCTCCACGTCTACACAAATGGGTAACTCTCCCTGCTCTGTCTATAGGGGGCGGTAGTGGGTCAAACCCAAAACCAGGATCCTCAGTGATCCACCAGGCCCAGCAGCTTCTTCCTCCTCCTCTGTCCAGAGGTTTGCCATGCTTCAGTGCAGGGAACCACAACATTACTCGCGGCCGGCTCTCTCAGCCTTGGCCAGCAGTGGTCAGGAGTGAGGCTGACCCTCAACACAATGCTCCGGTACTGCTTGGCGTCTCCACAAGACTTAAAAAGCCAAAGATCCAGTGAGGGTCAGCTGCAGCCATAGACACTGATAAGGCTACCTCCCTGAATGCATGAACACACATGCGGCTTGCACTAGACTAGGTGGTGTTAGTGGCTAGGTAATGTTTTAAGCTAAACAAAGCAGCTAAGCTATCGCATCTAACTATGCAACAAAAAGTATTGTCACAATCAGCGAATCTTTCGCGCAAAACTGCTCTATCACTTCAAACTAAAAGTCACTGATCATAATTCCTTAACCACTAAGAAACCTTTACCACTCACAATTACATCAACCATACAAGATAATTATAATCTAGCTGGATCCTAATGGATTGATAAACTGAAGAAAAGACTGACAGACAGAAATTCAGTCTGAAAGAGAAGGCAAAAGCAGAAAACGAGTACTAGAGAAGTCTTTGTACTAATACTCAACAAACGTCAAAGATGACGTGAGTGCTGTGTCATTGACTGCCTGTGGAGATTATTCAAGACACACTCTGTGTCTGGCTATTTCCCCATGCGGTGTGCCCTCAGGACACCAACTCATTTAGTGGGTGAATATGACATTTACAACACCAACCTCCTGAGGTTTAACTGCGAAAACGCATATTATTTTTTTTGCAGCCTCACAGATCTGGTCTAAAAGAGAGAGTCATTATGTCATGTGACCCAAGTCTTCTCTCCAGTTTCCAAAGGAAAACTTCTCGGTCTGCTGTGATCTGATCTGATCTGTTTGTGTATTACTTTATGCCTCATTTCTCATCTTTGTCTGAATTCACCACATAAACACGAAGAAAACAGTGCAAGCTACAAAATCTTTTTTTTTCTTTCGTTTCCATTCCTACATAACGTCTTGTTTCCAAGTGCAGCAGAGTCTCTTTGACCTATAGACAGTGTTTTGGCAGGTGGGTATGCACGCCACTGACATTGTTCCCTTTATTTTCACCTTGGCTGCAGTCATGATCAGATGATTTTCAGTTTAATTAGGCTTATGCCTCATGTGTTAACAAGGTTCTTTTTTTATGGATTATGGCATGCTCAAAGCATAAACTTGCTTTTTCAACCCTCCCCTCCCCCACATTAGTTGAATACAATATTGCTATAATGCTTTTTCATTATTTATACATTAAGATGTTTACAGTTAAAATGCCTTTATTAATCTGTTTGGTCTGTTCCAGTGCTGCAGGAATAACATTTTTGCCTTGTCTTTGGAATAGAAATACTCTTGCGGTGAAACTTTAAATGTACATAAAGTACCTACCTGAGCAATTTCTTAATTTTTGAAAAAGATTTTTGTCTTGATGTTGCACTAACTTATTTTTGGCTCCGCAAGTAATGATACTTAAAACATTATCATTCATGGAAAAATTGGACAATTTGTCTTTTGCCATTAGGTTTGAATGATTTGTAGAGGTTGCTTTTGTTACCAGTAGCTGTTTTCTAAGGAGAATGGTTTTCAGTTTGTTCTCCTTATGGAAATGTTTCTCTTTCTTAAGGTCAGATTACATAAATATGTCTCAGAAGGTTGATAAGATTGTCTGTACTTTGAGTTTTTGTGCTTTTGGCATGCCTTGATACATAATGCACACTGTAATACATAAATATACAACAAAATCCACTTCATGGAAGCACATGGACTTATCTGTACTATGATTTTAAATATGCAAGAACCCACCTCTGTGTGTTTGTGCAATATATGTATCAGAGGGTGTATACGTATCAATATATATACCCTTAACCTTCAAAGTGGAAGTTTATTCTAAAGAAAAAATGTTTCCTTTTTTCCACCATACAAGGGGCATTTGGTATTACAACATGCTCTTACGTGGGCCATATACTTCTAGACACACCCTGAGCAGAGACGGGCAGCCATGTCTAAAACCAACTAAAGTAAATCAATAGAAGAAGGATATTTGTGTGTGTTTCTCTCTCACCCAACTCTGTGGTTATACTAAGCATAAAATCGATGGAGGGCTTGTTTTATAATGCTCTGGACGCACTTTGTTTGTATTTCTCTCTCTCTTTCTGTCTCTCTTTTTATCGGTGTACGTGTGCAGGAGGAGAGGCCACACATAATACGCTGTCTACTTGCTAATGCAAAGTCGCAGAAGTACATTGATTCCGTCTGCTGTGGTCAGAGGTGAATCGCTCATGTCAGTGTCTGTTTACAGATAGGAGCATCTTATCTTTCATTTGCCTGTTAACAAATGAGGTGATACACACACAAAAAATAGTGTATAATTAAAGGGATAGTTCACTCAAAAGCTGCTTATGTCATTCCAAAGTATGATGACTTTCTTCTGTGGGAGACACAAGTAGATCTTTAGCAAAAAGTCCATATAGTGAAAGTCAAGCACAAAAACGATCCTGTCTGCTTGCATTTTGGACCACATTGAAAAAAAAAAAAATATTCCTTTGTGTTCCACAGAGAAAAAAACAGGTTTGGAATGACATTTTCATTTTTGGATAAACTGCGTCTTTAGATGTGTCTAGAACTTCAACGTTTCAAGAATATCTGCAAAGATGGCAGTACCTTTAACTAATAACCATTAAGGAGCCGCAGTGTAGAAAAACAAAACCAAAAAAGAAAAAACCTTAATCAAGAACAGTTAATTGCATCAATAAAATACTAGGTATATTTCCTAATTGCATTATTAAGTGCACCTATACAAAGACCTGATACTGTTGTGTAAAATACATTTATGACTTGCTGCCCATGTGTTTATGACACCACCTGGGTTCTTATAACCTGAACAATTCTTTGAAAGCATGAAAGTGTCTGAAACAAACACTTACTATAAACTTAACAATTTCCCTTCCATATAGTTCATATCTTGTCATGTTTTTTTCCAACTGCTTTGACATGAAAGTATGCAGCAATTTCAGAATGCTACCATTGCTTCATTGTAGCTTCATGAATACAACAGCTACAACCTGTTTGTATGGACAGAAGAGGTGTTTACTAAAAGAGGAATGAATTCAAGCACTTTAAATTTCAACCTCAACACTGGAGAGACTGTGGTCTTTTTGACCGGTTTAATTTGCTGTCATCTTATAGTGTGCAACTACTTTTATTTGGCTGTTTGTTTTTTGATGTTCTGTCCCTGTGTGCCCTGGTCCAGTGGAAGTTGTGAGACTTTAATAAAGTGAAGGAATATAATTCACACTCTTTGTTGCAATTTCTTTGTGTCAGACATTCATTTGCGTGGATTGCTACAGCTCTTCTTTTTTTCAGGCCTGCTTTATGCCACTGTTCATTATACTAAGAATCCACACATTAGGAAAGAATTGTTTAATATCCTCAGAGTCTGCCCTAAACACTGTGTATAAACAGCCTTGACAATAAAGACAAATAAGAGCTGAACTTAAGCATTTTCTGAAGAAAAGTTTCAGCATTGTTTCTCCAACATAGGTGGGTATACAGAGAAATACAATTTTATTCCTTCAGTTTCATCGTGCAATTACACCAAAAACAGTCTGGAAATTGTCTTGACGATTTGACGATATTTTACTATAGATTTTACTATATAGATACTACAGATAGATGGACGGATAAATAGATAGACCACATATAATCTGCGTTTGTCTTTTTCAAATGTCTTGTTGCTGACAGCCTGTATCCCTTCTCAGGGCGCTGATGATTGTGTGAAGATTTGTTGAAGGGCAGAGATCCAGGAATGCTATGCTGCTGCCAACAAGTCATTCTCGTTTCTCAGTGCACTGAACTGAAAATGCTGCATCCTTAAATTCTCTGCAGCAGTGCAAAATACAAGTGGTGTTGATGTACAGCCTAAATCTCTGCATTTCCTGCTTGGAAAGTTGGAAGCTTTTATTTTCTTATATTTTTTATTTATTTATATTTTTGACTTTTTCAGTAACTTTATCAGTAAGTGAAGTTTTCTTCTTCTTTTGATCTACTAGGAAGTGTCAAAGAGGCCGGCTAAGGTGAGACTGGGCTGGTCAGTCAGCCTGTAGAAGCTTGTATAGGTGTTTGAAGTGTATTTGGCTTTGAAGTTGAGTGTAGGAGGGTTAACTCCAACCAGGACACTGATTGCTATTGTAGCATAGAACAGGAACTGAATGGAGGACTTATCTGGAGTCTTGTAGTTAAAGTGTTGATCATCTGACCCCATCTGCCCCACCAATCATGTTTTCGAACTGTAATCTAGAGGTCAAGATAGTAGATGGGTATCTTTGCAGTCGATGCTGAGTGTCTAATGGTCTCTTGACTGGATAAATTGGGTATGTGTGCAGTTTTTTTGAGAGAGAGAGAGACAAAGAAATAGGGAAGAGAGATTGGAGAATGCAGTGTGAAAGAAATTAATTACATAATTGTTGTCTGTGATTATCTGGACCTCCAGAGCAGGTTTGTTTTTCTGTTGTTCATTTGTTTATTTCAATCCAAAACAAAGGCACTGACAGTCTTTACATTTCCTTGTAATAAAAAACTACAGAAAGAAAGGTTTGGAAAATGGAGAAGAGAAAACAAAAAGAGCCAACACTGTCCACTTTTCTCTCACTTATTTCTCTTTTTCTCTATAAAATTGCTTTTCCAAGCAAGGTTAGGTCAGAGGATTATTGAGGTCTTTGCCACAAGCTTTACAATGCAGTCCATAAATGGTTATTGAGGTTAATATTTAATAATATACTAATATAAAAACTATTATGGGAAAAAAATATTAAGTTTTAAGCAAATCAAGTGCAGAAGAGCAGTTTAATGCAGAAAAGTGTGTATCCGTTTGCTTGAATAGGCTGTGCTGTCTTAGAGAAGAGGAACGTTAGAGTAGTATCAAGCATTCAGACATGCCCCACTTGAACCTCTGCTCTTCATAACCACGCAATCACTGGAGTGAGCACTTAAACTCATCTTACAGGCTGCCTAGAGGTCAGACAACACTTGAAGCTCTGTATTCAGTGCCCATTGAAGAAGGGTTTGCTGTCCTGCAAGCACACAAGGAGGTCATCATGAACACTGAGGCCTGTTTCAATACTTTTTCATCTCGATGTCCATTTTAACAGTAAGTTCATAATTCATGTGAGAGGTGCGCGCTGTGAGTTTCGGCAGAGCTCCCCACACATCTGTTGGGCCTGAAGTTCCTCATGCAGTCACTGACAAGCAACACTTTCTATGCATATAATAATAGCAGTTTAGTTACAAATTGGGCTTTGGGTTCTGTTCTGTATGAATCAATTACCATTTGGATGTTAAAGTTATCCCTCCTTCTCACGTAGAATGCATTTCCACAGTCATGTTTGAAATAATTCTCAGTGCCACACTCTTGATTGCCATTTCATAATTCATGGCTGTTATTAAATTAAATGCCTAACATAGTAACCCCATAATCACTTTACTTTCTGTTCAGAGATGCAGCTATAATCCCGTCAGCATGAAAACACAATACAAGCCTGCAGTACACGTAGAGCTGGACACTACCATGGTACATATAAGCCACTCTATAAGTTATTTTCTAGGATCTTTGATAGTTTCATCTCTGAGACTATGAGTAATCCTATTTATTACATTTTTGTCTATTCAAGTATGATATACAGTTGAACTGAGGAGGATTCCCTGTAGGGATCAGACCTGCAATCTTCTGTTTACCAGCCCTGAGCTTTAACCATTAGTTTTTTCCAGATCTGTCTCTGTGCTCCCTCTAAACCGGCTGCATGTATTCAGTGCACAAGTGAACTGCCATCTTGTTAGTTTTTTGCTGCTGCAAATGTAAATATATATTTGCAGCAGCAGCAGTGGTTCTCAATTACAGTCCTCATGACTCCCCCGCTTTGTATTTATCTGCAAAGCTATCTCATGGCCAATTCATACATATTTTACGATGTGGCTAAATTTATATGATTTCAGTGATTGTTAAGTTTAGGGGCTAATTTACCACCTCGTAAAACACGTAAGATTTTTCACAAATCATAAGAATTTGTACGAGTAAGGTCATAAGTGGACATCACAGGATATCTGGCCATGATTCCAGCTTGAAGGGAGTGTATATGTTCAATTCAAATGCCGTTAAAGTGTGCGAGATGGGAATTCAAATTGTATTTATTTACAGAAGTATGGGTTGCACTTTATTTTACAGTACGTGTACTTACATGTACTTATAGTGTACTTACAGTGTATTTATCTAAGAAAGTTCTGGTAATACAAGGTATCTACATGGGGTAGGGTTAGGTTTAGGGGTAGGTTCAGGGTTAGTACCTAGTTATTACAATTATTGTAATTACTATAATAAGTACATAGTATGTACATGGGGAACAGTACTGTAAAATAAAGTGCTACCGAAGTATGTTATGTCACACTTCACACTTCTCTAGTAAGTTTCGTCTGTGTGTGAAGAAGCTGCAGCTGTGGTGCAAGTGAAATAAACTTCAACAGATTTCCCGAGCTCAGGGAGTAGGGAGCAATGAACACTGTGTAGGGATCTGTCAATCGGAACACAGTTCATGCACGGTGCTCACTTCTAACAACCTGATGATCTGAGTCAGGTGTGTTAAATAAGATAGACATGCAAAACATGCAGAGCGGTGGTACATGAGGACTGGAATTGAGAACCACTGTCGTACAGGATGGCAGTTTGTCAGATGTTTGTTTTGTGGATTAGTAACCTGTGCAATTCTAGACAGATCAGTGCACTTGATGTCTGAAGTATGTTGTACATGCAGCTGAGTGCTTTTGTTCATGACTGATGAATTTTAGAAGAATAGTTCTCAACGGGTGGGTTGCTTTCAAAAAATGGGAAACAAGGAAAAATAAATATGCAAATGCAATTTATAATATGCCAATTATTTCAAACCAAGAAATCATGCCTCGTTAGGAAGGGAAAATAAATAGGCTTACTTAAGTGTAAAAATGAGATTAAAAATAATATATAAAAATGTATTACATTTATTTGAATATTTTTTTCCAAGTGGAATAAAATGACTCACACTACATGAATTACTGAATTTCTTGCAAAGAGGGGCAACCATAAACTTCTCTGAGCAGTCAATTTTTGGCTGCTAAGAACATGAAACCATCAAAATTCAAAAGACATTTAGAAACCAAATTTAGGCAAAACAAAACCAGTTAATAAATACTGATCTAGTACACTAAACAGTCAGAAATCTGCTAGAATCAGCAAAAGACCTCCACAGAAAACCATCCAGCTTCACTTATGATCGAAAAAAACATATATGAATGATTGAAATATTTATTTATATTTGGTAAATGAATGTTTGACAAAGCCACAAACAACTTCCCCTGCCATTTTTCATACTTTAGTGATAATGAGTTTTTTTTTTAGATGAGATGATCTTTAATGAAAAGATTTTTTTTTCTCTCTGTTGCATTATCTATTTTTAATGGCTGTTTTATCAGAATAATCCTTGATGAATCAACCATCATTGTTAAAGCCTATGTTTGATGAAGCATTAATGAGCTTTTCTCCATCAGTAACCGCTGAATGAATATTTTAGTGGTTGTAAGCTCAAATCAAAATTTTGTATGGTTAACAATAATTGATTACTGTCTGCTACACACTTTCCTGTACAGAATACTTGTTTGGGAGTGATTTATACATATTACTAGCTTTTAAAACAGATGGAATGTGTAATATCCACTAGGAATTAAGAAATTAATAATAAAGTCTGATATTGTACACACACAATATATATATATATATATATATATATATATATATATATATATATATATATATATGTATATGTATAGTTTTTTTTTTGTTTTTTTTTGCACAATTCAATAGCACTCATGCAAAGCTTGTCCAGTCAGATAAGCTTTCAATCTGTCATCTCTCTGCTCAAGAAATGGGTTTTCCTTTCAAAAAGAATATGGTGTAATATTTATACTGCTCTGGGCAATGGTTGGATTTAAAATGACCTGCAGAAACCTAGTGAGGGTTGAAATCGTACAAGCACAACTGCACATCAATAACAAACGAATTTGAGAATGTATATATCTGAATCAGTGACACTATAATAACACAAAGTTCATTTGAGACACAGTTTACCATTAATCACTAAACCTCATGCTTATTAACAAGAAACAGGGAAATAAAGAGGGCAATCAGCCAGGCTCCCTCCGGCAGTTTGCTATGGGACGGACTCTACTGTAGGCAAAACTAATTAAAGGAAAAAATGAATTTAGAAAGCCACCAAGCACAGGTATAATCTACTACCTCGACAGACCTGAATTGGTTTTATTCAGTAACCAAGCAAGTGGAGAAAATTAGGTAGCGTGAAAGAATCAGTTTAATCAAATTTGACACCCATGTTTCGTAACAACCCCCTGGAAACAGTTTCTGATAATCAGTCATGTCCTCCATGGTAAATATAACAACACAAATGTGAATGGAAGCAGAAAGGGATGATGAAAACAATTCAGTAAACTGAACACAAAAAAAAAAAACAAAGAACCATAACATCAACCAAACGGCTCAGTCCAGAGTTTATGTGAAGTTTATATTGAAGTGTACTTGAAATGAATCCTTTAGTCTTATGCTTGACAGTCTGTCAGTGAGTCACAGATCATTTGAGGTGCGACCTGGTATAAAAATCTGAAATGAAGCACAGAGAGGGACATGAGTCAAATCGACCATATTCAATCAAAATCTCTACAGTTACATTTATAGTATTTAACCATATAGGAGCAGGGTAACTCATTTAACTGTGAATGAAAAATGGGCTGTTTTAGTCCGCAGAAAACCTCCTTACATTAGTTTCAGCTGAAGAGATCTTATTAAATTGGTGGCTGCATAGCGTGTAAATATGTGTGGGAGTGGGTTATTTATTTAAAATCAGTGTTGCCGGAAGCCTCTGGGGATTTGCAATGATGTAAATATTTGAAGAGGTCTTGGTTATATTGTCTAAAAACTGTGCAGCATTTGGAAGTTTAAAAATGCAAAACTTTTTCCTTCTCTTACTAAATATTTAAACACTATATATGCAGCATTTATTTATCACCAGAATGATGTGTTTGATGAAGTTAGGAACATCGATGCTGTACCAGAGAATACGACAGAGGTGCTTAATGGGATAGTTCACCCAAAAGGGAAAACTGTGTCATCATTTATTCACCCTTATGTCATTCCAAACCTTTATGACTTTCTCTGTTTTTCTTTCTTCTGCAGAACAAAAAAGGATGAAGACAATGAACGGTGAAAGGAATTTCAAGCTTCAAAAAAGATACCAGAGCACTATTAAAGTATCATGAAAGTAGTCCTTTTGATGCATTGCAAGTCTTATGATACCTGTGTGAGAAACAGACCAAAATGTAAGTCATTATTGGTAAAAAAAAAACTTCTTGACATCCATCCTAGTTCTTCTTGATACATTCATGGGAGACGTAGCAGTGTCTGATTCATGAACGAAGTCTTTTTTGGAGTCAGATCTTTTCAATTTATTGGTCCACAGAAAGGTCTGAATGTTTGATTCAAAAGCCAGACTGTCTGTTCTTGAGTTTAACTCACTAACTCACCAGTCACAGTGGCTAACAGCTGGCTGTCGTCATATGGAGCTTTTTGTGCTTTTGCTTCCTATTTTAATGTTTTAAAAGCCTCCGTCTCCATTCAAGAAGAGCAGTTACCAGCACAGTATTCAGAATTCCTCCTTTAGTGCCCTGTAGAAAAAGCAAAACATGATATTAAGCAGGTAAGTAAAATAATAACTTGATTGTAATTTTTTGGTGTGAGATTTTTCCCCTCAAGTCTCCTGTTTCAGGTTAACATAACATTTTGTAGATTTGTAAAGTTATGTTATGAATACAGTCCCTTCCTCTTCAATGTTTGTTCTGTCCTCAGGAGCTCTTTCCCATAGTTTACCAAAGCTATTCTTTATTATAATTAGTTTCTGCTCTCTATAGTTCTTTCTCTTGCTGTTTCAGAAGTGCACAGTGAGCTTCCGTTTAATCACAGCTTCCCTGCACTTGCCAAAGGCAGATTACAAAGCCTGTGGAAAAAGCCCCTGGAGACAAAACTTTTGCCTGTTTATGTTTCCATTTTTCCTTAGCCACTAAGTTATTTTCTTCCAAAGTACCTAAAAGCACATAATCATTCACTTGTTTTCTTTCAAATATATATATATATATATATATATATATATATATATATATATATATATATATATATATATATATTTTTTTTTTTTTTTTTTTTTTTTTTACGAGAGCTGCAGGCTTCTTTGATGGTTTAAGGTCTGTAATACCTGGAGAGAATCATCCATTAGCATTCAAAGCCAAAATAAGTGGCTTAAAGTGGAAACTTGCTTCTTTTTTCCCCATTAATTGTGTTTATACAGTATATCAGGTCGATCTTTAATGGATTGTAGATTTGCTTGCTAGTTATATCACATTATAGGATTTTGGATAATTAATGTCAATAAACCAGTAACTAGGTTCCTCTTGAGCACACTTGGCTTCACTTGGTCAGTCTCTGTATACGCTGTTGCACTTGAGTCTATAATCCAATAATTGCAATTTATATGTTTTTGTGGATCAACAGAAATAGAAGCTATCTGTGTATGCAAAGACTTCTCTGTCTTCTAATGCAGGTGTATCAAAGTTCAGCATTGCAGTATAAATGACAAACTTCTAATCTGCCCCCCTTTAGGTAATAAATACTCATAATAAATACTAATAGTCATAATAGTCATAATAGTCTGAATGAAAATACTTGGCCTGAACTGTCGAGAACCCTCACAGAGCTAGAGAACTTTTTATTTTTTTATTTAATTCTTTAGCAGGCCTTTTTTTTATTATCCACAGCCAGTGCTAGTGCATAAAATAGACTACTATATGGTGGTTTATCATTAATTTAGAAATAAATATTGTTTTTTTTCTTTCTTGTGCAGTTGTTAGGGGTACAGTAAGCTTAGGGTTTGGTGATGAAAAATATCCACATTAATGTTTAATATAATTAAACAACTATATTTATTATAAAAATAAATGTATTATAGTGTGGTTGAATCCACTTCGGTGTATGGTGTTATTCAACCAAATATTGCTGAGGCTTTAACAGAATCTGATTTACTCATTAATTTTCTTTTTTTTTTCTATTATTATTATTTTGATGTGTTTGTAAGCCAAACCACAAAAGTGAAATATGATTATATCTAAAATGTGTTGATGAGAGAGTTAACTGCTCAAAGAAATATATGGCTGTATGGCTTTGATGAATTGCCAGTGTTTGGCTGAGTGAGTTTGGCTCTATTAGTATATACAGTATATTTCCTTCCACTTACTGAGGCTGTGATAAATGAATATTTTTATTTTACCATTTCAAAGGCTTTAGTCTGGAGAATTTATTGCTTTTATTGACCTGAAGAACTGGATACAGCTTAAGGGCATCTTCAGGGGAAGTCTTCAAACAGCATGTTAGTGCCTTCAGTGAACTGAGAAAGCCAGACAGTCGCCATCACCCAGGAGACAACTTCCAAGTTCTCCATAAGAATAAGACCTCCATCATTTTTATAAACAGCTGAACCCTTACAGAGTTACAGAGATACCTTCCAAGCACAGATTCCTCTATAATCAAACGCTTGGCCCCCAATTAGCAGCTTCAGCTGGAGGATTCATATGACAGATCAAATGTTAGGCAGGGCATTCTGAAGTGCGATAGAAATGGGACCCAGCTGCTGAAAAAGTCTGTGTCCCTGAGCATTTCTGAAAAGATAAGTAAGAGTTTATAAACGATTCTACACATACAGGGTGTGTGATAATGACAGGCTACTGAAAGTTGTTTGTTTTTTGTTTTACGTTCTTTTCACCTCTGTAATGCTTCATTCTGTATAAGTATGCAGTGAGTCTACTTCACCTCCCAGGAGTACTGTAACGCTCCATACCCAGTGAAGACCATTTCTTTATGTGTGTCACTAGCTACCGTTCTAGTTATTCTAGATTCATTGCACACAAACTGAAATATTCCAAGATTTATTTTTTGTTTTAATTCTAATGGTTATGACTTAAAGCTTAGGAAAATAAAAAATTCAGTATCTCAAAATATTTGAATATTCCAAATTGATTAGTTTGATACATTTTAGTATAAATACTGGCTACCTCTTGGGCTAGTTGTCACAGTGCCAAAACCACTTCCAAGTGGTTTGATGACCATGATATTACTGTGCTTGATTGCCCAGCCAACTCACCTGACCTGAACCTCACAGAGGTATTGTGAAGAGGAAGAGAAGTAACATCTGACAAACAATACAGAGGAGCTGAAGGCTGCTATCAAAGCAACCTTGGCTTCAAAAACGCCTCAGCAGTGCCACAGGCTGATCGCCTTCATGCCACGCCGCATTGAAGCAGTAATTCATACAAAAGGAGCCCCAACCAAGTATTGAACATTTCTGTTTTATAAAACTTTTTTTGATTGATCTTTGAGAAAATATTCACATTTTTTGAGATACCGAATTTTACATTTTCCTAAGCTGTAAATCATAACCATCAGTATTAAAATAAAAAAAAACTATTGAAATATTTCAGTTTGTGTGCAATGAATCTAGAATATAAGAAGGTTTGCTTTTTTTATTTAAATTACAAAAAAAATTAAGAACTTTTCCATGATATTCAATTTTTTTGAGATGCATCTGTATCTCTCAGAGGGTGGTCATGGCAGAGTTATATGAGCCACCGAAAGACAGACAGCTGCTCTCAGGCTGCCTGTAATGTGATTCAGCCTTCTGATAAACACCAAAAGTAACCAATCACTGAGCTCCTCTGCTTTCTGATAATTGAACACACCCCAAACCCTTGATAACTTGCCGGTGAGACCAAAACACATCACCCATTTATGTGTCAGAGCCCCTAAGCCCTGTGCTGTGACAGAGAAACATCCACTTTCTCCAGCCTCCAGGAACCAGAAAGGACCAGGTGTTGACTGAACCCCCTATGACAGAATATAATTTTGGGCATTGCTGAGCAAAAGCAGACACCCGCAGAAACGCTTCCATATACCCCATGCTAAGACATGACTAATCAATATCTCACTCTGCATGCGCCTGCTCCTGCTCCTGCCTGCTGTAATGGTGTTTATAGGTGATGGGGTCCGTCACTAAATCCAGATGGCCCCTAGAGCAGACTGGCTGACAGCATACAGCCCTTCACAGTAAATGTGGCCTTATTGGTATGACTGTATGCTGCTGTTATGGTCATATTTTAAAATGAGAGCTGAAACTGACATTGAAAAGGAAACCTTTCATGGCTCAGTCCTATTATATTGAAATAATTTTACAGTGTAATAATGGCAGGTTAATGTACAGTGGATGCTGAATAAACACTTCTCACTTCTCACTGTTTATTAGATATATATATATATGTGCCTTTTGTTTCTTTCTAGATTTCTGTCATTTAGAAACTTTCTGGGTTACAGGGAGTCCATAGTTTTTTAGATTTAAGATTGAGGGTAGTATAGAGTGCTTTAAAGATACTCAGCTATATGTTTTTTTTTTGTGTGTGTGTGTGTGTGTACCTTTATCATAGCCCTGGCCACATCATGATTTCACTGGAGATTCTGTATTCGCATAGCATACCAGATTACAAACTTCATGGACATTTTCTACTGGGAGAAACTGACCTTATTGGATTCTTTCAATATATAGTTCAGTCCATCCTGCATCACATCAGACATTAGATAATAGAGTAAAACAATCCATGTGATTAGATTTTATAATGTTTTATCATTGAAACATCTTGTGTTTCTAAAGATGCCTCTAGAAATCCCTTACAGAAAATTTAAACTTTACATTCTCGCTGTATATGTTGTAAAATTATGTTTACTAAAATTTAGCTTGTCTTTCTCTTATCAATCTATCTTTTAGTAATACCATACATGAATACATACATAGAAGTATATGTTGTGAAAGAATAAGCAAAAATTAAATGGAAGGGAGAAAGAAAGGATTGAGGGAATGAAAGAAGGAAAGCATGCATTTTCTGGTTTATTTAATACATATTTATGTTTGATTGTTGTTTATTTATTTGTGTTGTTTATAATACATATTTATGTATTAAACAGTTTATGGACAATCATGATTTTCTGTAGTGAAATTGGATTAGTAATGTATAATAATAATAATAATAATAATGTTTTTGCTATCTAGAAAAAGGTAAAAAAAAGGAACCGATATGGGTCATGAATGCACGTTCTAATTAGAACCTTTTCAAAAAGTGAACCAAGGTTCCCCCACAGTTGCAATCTCCATGAACAACAAAAAGTTCATTTTTGAACCTTTTCTTCTAAGTGTGCATGAAAAGGAAAGAAAAGAGGAAAAGAAAGAAGGAAAAAAAGAACAGAAAAGGCATTGTAAAGCAGGTGAGGCTAGAAGGAAGAAAAAGGAGGAAGAAACAAAGGAACGAAAGGATTGAGGGAAGGAAGAAGGAAGGGAAGGTTAGGAAGAAAAGAAAGAAAAAGAGCACAGTCACATCACATTTGCAATTCACTGGCTGATTTTATAAATTGCAGTACTTGGACAGAACACCGGCACTCTAACAACTGTTCCAGTAAGCATTTTAATCTTTAATGATTTTAAATGCTTCTCAAAAGTGGATAAACACTCTTTAATGCAGCAAATGTTCAGCATGGCCGGCTCTGAATATTTAATTCAATAAAGAGGCTCTGACCAGCAAATTAAAAGCTATGGAAACATTAACTCAAAGCAGCATCTCACACACCTGTGTTTCCTGATAGACACATGGATTCATGCCAACCCATGCACAAATACCCTCAAACCCCCCCCCCCCCCCCCCCCCCACACACACAATCCTAGCAGGATGGAAGAGAGTAAATGGATGTGGTCTGGAGTGTGTCTGTCAGATATGAATAAGCGCAGTCCTCCCGGGTGTCATCTTCTCCATCATCACAGTGGAGGGCTGCCCTATCTGGGGCAGCACTGCTCCAGGAGTTGCCCACCCCTAGGAAAGACTGAGAGGATGTGAGGTGATCCCCTGCAGTGCTGCGCCGGTGCTCTGACAGCACTCAGATGAGATCCTCTTAGACAAACTCTACTGGAGTAGGACACATTAAATAGATATGGTTTGATGCTAACGTTGGCCCTGTTTTTCACTGTTTCCATGATACTTTTCCCAAATACTGTATTCTTAGAAAATGATATCTGCGCTGTGGGTCTGACCATGTATTAGAAGCATATTATTGACTTTTTTCTCTTTATTGTAGCTTATGTCTACAGTGTGTGTCTGACAGTGAAAAACAAAGAGCAAAGTTACTATTTTCAGTTTACTTGCATTCTTTTTTTCTGACTGGAATTGGGCAAAATCTTAACAGCAGAACAAGTTGTAGGAGGTTGGTGGGACTGTAGTTATAAATATGCATGCAGTTGTCAAGTGATGAATATACATATTTTAGACCTCTCAGTCACAGCTGAGAGCGGTGGGGGGGTTCTTCTGAGGAACAGGTTCTCCTGGGGTGCATCTGATAGAAAAGCTGATCAAGCTTCTGCCACCTATGGATGTCGAAGAGCTCGATAAAATCTCTCTAACCTTGGTTTACATGCAACATGCAGGATTCTCCACTCTATGTTCCTCTCTCTTTTCAACTAGTTTTAGACTTCACATGAAAAGGGGCATTAGGACAGATACATTTCATTTAAATAATTTGCCTTTGGCTAGTATTTGACATTTCTTTGATCATATGGAATGCATTTTAAAGTATGTAATGCATTTAAGTGTGCAATGTGGGCTGTTTAGTACCTAGTGAGAATTTTTTCCCATTTGCACAGTTGGAACACCTACATAGGAAATAGGCAATCATTTTTATGAAGGTGTTTTACCATCATTTGCCTTTACAGCTTCCATAACTTTTGAATAGTGTCTATAAAACATCTGGCAGTTGAATTGGTGTCTGTGATTAAAGTGTTAGTATTTGGAGCTCTTTCATGGATGTCGGTTTTATGAAGTTCTCTTTGGTTATTTTTCTTGATAAATATTGAGGTTTGCTGTCACTTTGCAGCAGTAGTTCTGTGTTGTTTGGACCCATTCTTTCTTAAAGAGGAGGTCTAATGCTATTTCACGAATTCTGACTAATTTACACTGCTAAAGAATTGGATTCTCATGCTAAACATGATTAAGAAAGAAAAGTCTGAAAAAGTACTAAAACTTGTTATAATTTTCAAGTAAATAGATAATTTGGAAAGGATGTATTTTTCATACATGATTGACATAGTTTAATGATGAAGTAATGGCTGTTTTGGTTGCTTTAACTTTAAATGGGGTATAGGATAACGAAAAAATGTGGTGACGCATTCTATCCTGCCTTCTTTTGGAAGAAATAGAAACATTTAGCTTCCTATCATTTTACAACTTCCCACACACCAGAGGATGTGACAAGATCTTTTGTCCTCACATTAAATTCCTGGTGCTGTTTGATAGAGTGTCTGAGGCTTTGTATAGTCTATATCTTTATGCCTCTTCAGTGTCATGGCTTGTACAGTATTGTCAAGTATTCTGTCATGTCTGCAGTGTCCAGCTCGCTATTAGCACAGGCACTAAAGGAACAAGATCAATGCACAGCTACAAAGACTTGCCAGAATTCCACAAAGCAGCACACTTTGATCTCTTTTGAAGTATTATTTTAGTATTTTTCAATTCGCTTTTAAACCGAGTCATAGTCGTAGAAGGCTGTAAATAAGGCTGCTTTCCTACACTCAGCAACGAAGCTTTTTTTGGCAATGCCTTTGAGATATTTAAAATGTCCATTAGTTGCATCCAGCACATTTTTACATATATAAAAATGAAAACTACCAAAAACACATGACTTTAGATGAGGGTAAAAACCAAAGGAGAAAAAAACCCCACAGAGCTATTATTTGGTGTCTGTTTACACTGGTCGCATGCTAATTGTCTGTTGTAGGCTACTCTAAGTTTAAAATTAAAAGATTAGTTTACCCCAAAAATGAGAATTTGCTGAAAATGTGAAAGATTTTGAGGAATTTAGTATTACATCACTCACCAGTAGATTTTGTACAGTAAATGGGTGCCCTCAGAATCAATAAATGTCTTGTGAGGTCAACAGTTGTGTGATTGTAATAAACAAATTCATCAAAATATTTTTAACTTCAAACCATTACTCCATTTCTTGCTGAAATAGTATTTCAAAGTATCCAAACTATTGCTTTCTCCAGTGAAAAAGTAATCTTGTCTGAATCAGGAGAGAAATATGCACAGATCAAGCAAAGTTTTTCAGTCCAAAACAGTTCTAAACAAACATGTTGGTGGATTTTGATGTGAGATGACAACAGGGGATGGACTATCACTGGAGGAAGCATTACCATAGACTATGGACTCGGATATTTTGGCCTGTATAGCTACAATTAAAATGTCTTAATAATAGATTTGTTTCTTACAAGCGTGCTCTTTTTACTTCATAAGATATTAATTGATGTATTGTAGTGGATTACATTTGGATGATTGTTTTGGATATTTTAATCAGCTGTTTGAACTGTCATTTTGATGACAAGCATTCACTTTAGAGGATCTGTTGGTGAGTAATTGATGTAATGTTAAATTTACATCAGACCTGAGGTTGAGTAAAATTTCAGCAAATGTATCTATCCCTTTATGCCTGGACACTTGAAAGCCAAAGGTGCCTTGTTTGTCATCCTCAGTGGCCAGTTTCCTTGCACTTGTTTTTATTATAGCCGAGATGTCCTCCCAGAAGATATCTCTTATCTGTGGAATTCTAGCAATAATGCCAAGCAGCACTGAACAAAGGGTTGCCCTGTTTGTGAGAGAATAAGTATTCTAATCCAGCATGGGAGTCAGTGCCACCCCAAAGTGAAACAATAGATCAGGAGGACCGTCAGGGACAGATATGATGCTAGTGATCCGTTTCCTCTGCTGCTCCAGCTCAGTCCAATTAGAGCACCTGGTAAAAGTGTTATCCTTCAATCCTGCTTTCATCTTGCTGAATGAGCTGATGAAGAGGGGACACAGAGAAAGAAAGACACAGTTTGATAAAGGTTGATGGAAGTTTAATGAGACAGAAAGTTCACATTCAGCAAGGCTCTAAAAAGTACTGAATACAGCTACATGGCCATTTTAAAGGGAAAGGTAATTGTTACATGAAAATTTGTGCCCATCAGTAGAAGATTAATTGATTATTGTAAAGTAATCAATACTGAAATTACTGCATTTTGAAACCATGTTGGAGGGAAAACTGTTTATTATATTTATGATATAGTCCATTGCAGACTACTGTATCTTGTCTGTCTGAATTGTGACTGACACACATATATGTTTATATGTTTTCAGTGCACTATTTAATGCAAGGCAATCGTTTTAGTTAATTAAATGAAGGCCAAATGTGCCCAATATCAATAACTCTGCCACATGCTGTCAATTTTACTATCATCTACAGTCTTTGCTCTCTTTGTGCTCTAGTGCTTTTAGCAGATATAATGTCTTTACAATGTTGCTATTAACCATCTCAAATATAGCTCACATGGTTCCCATGGTGGCATCTGGGAATGTGGCCAGGGGCTGGTTAGGGACTGATGTTGTAAGAGGGTTTTGATGGACCATATGCCTTCATTCTATTACAGTGCCCCCTTAAATGAGTAAAATATTGATATATATGTGTGTGTGTGTGTGTCTGTCTATGCATTATTACATTTGTCATTTCCAGACTACTGCATCTGCCTGAATTGTGGATTTGTGATTGAAATATGTTGTGCTTTAAACAGAAGATGGATGAAAGGTCTATTAAGGGGAATGCTGTTACCTCTAGAGGGTGCTTCAGTGTGTTTTTAATGTAAATTAATTAATAAATTAAAACAAATTAAAGCGATTGTTAACCACAAAATGTGAAAGGGGTTGTAAATCACAGGATATGTCACAAAATACATATCTAATTCACCGGCTGAGCTTTTCATGGCTGAAATGCATTTTGTGACATGAGCTTTTTGTTTAAATGAAAAGTACAAAAATGGAAAAGCATTTATTCAGTCTGCAATATTAGTCAGGTTACACTTGACACCCCATAGTTAAAAGTGATCATTTTAATCATAGGTTTATTATAATCAGAAGTGTTGCACTCATTCAGACTGTGAGAGCCTGTATAAGTGGGTTACACACACACACACACACACACACACACACACACAAACACATTCCATACATACATAAATCAATAAAATGGATGATCATATATTTTCATGTATTTGTGAAGTTGGGGCATTGTGTAGATCCTGTATATTTGATATATTTTAAAGATTATGAGACACATGAAAGTACAACATAGCCAGCACACTCCCATGACATCATCTCAAGCAAATATCAACACCAACATTTTGATGATCAACTGTTCAGCCAATGGCCGAGCAGCTGTCCATTAAAACATACTTGAAAGTGATTTATGCTAATGATTGTTTTGGAAAAGCCAATTTAATTTAAAATAAATCCCCATGTGGTGTAACTGCAGAAATCCTGATTAGTGTGTACAGGATTTGAAACATGAAGTGAGTCTGAACAGCACAGGCCTCAGATCCTGGAAATCTCCCCAGCTGTTTGTTGTATTCTGAATGAAACAGAATGGCAAACGTTTATGCTTCAAATCCAGCAAGGCCCGACATTCCCAGTGGCGTTAGAGTGTCACTAATGGAATATCTCACAGCCTGACACTCTTCTGACGAGCCAGGCTCAGCTGAGAGAATTACTGATGGGGTAAGGCCAGTCCCCCCGCTCGTCCTGCTCACTGACAGCTAACACACTGTGCTGGGCTCACTTGCTTTGTTTTCCTCCACAGGGAGATGAATGTTTTGTGATGGAGAGAGGAAAGAATCTCTGTGCTGAATATTATAACACTGCATGTTCCAGAAGTGTGGATGGTGCAGAAAACATGGCAACAACACATGAGCATGGAAAAGTAACTGCACTGAGGCTGGTTTCATTGTTTAGTGTCATGATGATATATAAAAATAAAAATGTCATTTTCAAATATATTATACCAATGCTAAAATTCTGGCCGATACAGATAAGCTGATAATTATTTATATGTTTTGGTCGATAATCAAATAGCTGATAGCTACATTTTATAGCTGTAGATTTGCTAACTATCTTTTTTAGCAGTGTTATTAACATGTTAATGTTTTAAATGAGAAACAAACATGAACAAATATATAGATTTTTGTGTTTTTCTCTTTTGAATATTGCAAATTCAGACTCTGTGGGAGTGTGTCTGAAGTCTTGGGTATCTTAGGGTATTTAAAAGAGCTGGTGCCCATTGAGAACAGTAAAACATTTGGTACAGTCAGTAAATTAGCTCCAGAGGACCCTAGTGGGTCTCCAGTGGAGTTTTGTGGTGTAAGGCTGGGACAAGTTTTAAAAGTTATCATTAATATTTTATTCTGCACGGAGTTTATGAATCATTAAAGGAGATGTCAATAGAAAGAAATTAGGACTTTAGTTTTAAATATATGGAAGTAATTAAAGCAGGTACTGAATCAAAATTGAATTACAGAAGTCTCATAGTATATCTATGAAATCATTTCTGATGCTGAGGGACAGAGCCTAACAATATTATGCTTTGTCTCTCTGTCATTAGTCTCAAGGTCAGATGGCACACTCACCAGTGGTGGACAGTAACGGAGTAGCTTTACTTCGTTACTGTACTTAAGTACATTTTTCAAGTATCTGTACTTTACTGGAGTAGTTTTATTTTGAGCAACTTTTACTTTTACTTCACTACATTCCAAAGCATAAAATCGTACTTTTTACTTCACTACATTTCATAAAACATATCGTTACTCACTATAATATATCACGTGCTCCGACACGCAGAAGCGGTGTCTGATTCATCATGAACGAACTGAGTCTTTTCAAAAGAAACTTTTAAATCGGATCGCGAATCGCACCAAACGATTCGTTTAGGAATTAGAATGATCCGATTGCAGCTGTTCTGGAGTCGACCACTCACTGATTCAAATGAACCGTTTAGTGCGAGTCTCCAGAAGTAAGAACCGGGAGATCTTGTGAGCGCGCGTGCGTCTGATGTTGCTAAAAGTAAGTTATGTCGAAATTTTGGATTAATTATTGTAACTGAAAATCATATTTAGGTCAAAACTGTCAGTTGTTTGGGAACTAAATCCGTTGTAAAGAGTGATCTATTTAAGCCCACTAAAATGCTCGAGTGCAGACGATGCAGACACATCAATTGTACGTAAAAAAAAAAAAAACAACAACAAAAAAACCCCCCATAAAATAACACAGATTAAATACAATAACTTATGCACGTTCAAATTCACCGCTGCCGTAATGTTAACAGTTGTATTATATACATATGTATATTGTTTGGATTAACTAGACGAGTAGACAGACATGAATGTTCATCGTACTGAAAATAAGAAATATTGTTAGCTGATGCTAACTGTCTAGCTAACAAGCTTGTTAGTGCTAAGTTGATGTAATTTTTATAATGTCCAAATATTTTTATTCAGCCACATATATATATATATATATAGATTACATCTGGTTAGAAAAGAAAGGATGTGATGTTCAGAACATGGTAACTACAGTAATTATCAGTGGGAAGAGATGCACCCCGTTTGGCTAAGGGTGTTTTTAAACCACAGACAAGATTTGAGAAGGAAAAAATCATTATGAAATTTGTTTTATTATTTTTTTCCTTAAAATGTTCTTCCTAACTTCAGGCCTTATTATCATGTCATATATACAGTACAGACCAAAAGTTTGGACACACCTTCTCATTCAAAGAGTTTTCTTTATTTTCATGACTATGAAAATTGTAGATTCACACTGAAGGCATCAAAACTATGAATTAACACATGTGGAATTATATACATAACAAAAAAGTGTGAAGCTGAAAATATGTCATATTGAAGGTTCTTCAAAGTAGCCACCTTTTGCTTTGATTACTGCTGTGCACACTCTTGGCATTCTCTTGATGAGCTTCAAGAGGTAGTCACCTGAAATGGTCTTCCAACAGTCTTGAAGGAGTTCCCCGAGAGATGCTTAGCACTTGTTGGTCCTTTTGCCTTCTGTCTGCGGTCCAGCTCACCCCTAAACCATCTGGATTGGGTTCAGGTCCGGTGACTGTGGAGGCCAGGTCATCTTGCGCAGCACCCCATCACTCTCCTTCTTGCTCAAATAGCCCTTGATGCCTTCAGTGTGACTCTACAATCTTCATAGTCATGAAAATAAAGAAAACTCTTTGAATGAGAAGGTGTGTCCAAACTTTTAGTCTGTACTGTAACTTTGATGTTCTGTAAAACAACTAACTTTAAAATACTTTTTTCTTACTGGTGAAAATCAGATGGTCATCTCTGTTTACTCTCAGGTTCATCACAGTGTAAGCTTCACAGTGAACATTACTCTCATCAGTGTAGTCTATATCAACAACAAAAATATCTTGACTCCATATAGTGGTTATTTTGGAAAAAATCCAAGGTATTTTGAGCAGTAGGATTATAAAAAAAATGTGCTAATATAAAATTAAATTAAGTAGCCTATATAAAATTGCAAACATTTATCTTGCAGTACTTTTTTACTTAAGTACATAAAAAATTGAGTACTTTTGTACTTTTACTTGAGTAAAATTGAAAAAGGAGTACTTTTACTTTTACTGGAGTAATATTTTATTATATGTATCTGTACTTTTACTCAAGTACTTGATTTGTGTACTTCGTCCACCACTGACACTCACAGACCTCGTCATCTGCTCACTGTCCATCTGACGCATATTGCATACAAAATGGACAAGCACTATCTGGCACTACTATTCTGATTGAATGACTTCAATGCAATTTACGGTGGTCCAGGTGCACCAGTCCACCAGGAAACAAACTTTTGAAAAAGGTAAAGATAAGTGATAGTAGATAAGTGTAAAGTTCTACCACTTATCCCATCACTAAACATAACTATCACTGCAGTGGCTGCAATGTAAAATAGTTATGAATTGATATGATATTGTGTTGGAGTTCTGATTTAATCTAATAAAGTAGATATCCATGAGCATAACTGACAGCCTGCTACCAATCGAACAGAATACATTTTCTCTCATTTCTGTGCCCCCCGTCAGATCTGTCTCATCATTAGTCTTTTTCTTTTTAGCTGGTCAGGAATTCAAAGTCAAGTTGGACTGCATTAGCAATCCTGCAGCGTAAGGGGCTGGGTGGCATATTCACTGAAATGTGGTTTGTTCATGCTGTTCAGACTTTAAAATTGGCTTGAAGGTTGGTGTGAAATGAAAATGTTTTATTAGGGAACACATATTCACTATTAACTTGAAGTTCTACTCAATCAAATCCTATTTGGCTGTTTACTGATAGCAAGTAAGTCACTTGTTGTAGTTGTTATGTTTAGGTTTGGGGTAGAAGTATTTAAAATATGGTGATGCAGAATAAGGCATTGATATGTGCATTATACATACCAGTGAACAACCAATATGCTGGTAATATGCATGTTATTGATTTTGTTTTGTTTTGTTGATAATCTGTTTTACTCAGATGTATGTCACAATACAGTAGTATATGTCACTACTTTCTGGGATTCTAGAATTAGAAACAGCCTTTTAAAATCTTTTGACTTTTGTGTTTTATTGACATATGTTGGTTTTGTATCCATTTATTGATTAAAGGTAAAACATGAAAACTATATTATTTGGAAGTCAATAAATAGAGAAGTTTGTTCTATTTCCATATCAGTAAGCACAATTCAATCGGTGGCTCCCAGTGCACAGCAATACATTTTGGAGACGTGTTTGTCAGTAAAGGTAGTTTGTCAAATTTATGGGCAATATTAAAGACAGCTATACTACTGAGATTTGAAACCATGCCATAATTTCATGTGCGTGCACGGATGTTTATTTCTGGAATGATTAGCTGTCTATATTACAGCACTACTGACCTTTTATTTCATCAACCTTTTTGGCTAAACACACAATGACTCAGCACCACCTCTTCTTTTCTCCCACCACCATATCTATAAATATATAAATATTTCCCACAAACACTCGTTTCACCATTTAGAAGCTAAAGACAGGCCAGATCGGAGCCTGACACTCCTACAATGACATCTGTGGTGAGGGCAGGATACAAAGAAGTGCACCAAAAGAGCGAAAATTAAATATTCATCATTCTAAACCTGTGCCAAACCTGGCCTCCTCTTCCATGATCTTCAACAAAATGAGTGTCACATTGAGTATTAAAAAACACCATCTTCTCAGAATAACTTCTCAAGCTACAGTTATTCTCAGGAGGGTTGTGGTTGGATAGGGGAGAATCTTTTTCAAACAGAAGCTCCAATATAGATTTTTATATATCTAGCTAACGGTTAGCTTATCAACAGCAAGTCTTCATTTTCCTATGTTTTTTTTGTAGCTTTTAAAATATATAGATGTGAGCTCCATTGCGTCAGCGGCCATTCAGCGCTCATGATATAATTTGTTTTGTGTAAATCTCATGGGTAGTCCTTGGTTTCATTAATCTATTATTTGTTCCAGAGCAAGTAGTTTTGGCTGAGGGCAAAATCTCATAATGTCATATTTTATATAACTTTAAAAGCACAATATATAAGATTTTTAATGCAAAAACCACTAGAACAGTGTTATATATTTTACTGACTTGTGTACTTACATTATCCCAAATGTTTCAAAGAATGTTAAAATCCAGAGAAATAAGCAATTTGAACTTGTGACATGTCCATAGTTGTCACACACCTGGACTCATTTAGCTTGTTTTTGCCCGTGACCCAGTTTCTGTCTTCCGTGTTTAGTTTGATTAGTTCCCAGGTGTCTATTATCTTCCTCATGTGTTCCATGTCCCTGTTAATTTAATGATTCCATCCACCTGTGTTTCCCCAATTATCTGTTGTACATAAGCCTTGTCCCTTCAGTTCTGTTTTGTCGGGTCTTCTCACTTGTGACCACTTGCTACTTACGTGTGTCTACCTCTGTGCTCCATGTTGGATATCCCCTGTGTTGGATATATTAAAAGCCTTATTCTGTTTATCCTCGACTCCGTATTCCTTCAGGCAGCGTAAAACCGTGACAGAAGACCCGACCAAAAGAGAAAATAGAAAACTGCGTGTTCTTCCCTCCGTTTTGCTTTTGTTTTTTCACAGTCTTTTCTTTTCTTAGTGTCTATGGATCCCCTCTATCGTCCCGAATTCCTCATCCTCCTGCTGAAGCAGGAAGGACGTTCTCTCGAGGACCATACCAAACAGTTTTTCCTATTAGCTAATGCCACCAGCTACCCGGACGGCGCGCTCTGCACTTTCTACAACACCAGCCTGAACCCCAAATGCAGAGCGTTGTCGTCCGAAGATGGTCCTCGAGAGGATTTCGCCGCATTCGTGGAGTGGACTCTGGCGAGAAATGGGTCACCTCTCACCGTCTGCCCCATAGAGGACCTCGCCAGCCCCACTCCCGACCCAGAGACCAGCCAGCCACCACCCTGCCACACGGAGCCAGAGCCCACCGCAGCCGCAGAGTCCGAGCCATCCACTGACAGGGAGCCGGATCTCGAGAGCGCGACTGACCAGGTGTGTGAGCCGGCAACACTGTGCATCGTGGGAGTCCTCGTGGAGATCGAGGGCGTGGAGGAAAGCCCTGCCCACACTCCTGCGACTGAGGGTGAGCTGTATGCAGTCTCTGAAGATCATATGGAGCAAGTTCTGGATCTGATGGACTGGTCTATGGAGGTAATCCCTAATTTTCCTGTTTCCCCGCTGGTTCCGTCCAGCCCTGATTCCCCTGTATACCCTCTCAGTCTCCCACTCCTACCTCCTCCAGTCATTTCCTCTGCTCCATTTCCGCTGGTTCCGCCCAGCCCTGAGTTTTCTGTTTCTCCGCTGGTGCCGCCCAGCCCTGAGTTTTCTGTTTCTCCGCTGGTTACGCCCAGCCCTGAGTTTTCTGTTTCTCCGCTGGTTACGCCCAGCCCTGAGTTTTCTGTTTCTCCGCTGGTTCCGCCCAGCCCTGAGTTTCCTGTATCTCCGCTGGCTCCGCCCAGCTCTGAATCTTCTGTTTCTCCGCTGGTTCCGCCCAGCCCTGAGTTTTCTGTTTCTCCGCTGGTTCCGCCCAGCTCTGAATCTTCTGTGTCTCCGCTGGTTCCGCCCAGCTCTGAATCTTCTGTGTCTCCGCTGGTCCCGCCCAGCTCTGAATCTTCTGTGTCTCCGCTGGTTCCGCCCAGCTCTGAATTTCCTGTATCTCCGCTGGCTCCGCCCAGCTCTGAATCTTCTGTTTCTCCGCTGGTTCCGCCCAGCTCTGAATCTTCTGTGTCTCCGCTGGTTCCGCCCAGCTCTGAATCTTCTGTGTCTCCGCTGGTTCCGCCCAGCTCTGAATCTTCTGTGTCTCCGCTGGTTCCACCCAGCTCTGAATCTTCTGTGTCTCCGCTGGTTCCGCCCAGCTCTGAATCTTCTGTGTCTCCGCTGGTTCCGCCCAGCTCTGAATCTTCTGTGTCTCCTGTATTCCCTCCCAGCCTCCCTCTCCCGCCTCCTCTCAAACCTGCTGGTCCCTCTACTCCTCTTTCGCTGGTTCCGTCCAGTCCTCATCCTCCTGTCCTTCCTCCCATCCTTCTCCTCTCTCCTCCTCCTAGACCAGCCAGTTCCTCGCCATCCCTGCTGGTGCCAGTCAGTCCCGCAGCTCACCCTCAGTCCGCGCCATCGGGGCGCGGTGGTTCGCCGCTGGACTGCCAGTCTCCAGCTCCGCCTTGGCGTGTTAAGGCCCTGTCTCCGCCTCCAGCCTCCGAGCCCTGGACTCCTCCTCGGCCCTTCGACCCAGCGGCTCCGCCTTGGCTCTTAGCTCCCTCGTCTCCACCGTGGCCTGTCATCCCACCTGCTCCACCGGGCTCCCTCGTCCCTCCGGCTCCACCTTGGTCAGTCGTCGACCATCCGCCGCCTCGGGACTCCACTCCTCTGGTTCCACCTCGTCACTTCATCCCTCCGGCTCTGTCAGGCTCCTCCTTCCCTCCGGTTCCACCTCCATCCTCGGTCACTCCGGCTCCACAGCGGTCTGCCGGGACCCTGCCTCCACCTTGGTCGCCTGAGCCTTCAGCTCCACCTAGGCCCTCCGGATCCTCGTCGTCACCCTGGCTCTGCGGCTGTGCTGCTCCATCTTGGGCTCCTCACCCACCGGTGCAGTCTCCGCCTGTCGGCCCCCTGGTGTCGTCGACCCTTCCTTCTCCATGGCTCCTCCCGCCGTCGACTCCACCTTGGATCTCCGTCCTGGCTGGTCTCTGGTGGACCATCTGGCTCCTCCTGCTCCTGTCTCCTCCCTGGCTCCTTCCTCCGTCGTCTCCTCCTTGGCTCCTCCTTCTGTGGTCCCTGTCTGCTGGCCCCCTCCTGGGAGTCCGTCCTCCACCGGAACCTCCTCCCAGGTTCCCACCCATGCCTCCCTCTGTTGTTTCTACGGTGCGAGGACGCACCTACCGGGAGGGGGGAGTACTGTCACACACCTGGACTCATTTAGCTTGTTTTTGCCCGTGACCCAGTTTCTGTCTTCCGTGTTTAGTTTGATTAGTTCCCAGGTGTCTATTATCTTCCTCATGTGTTCCATGTCCCTGTTAATTTAATGATTCCATCCACCTGTGTTTCCCCAATTATCTGTTGTACATAAGCCTTGTCCCTTCAGTTCTGTTTTGTCGGGTCTTCTCACTTGTGACCACTTGCTACTTACGTGTGTCTACCTCTGTGCTCCATGTTGGATATCCCCTGTGTTGGATATATTAAAAGCCTTATTCTGTTTATCCTCGACTCCGTATTCCTTCAGGCAGCGTAAAACCGTGACAATAGTGTCATTGTGTCTCCTGCTAATGACATTCATTCACCCTACATTTCCAGTTTTGTTTTGTAGACAAAAATGGAAACACATTAAAAAAGTTAACAGCTTAAGTCATTTGTGGATTAATGCGTATTGGAGACGCGAACCGTTTAAAACGATTCAGTTCGATTTGGTGAACTGGTTCAAAAAGATCCGGTTACATCGAATGATTCGTTCAAGAACCGGATATCACAAACTGCTCTAAAATTTCTTAGACTGTGTTCCGAAGATAGAGGGTGAGTTATTAATGACATCATTTTGATTTTTGGGTGAACTATCCCTTTAATCTTTCATTTTCCTCCCTTTTGCGATAGATATTGCTGGCCTCTAAAATTTCTTCAACAAAAACATGTGGACATAACAACCCTTACAAAAACTAATCCTTGGTTTTATTGAAGTAAAATTTTCTTTTGTTTCATTTCTTAATGCTTGAGACTATAAAATCAATCAGACAACTGTATTAGTAAAATCATAGCCATAGGCGACTGTCTAGCTACAATTGTAATTTGTAAATAATACAGTTGAATTACAATTTAGCTATTTACTTTTTTCTATTTTGTTCTATTTTGACCCATATAGTATTTATTATTATTATAATTATTATAATTATTATATTTTTTTACTTCCATAATAATTTGAGGATCGTTCACAACAATACAATTCTGCTTTGGGCACCCATTTGGCCAGCAGCGGCCCTGTTCAGGGTTGTATGGTACAAAGCTCCATGTTTAGTCAAAGTACTACATTCAGCATTGATCAGAATTGTCCCTCTTTATAATTCCTAGATGTTTATGTTTGCAGAAATCTGCTTCACCTTAGAACATCACAGATTATCGTGGAAGTTCCAATTGTAAACAGCACTGCATTAGTATTTCTATCATGCAGAGAAAATGAGTGATCACTTGTTGATCCGATTCAGTGTGAGGAGAATTACTGTACCGTTGCGGTGGGCTGCAGGAGGCCTCTTTGAAGGATGAATGTTTTTGTTTACTGCTTCACTGAGTGTTTGCACTCACATGTGTTTTTTTGTCCAAGGTCTCTTACACTTACACACACACAATGTTGTCTCTTTCAGACTCACACACACACACACACAGCGTTTGCTGAGGTGTATTCATGCTTGGCCGAATTGGTTTCGTAATGTAACTCACTTGATTTGGGAAGGAGGGGTACTAGGAGAGCTGGGAGAAGCAGTCCGTGGGCTTTCCCCTCTGTGGCCACACTACTCTGACAGCATGTTTCTGTACAACCACTTCCTGTGTCATTTATACACCACTGAACCCTGTCATACTGAAGCAAAGAAGAACTGCCTGTGTTTTACAGATCAGCCTTTATGGTTCCCCTGTCCAACACTGTCAAAAGATCACCAGGATAAAGTTGTGGACTGACACGAGTCATTTACATTTATGCATTTAGCAGATGCTTTTATCCAAAGCGACTTACATTACATTCAGGCTAACATTTTTCTCCTAACATGTGTTCCCTGGGATTTGAACCCCCAAACTTGCACTTGCTAAAACATTGCTCTACCACTTGGGCTACAGGATCACCAGTCAGGAGTAAGAAGCACAGTGAAGTCTATTATTAAGAAGTGGAAAGTATTTGGTACAACACAGACACTCCCTGGATCAGGACTTTGTTTCAAACTGGATGAAAAAGCCAGGAGGAAACTGGTCATAGAGGCGACCAAGAGGCCTAGAGCAACTCTGAAGTAGTTGCAAGAATTTATGACAAAGAGTGTTCATTGTGTGCATGTGACAACAATATCACAAATTCTCCACAAATGTGGCTTGTATGGGAGGGTTGCAAGAAAAAAGCCACTCCACAAGAAAGGCCACATGTAGTCACAACTGAGCTTTGCTTAAATGCACCCTGAAGATTCTGAGGCAGATGAGACTTAAATTTAAGATATATGCAGTAAAATATCCAAAAACCAGTAGGCTAGTGTTATAGATTTTGTCCAGCTGATTACTAACAATATCTCCAATGTTTTCAACTACTTGTAAATCATGAGAAAATTCCCATTTTAAACAGTGACACGGGGCAGTGCAGTCACCTGTCAATGACGTTAGTTACCCTTTGTGACCACCTTTACTGACGTACAGTAAAAACCACATGACAACAGTGTTGTGGACAAATGTGGAAGTAGCTTCACGACAAACTTTAACTAGAAAGAGATGCCGATCTCGCTTGTGTTTTACTCGACAGGTGAGTTGTTTTGATTCGTATCTTTACAGAAAACGTGTGTTATTATAACGATGAACAAGATTAGTATTAAGGGGCATACACGCCAAACGCAGGGCATCACGTCTCTAGACCCGTGTGAGGACGCGTCTGATCCATAGTCTGATCGTGTCTTCGCATTGACTTTGTATGTAATCTACTCGCGCAAATCGTTGAACTCGCGTTAAATCCATGGTTCATCTTCCCGTCTGATTGATGGCAGTCAGCGGTTGGGTAGAATACAACAAATCCCATCATTCAATTCTCCTTCTTAGCGTCCTCAAACCACGCGATTGTTATTATTTTGATAGTGCGCCCTCTAGTGGCAGGTCCTACAACCTGTACCTTTAATTATTTGGCCTCAATACCAAACTATATGTATAGTGGAAATTCAGTATAACTTACCATCCAAATAACAGATTTCCTCCAGTAAAGCATAGATGTAGTAATATTCTGTTCTGGGGGTGTTTCTCTGCAGCAGGGACCACTCTTAGAAGCAAACATTCAAAAATGAACCTTTTGAGGTCCCTGGAGAAAAAACTAAACAAACAAAAAAAAAAACCAAATGAATGAGAATATCATTCCAACAGTTAAATTAAATTAAATTAAAATATTTATTTTACTAGAAACAACATGACAACAATGCATTATTTAACATTATCAAACTTATATTACTTCCTGTACTTTATCTCGCTAAAACATTGTGACAAAAATATCACAAATTCTCCACAAATGTGGAGAGTTAGAAGAAAAAAGCTACTCCTCAAGAAAAGTCACATACTGTACAGTCACGTCTGAGCTTTGCCAAAAACGCACCCTGAAGATTCTGGGACAGATGAGACTAAAACTGAATTATTTTACCTCAACACCAAACTATATGTGTGGCGGAAATCCAATCTAGCTCACCATCCAAATAACAGCATTCCTCCAGTAAAGCATGGAGGTGGTGATGTCCTGTTCTGGGGGTGTTTCTCTGCAGCAGGGACTGGAGCACTTGTCAGGATAGAAGGAAAAATGGATGGGGCAAAATACCGTCAAATTCTTGAGGAAAATCTGTTGCTCTTCTGCCAGAAAGTTGACAGTGGGAAGAAGGTTTATCTACCAACATGACCCAAAGCACACAGAAAAACTGATCACACAGTGGATGAAGGGGAAAAAGATGAATGTCCTTACACGGCCTAGTCAGAGCCCAGACTTAAACCCCACTGAAAATCTGTGGAATGACTTGAAGACTGCAGTCCACAAACTGTCACCATCACATTTAAATGAACTTGAAGAGTGGGCAAATATTGCAGAACATATTCCAACAGACTAAAGGCTGTAATAAAAGCAAAAGGTGGTTCATCAAAATACTGACACTATGGGTTGATCTTTTTACAACTCAGTGATTCTGTTTTTTATTTATTTTCTGATATTTTGGAGTTATATCTTTCACTTGGATGTAAAATACAGCTTGATAAAACAAAAAACTATGTCTGCTTTCATTTCAGGCTGCAAAACAATGATAAAAGGGCACTTGAGCCTTGCTGATGGGGCCCTGGGGTACCTAAGATTAGAAATGTTGCAAAACACTGCTATTTCACATATTGGTATAGAATTGTATATGTTTTTGAAGAGCTGTAAGTTAGTTGAAAATGTTTTTTGGAAATAAATATACATTTGACCATTTACAGTATGTCTTAAAATAAAGGTAAAAGAGGAAAAGGTTTATGATTCTTTTCTGTATAATCAGTTTCAAGTTTATAGGCATTTTAATGGTGTACACAGTAAGACAAAAAGATCACACTTGATTCTTACTGTGTAAAGGATGGAATGTCATGAGTGAATCTAAGTGGACTGAACTGAACTGAATATGTCACATGATTGTATATAATTACCTCTGCTGGATTTCAGCTGCTGATTGTCTGAATGTGGAGATGCTACTTAATGGTTTTCTGAATGGAAAATGAGTAATGGGTGAGAACTTTTCTCTGGTAACAAACAATTTGTTTTTTCCACATCTGTGAATTATTATTCAGTAGCTCTTAGAATATTTTAACACTGTTGTTGTTGTTGGCCTTTTCTTAACAGATTGCTTCAGGTTTCATGAAGTATCAGAAAGGCATCTCGTCTCTTTACAGAAACATTTGCATTAGAGTTTCTAAGAACGAACAAAACACAATCAGCCTTTCCACAGATGGACAGCACAGTGGTTCATGATGATAAATGGCTTTACTGTCAGACTGAATAGCTGATGTTGTTGCCTTTAGTCCAATCACTGTCATTTAAAGGAACTATCATGGCTGTCACATTATAATAATGGAAGCCTTCAAGAATCAGTCACTGCTCTAAAGTCTGGCAACATACAGAGTGTGTGTTTAGTTATATTCTCTTTATGGCTTGTAAGGAATGATGCACAACATTTTTCGAGTATTTTATAAAAGTGTCAATTCTGATGGCTAATTGTCTGTAAGTCCTTGATATCAGACCCCTCACAGTATAACAACATAGGTGAGTATGTATTGCTCTCATTTTGCCAGTGTACATCTGCTGGAAGAAACGGTGCATTTTACTTTAAATGAAGGGAAACTAAAAGGATGAGTGGCAACTTTTCAAGATACCCTAAAAATAAACATTCACAGAGATCAATAAACTCTGGTTAATATTTTATGTTTTGTCACCAAAATAATTAACCAAAAAAAAAACTAAATATTCTGGATTTTCATCTGTGGAACATCCACATAAATTGAAACTATTTTTGTCTAAATAGAAAAGCCAACGGCATCCAAAACAACATTGAACCCCACTGACATTTATTGTAAGAATAATGTTTGGACAAATATAGTATCCTTACAATAACATATAAGATTTATTACTTTGAATGGCAGATTAACCTTAAAGTACCCTGAGCAGTATTACACTGAGAAGGTCTTGAAAAAGTAATTTAAATTATTGAAGGTGATGATTATATGGAATGTGAAGTGATCTCGTTAAAACATAGAATAGGGGTACAAATAATAGCCTAATGACAGCATCATACTCTAGAAATAATGACACAATTAATTTCCTATTTTTAGTTTCTGCAGAGGTCCTATGCTGCCAAACAGAAGCAATCTTATTGGCTTTGAGGTGTCGGAGGTCTGAGATTGAATGTGAAGTGTGGTGAGACTTTTTTTATGCTCTTTCTTCCTCTCCAGCAGATGCTGACAAACCAGGCCTCTGAAGTAACAGGACTTTAACTGCTAGTGGCATTTCAATATAAGCAAGCAGTGCTAGAAATCCACAGGGAATTATGTATTTTAGTCTTTTCCTGCCCAAAGTCAGTGTCTTTGGAGATTTCAGGAAGTGTTTGACAGATGTGCTCGATCTGCAGCATCCTCTGAGTTTGGACAGATTTGACAAAGAGATTGTTAAATGCACCACTGACATCTAAGTGGCTCCACACTAAAAGTGGTAGTTCAGTTCAGATGAGTTTGACAGCTATTGTACAGCTGGTCACCAATACAATCTCACATATTTACAAACGTTTGTTGGATTTTAGTTTGACCTAAGGATACATTTTTAATTGGGTCTGACATTGCTTTTCCATCCATGCGCAATTTACCAAATGCCAAAAGCAAATCTCATAATGTCGATTTTTTTTTTATCTCTGATTGTGCTGCACTGTCAACAATATCTTTCAGTACATTATCTCCATTTGAGTTTATTAATTTAGCAAAGTGAATGGGTAAACATTATCTAATTCTAATTTAATTTGAAATCTAATTCGAAGTTCCTAACTGCAATTAATACATTTTAACTTGTATTATAACTAACTTTATTGCGATTGTGTAATGTAGTAAGTTGCTTGTTGAGTTATATTGCAGAATGCTTAGAGAGCTTGTGATACAAATGGATCTAACACAGAAGAATGTACAGGTATGGTTAGTCTCAACAGCCCATCTGAGATAGATTAGGCTTTCTTCTCTGAGCTTGTTTATAAAGTAATATTTTGTAATGACCGCTGAGAACTACTCTTGCACTGTGATTGCATAATGAAGTTTGGGTGAACTTTTTTTGTGGCGATTGGCAGAGAGTTTTTCTTCCTGGGAATTGGAATAGGTCTTCATTATGAACAGAGTAAACAAGTGAGTTATGTAAGAAAAGATGGGGGCACACTTACTTTTTTAAAGTTTTTGCTTGCTTCTGTTCCCCGTGGTTGCTATCTAGATTTTTTATGATATTTAATGAATCAGTAGCTTAGAATGATATATAGTTTGCAAGATTAATTATGTCACTCTTCATGTAATCTATTCGTAAACATTGGCACATGCAAACAAAGAGCGTTCTGCGCGCTGGCATCCAGGTGCGGGTTAACAGGTTTAATAAATAAAATGGCATTTGATGAATTCATTATGCTTGTTTCTCAATGCGAAAAAGAGTAAGGATTCTGGTGTGTTTCAAGTACAACATCAAAACTCACTGAATCAGAACAAAAGCATCTTCACACATGCAAGATGCAATGATGCAACACTCATTCAGAGGTTCTGACTCCATTAAAATGTGTGCTCATGCACACCACAATTGATAAGTAACTCAGTGGTCTATATATGTGTATTTACAAAACTATGCATGCATGTTTTTTAACTCTGGCAGTGAACTCTGAAGTGCTCTCTAACAAGACTATCTAAGCTACTTGATGCAGATGGGCACAACTTTATTCTAATTAACAGAAGTTTAATTAAGTTTAATTTAGGGCCGGGACTCGATTAAAAAAATTAATCTAATTAATTAGAGGCCTTGTAATTAATTAATCGAAATTAATCGCATTTTAATCGCATATAAATATTTGACCTGAGAACAGTGTGAAGTAATTTTTTTTCACATGGATTTATAGTATACCATTGAATAATGACTGAATAAATAAGCTTAAGCAACAAAATATTGTTTATTTTTGTTCAACCAAGTCTAGCAGACCAGTGCAATTTTTGCCATGAAGTGTAGCAATAGCATATTTAGAAACAATTTAGAAATAGTACATTTCAGAAATTCAGGAAGCTTATAGGTGCTGGAACCTTCTGTAAAGAGTTTTTTAAGTAATACACAATACTGTCAAGTACATTCAGAACATTGGAAACACTGACTATTAGAAAACATCTCTCTGTTGCTTCAGAGGCCATAACATACTAAGTCCAACTCTCAACTACCTTGGCCAAAACAATAAAGAGTTCAACATAAACTGTTGCACCAACAAAATAATACCTAGTTCAACATAAAGTGTAAAGTCCACGCTAGCTGCTATATGTTTTGTGTTGAGGTGATACTTGAGACTCGATGTGTGCTGCGGTGATATGCGAACGCTAGTTGGTGCTCCAGTATAATCGGTCCCGCCGAAACTCATCCAGTGAGAAACGTTCCGCGGTGCAAAAATAAGTTATTAAAAATGCGGGAATTTTTTTTCTGTAATTAATCTTAGTTAACGCGTTATTTTTTGTGTAATTAATTAATCTCAATTAACGCGTTAAAGTCCTGGCCCTAGTTTAATTACATGTAACTTTTCAGTTTGTCTCACTCATTAGCAGACTCTTTATGCAGATTACATCGATATGCCAATAGGTGGCAGGAAGCAGCCAACAATTTAATTAATTGATTGAAACAATTATTTTTCGGGATTTATTCAGAAACACTGATTCATCCAGGAATGAAATAAGGGAAGACTTTATAGGTAATCATTGAATCGTTCACCCAATCAATTTGTTTTAACACATTCAATTAGGAGCAAAATACTCCTAATTGAAAAAAAATTGAGAGAGATCTCAAGGAGTGGGAAGGCCTGCGATCGGAATCCGAGGTTGCTTTATTTTACACGGAGTTAAACCATTCATGAGAAAAAACACAGTACCAAAACACATTCAACCTGTATTACTATAATAATACACATTGGAGAAATTTTGCATTACATTACTTGCTCACCAAAGGATCCACTGCAGTGAATGGGTGCTGTCAGAATGAGAGTTCAAACAGCTGATAAAAAAAATAATCCACATTACTGTAGACCATCAGTAAAACCTTTAAACCATTACTTCTGGCCAAAAAACTGTATGAGTTCATAATCCATAATAACTCTTCCCCCAGTGAAAAAGTCCATCCCATGTTGCCCTTTCACATCAAAATCCACAGACATATTTTATAACTTTTTTAACTTGTAAATGGTGCCTGATCTGTGAATATTTCTCTCATGATTCAGATGAGACAACTTTTACACTGGAGAAAGCAATATTATGGATAGAGGGCTCATTCGAAGTTAAATGCATCTCATATATTACCTTGTAATTTATAATCAAAATGTCATGTCAGCCTTGATGATGGATTAGTTTCTTACAAACATGCAGCTTTTCATTTCACAATACATTAATTGATAGACTGGGGAAATGTGGTTTACTTATGGATTATTGTAATGTTGTTATCAGCTGTTTGGGCTCTCATTTTGATGGCACCCATTCACTAAAGAGGATCCACTAGTGAGAAGGTAATATAATGCTACATTTCTAAAAATCAATGTGTTTCAATGGAGAAACAAACTCTTCTACATTTTAGCCAGAGTGTGAGTAAATGTTCAGCAAGTTTAATTTTTGGGGTAATCCATTCTTTTAAATTAAATAAAAATGTTTTCCAATACATTTATTGTAGTCAAAGTTTGTGCAATACACTGTGACTTATGGCCAACTTTCTCTCTTCATTTCCTATGAAATGATCAATGCACACTTGTTCCTTCTTATATACAGTACATTCAGTACATTCAGTACAATTTGTTATCTTGCCTATGGATACCGAATACCAAGTAAAGCCCACGTTGCAGGGAACGAGTGGGCAACTGGCAACAGGCTGGGTTATAATTTTTCAAGATTTTCTTGCTGCTCATTGAAACAGTTTCATCATCTCCCTTATCAAAGCTTCAGTCCAATGTGTTGAGATATTAAAAAAAAGATTCTTGATTGATTAAACCTTCATGTCTCTCTTGATTTCATTGCTGTTCTTCAATGAGGCAGCAGCACCTCGCCTCAATCAGGAGGCTGCTGAAAGTAAGTTTAGTCTTCATTAGAGGACACAGATGAGGCATCTGTGGGGAGAAAAGGCCTGGTGTGCAATGGCACTTAGTCAAACCCCCTGCTGCTCTCTTCATCAGCTCCTGTTTATGGAGGGGGAGAGTGATGACAACAGGTTTTCTTCTGGCTTCAGGCTCTGCTAATTGTCCAATAGGCCAGCGGCATATCAAGGGACAAAGTTAAGATGTGACACTCCATCTTCATATGGCCTAACTACAGCCTCACTGCTGGAGGCGGTCATGCATTCAGAGTGATGCTCTCTTTTGGCCAGTGTTTATAAAACTTCATAGTTTCATTTGGGCAAGTTGAGGCAAATCTTTCAAAGAGAAATGGCTGTGTTATTTTTATTTGCCAAAGTAAAGTGCTCTCAAAGGCTGCGTTTACACTTGGCATTAGCATGCGATCACCGTGATCTGATCAAACAGATCGGCTCATCAGTCAAAGTTCTTTCAGTTCAAGGATAAATACAGTAGTAATTAGTGTAGCTTTTAAAAACAGTAGCCTGGTTTAAAAATCTGATCCTGTATATATATATATATATATATATATATATATATATATATATATATATATATATATATATATATATATATATATATATATATATATATATATATATATATATATATATGAATAATTAATAAATAATTATCAGATCTTTAGATTTTAAAAAAGTCCTAAAATGGAATCCAATCAGACAAAAATATATACTGTAATATATTTATTCTGGGAAATTATCCAACATACCTGTGAGTGGCAAAAGTATGTGAATCTCTAAGTTCAGCAGCTAATTTGAAGTTGAAATAAGAGTCCATCTGTTTAGGGGTGACTATCAGGTTCGCAGTGTGTGCCCTGTATTTTTTTTTTTTTTTTTTTTTTAAGTATAGGCATTTATCAAAGACCTCTCATGTTTATGAAAGTGAATCAAGACATGAACAAATGAGCTCTCTGAGCTCCTCTGAGCTCCTCTGAGCTATAAGATGATTAACATTTAAAATGCCTAAAATATGGTTTGCATATAGTGGTTTTACTGAGTCCCACACCAATAAAATTCTGCATCAAATAAAACAAACATTACATTTAAAAATCCACTGACATTAAAATAGCTGAACCACAGTCACCGGCTTTCTATATTTTTCTCACAAATATCTATTTTTACTGCTTCAGACAAACATTAAGGGATTACAACTTTATACATTTCATCAAGAAATAACTGGAGGATTGCGTGTTATTTGAATAAATAACATAATTTAACAATAACAGCACATCAGAAGCCTTTTGAAATGTCTGACCAATCTTGTAAAAAGCCTTTTACCGTATTTTTCCAAATGCTCAAATAAAACTGCAAAAAGGCTCAAGGATATTTGAATTAATAGTGTATTGTGTGCTTTCAAACGAACAGCGAAAGGCCTTCAGTTTTTATGTTCTCTGATTCAGTCGTCCCACACCATGGAGATGAGTTTTAATGCAAGCTTTGAAATTGCTAAACCATTTCACCAGTTCTTTAGAATACTTACTTTTAAATTTATTTTTTGAAAGGCGTCTAACTGAAAGCAATGTGAAAGGCCTTTTTTTATTTTATTTTTTAAACGTATTGAAATAAGGGCTTTAACAGCCTTTCTAAATGTTTTGGAGTTTGCCAGAATGAATGTGGTTTGGACACACTCTCTGCTTTTAAAACAAATCCGTTTTATAGGTCCGTAATTGAAACACAGACACATTGTGAGCACTCAGTTGCTCGATTAATGAACCACTCTGAATTGAACTGGCTTTACCTGGTGTAGAGTGACCTGCTTTTACTCATATTTTGCAAATCTTCATTAATGGCATATAAACAGCATGTGTGAAGTTGATCATTTGTGAGTGCAACTGCACCTAAATTAATAATAATATATTTAAACTATCACTTTTAAAATACAGAAAAGACTTTCAATTGTAAGAATGCCTCTATTTTCACAAATGCCAATGACTGTTGAGTAACCAAATTGACACATCAAAGGCATCAAAGGATTTATTTGGTTTAATCTCATCTTGTTACCTATTTCCTGTCTACAGATTCCCCTCTCGTTTTTGTCTTTATCATATTGTTCCAGACACCCAGCATGAGGTCTTGATGGTGCAGAAGTATCTGATTGTGTAGCACTCTACTGATCTGCAGAAGGATGCAGCTTCATATCAGGTGCGTCTCTCTGGCTTTTCTAACTTTTTTGGAAAGTGAGTTTTGCATGAGAATGTAGCATGTAGGTACAAGAAGATAACAACAACAAAGCCCTAAGTATAACACGTGTCGTAAAATTTTCCAGGACATCTAGTGAAAGTTAAGATGGTTACAACAACCAAGCACCTGGAATAACAGAAATATGCAAAATCAAATGGCATGAACCATCTATTTCAATTTTAAATGACACAAAACTTTGATTTGCTTCTGCATTAAATCGATGGACTGAGTCAAGGATCATTAACAATTTAATGCCTTTTCTGTCCCACAGTGTGGATGTCCCTAGCACTTTTAAAAACTAACAGAGATGTTTTTTGCATCTGAAATATAAATCTTGCTGCAAATTTACTCTCCGTGACAATCCGTCTGTTAAGTTCATGTACATTATTTATATGAGTGTGTGAGTGTGTGGGTGTTTGTATGTACCTGGTTTCCCGTGATTATGGAGACTAAATGTAAAAAAAAAAAAAAAAAAATATACAGTAAATTCTGACCTTGTGTGGACATTTTTATTTCAAGCTACTAATCATTATATATATATATATATATGTATATATATATATATATATATATATATATATATATATATATATATATATATATATATATATATATATATATATATATATTTTTTTTATCTGAATTTTGTGTGTTTATGTGTGTTGCCTCTTTGTCAGAACACAAATAGGTTCATTGATGGTAAATAATAATATGAGCGATGTGAATAATGATATGAGCAGATCTTTATCAAGTCCCTTTAACCGTTAACTGCCACACAACAGAAGAACTGAAGCAACCAAAACCTCATTTAATGGGGGATTTTCTTGTTTTAAAAGTTCAATGATAAAGTTATGCTGTAAGTTAACTGTAACTTGATTGTAAGTTGCAGTAGTAGTAGTTTACTGTCTAATTAACCATATTTCTTTAAATATAAAGGAGACTCTATTGGTAATAATTTCAACTGAAATTATCAATTATCATGATATTTTAACTGGCAAGAACGAATAACGGTTAAACATTTAATTTATCAGAAATGTCTATATAAATCTGTGGGAGAGCTGATGTTGCTGTAAAAATATTAAATATTATAGGAATATTGATAGTCACCTTATATTTTCAGTTCAGCTTTTGAGTTGAGTTGAGTTTTGACTTGTTTGTTTTTAACCCGATATAAAATTAATGTTTTGGCTTCAATGGTTTGAAGACACTGGAAACATTAAGTCCTGGATTTTCCTTGGCACTGTTTGATCCAGCATCACACAGAGTTCCTCTAATTAGTGCAGCTTATTATAATCATACTACAATGGGTGGCACAGAGAATGTACATGATTAATTGAGTAATTAAGTTTGAGTCTCTGGGAGGTTTCACTTTGAAAATGAAAATCCCTTTTGTGGTGATGGCCTTAGAAGGATTTCCTTTGTCTCTCTCTCTCTCTCTCTGTGTGTGTGTGTGTGTGTGTTGTACATTTTCTTCTCTGTCCTTTGATCTTACTTTAACCAAATTTCCTTGTTGAAAAAATATTTCATTGCAAGTGCAATCATGCTCTTAATAAACAATCAGAACTCTGAATTCTTCAAACGTTTCAGAAGAGTTAGAAACTTTGACAGAAGACCAGACATTCAAAATGAATGTTTTTTCTTCTTGAGGAACATCAGAAAACTGATACTTAAACTATACTGACTTGTGAAGCTCACACTTTTTGACTTCTTTGGACATTGTGAATTCTTTATTTGTTTTCATTGTTTACAGAGAAACCATTATGAGATGACCATGCAGTCATAACTCTCTCAGCAATCATGACTTTAATATCAAAGTACTATAACATTTTGTAAAACGTATTTATAATTTTTTTCTATTTTCATTTTAATTTTAGTTAAAATAATTTTGTAATATATGTTCTGTAATTGTTTTTAGTTATTGTTTTGGTTATTTTTTTGTCTATATAGTTTTTAGTCTTTATCAAGTTAAACTAAAAAGAGAAATGTTGATAACTCTGAGCAGAATCGATATTTTAACATTTCTGTTCTGCGTTCCTCTGATATTATTATCGGTTAATAACGTTATTTTTTTAAAAACAATATTCTTTGCCTATAATTTGCCTAATAATAATAATACAATAACAATAAAGTACAGAGTTTTCTTCACTCAAAAAGAAAAGGAAAAATAGAGATCTAACGCTTAGTCACAGCCAATACAGCATCATCTTGTCTAGATTTTGGCCAAATGTAAGCTACTTAATAAGAAAAAATCTATCAACACTTTAAAGACATCAATCTATTTTTGCGATATTTAAAAATGTTTGCTGCATTATAAAAAAATAATAAAAATAAAAAATAAAATCAAAATAAACACTTGTATAAGATTGTGTTTTAAAATTGAAAAAAATAAATAAAATAAAATAAATAAATAAATAAATAAATAAAATAAAAACAAAAACTTAAGTCACGGCTGACATCGCATTTTATTACTTAGCCCTATTACTTCAGAAATAATGAAGGCTAAAATATCTGTAGTCTAATCAAAATGTTTGCAAACATTATAAAAACAGTTATTAGTTTCTCTCCAAATCAAATCCTCTAAAGTTTAGGCTATAAAGTCGTAAATCCAAAAACAAATTAATCTAAGGTGAAGCTGATGCCTACCTCTCTCATTCGGCACGAACCCAGATGTTTCCATGTTCCCGACGTATCTGGATGCTAAAATGTTATTTATTTTATAGTGTTTGTACTTTCAATTATTATTATTTAAAATAATCTTGTCAGTAAATGGTTAATAATAGGTTCTGTGGAACATTAAAGAATAAGTCAAGGGTAACCAAAACATTTTTGTTCAGAATATCTTATTTTATGAGTTTGAGTAAATAATAAAATAATTTTCATTTTTGTATGATCTACAGTATGTTTTAATACATTTAGCCAAATTATGTCACATTAGGTTGCTGCAATAAAAAAAAAAAAAAATGAATGGAAGTGAAAATTGGGTAACAATTGTGCAGTGTTCCTTTTTACAATTTAAAATTAAGTATTTAAATTTTAAATAGCATGATTGAGATGTAGGTGTTCTTTCTTCAAAATGTTCTGTTTAATGTTGTATTTCCCCTTAAAGCGTGTGTGTGCACTGTAGAAAAACAGGGACCAGTTGCTTTTTGCTGTTCTGAGTGTGATGTTAAGAGACTACGAAAAGTCCCATACATGCTAAACTCTGCCTGGACTCCATTTATTACAGGTGTACTACAAAAATCTCCCTCAAACAACAAAGCAACATTCCCATCCATGCTCTGCTTTGGTGATTCTGTCCGTGTATATTCAAACACACAGCTATTTCCTGGGTGTCCAGTGATGCGGCTTCTGTAATTATAGTTGGCACGGTAACCTGTAATCTACTGAAAACAGGGAGCACTGACACATTTGAAATGTCTCCAACTTTATGTCCGAATGCACAACACATCATTTTTGTTGACATGCGCCACACTCTCTGAAAATCACTTTCTGTCATTTTTTAAGGAAAACCTGTACGTTTCTCTATGCTAAAAACAGAGGCTCTTTATGCAACCGTTATTGTCTACCATGTTATTAATGTCTAGTGTGGGACTTCAAATCAGATTAATTTTCTTTTTGCCATAGAAGATTTGGAAAAAATTGCCATTTATGGTAAACAGCAAACAGGACTGTAAAGAAGCAGCTTTAGCTATAGATCTAGTTTATTATTTTACTGCCCTTTCCTAGATTATGAAATGTCTTCTGCAGTGCACAGAAAATACACACATAAAGAAATTTTCTTTATTTAGACTACAGTTAATTAGTTAAAAATGTATCTGGTATATGCATGTTTCCTTATTCCTTACACTGGACCTCGATTGGGATTTTCCTTAGTTGTCAGTTATAATCATCAAAATTGAAAGAAATAAACATTTGAAATATATCAGTCTGTGTGTAATGAATGAATATAATATACAAGTTTTTGAATGGAATTAGTGAAATGACTTTTTGATGATATTCTAATTATATGACCAGCACCTGTATGCCTTGTTAGTGGTCAATCCAACCGAAAGGGATGTTACCGGGAAACCAGATAAAACCTCTTCCACACCCAAAGGCTTTTCTTAACTTGCGGTTGCCTGGAGACACCTATCACCTTGGACACCTCGCGACTCCCCTTTCGGGGGACTCCGATCTTCTGGCAGTTTTCAGCAACTTTGTTGACTCACTTCGAAGCAGTCAACCCATGGATGAAATGACGTAGGTTTCACTCCTAACAGGACTCAACAGGAATCTAGGCATTGTACATGCACCGGGACACTTTACTCAGTAACTACAGAACCAATGCAAATAACCGCTTGTTAACTATTTAGATATGCCTCTAGGCTTTGGCCCCTTTTAATTAAGGTGATGAGATTATTAGATGGTTCTTAACAGGTTGTGATTTAGTTGATGAGTAAATACTGCCATGACTCTCCACTCTCTTGCGTGCAAGCTCTCTCTCTCTCTCTCTCTCTCTCTCTATCCATGCCTTCCTTGCGTTGGCATCTATGTTTAATGTGTGTATGTTTGTCATTAGTCAGATGTTTCATGTTCCCCTGTAGTGTAGTTTAATAAACATCCATATGTATTCACACTTGTTTTTTCTTTATTTGCTGCTCACGGGACGAGGTCACTTTAACGTTCTGGTTTTGTTACATACTCTGGGAGCAATTTATTAGTAGTAAAATTATTTTTTGTGGCCAGACAAATAATTTTACTTAGAATCAATAAAAGATTAACACTGTCCATCCTGTGGACGAACAAATCATTTAATTGTACTCTTAATGCTATAATTCTACAAGTAATTCCTGAAGATGAATATAATAAAAAATAACCCGTTATGATGAATTAGATTCATCTAACTACGAGCTAATTTGCTACATAGGTATAACTGGAAAAACAATTCTCAACTCCTTTCGTGAATCGTGATTCATCCTTTCTGCCAACTCAATCATTGAGAGCGATGAGGTGAGGGGAGTTTTTTTATGGTACATGTCTGGCCTTTATATAGATCAGCTATATAACAAAGGAAAAAGAATATGAGCATGAACTCAAGTCAAGGGGAAAGGAAAGGTCAAGTGCAGGGGCAGGTATAGAGGGTGACCCTGTAGCACACGGTTATTAAAAAGTCCCATTAAGTGGCCTTGGCCGGATTTGTTCGAGCGCACATCCCTCATGAGGCTGTACCTGGAGAGAGCTATGTGCTAGCATTGCCATTCATATCAAAGACAGTTGCTCTTCTCCTTCATGGACTGCAGCTATCTGTCCATCAATAGATTAGCAGGTGCACTCTCCATCTCTCTGGGGGTGTAAACACACCAGCATCACGCCATTAACTGCTTATTGAGGCATCATTTCTATCAATTACCTCTGCCTAAATCCCTCAATGCAAATCAGTCCTCAAGGACATGCTCAGCTGTCACTCTCCACAGCCCGTCACTGTTTGTGCCATTATTTACAACGGAAATCAGCTCAGGAAATGGGTGGTTTAGAGGTGGGGCTGATTATTATGACAAACTGAATATTTATCTCTGTGAAACTTGTAATTTGTCTCCATTTTCAGTCAGGCCTCATCTTAATAGCAGGGTGTTTTAGGTACATTAGCATGTCACATTGCTTCTTTATGATCACAAGATAGGAAAGAAAAATGAAAAATGGAGAATGTTGGAAGCTTGATGAAAGACCCAGTTCACATTTTATTCTCAAAGATCAACAATTTAGTGTATTATTATTATTATTTGTATTATTATTTATATAACTATGTTCTGATATTGAATATATATGCTTTTTTATATCTCTAGAAAAATGTGGGGTCACTGCATTTTCTTTCTTTCTTTCTTTTCTCTTTTCTTTTCTTTTTTTTTTTTTTTAAAGAAATCAAAACTGTTATTTAGCAAAAGCACATTAATTAAAGATGACAGTAAGGCCATTTATAATGTTACAATTTCAATGAAATGTCGTTCTGACAAAATTTCTGTTACTCAGAGAATTCTGAAAGTAATTTCCACAACAAAAACATAAAGCATCACAACTATTTTCAACACTGATAATAAGAAATGTTTTGAGCACCAAATCAGTATATTAAAATGATCTCAGATGCATCGTGTGATACTGAAAACTGAAGTACTGGCTGATGAAAATCTAGCTTTGCCAACACAGAAATAAATTACATTTTAAAATGTATTCAAATAGAAAACATCTAGGTTACATATGTTTCCCTCATTCCCTCATGAAGGAGGGAACGGAAACATTACGTCAGAAAGAGACTGACAAATGGGGTCTTGCCTTTCATCTAACTGTATTTTTTTTTTTTTACTTTTAAACGTCCTTATTTGTATAGTTGTATTTTATATTTAATCGGCATATATCTGTATTTTTATGCTCTACTTTTAGTGTTATTAGATTAGATTAAACTTTATTGTCATTATGCAGAGTACAAGTAAAGAGCTACTGAAATGCAGTAGGCATCTAAGCAGAAGTTTAAGAATATCGTGTTTAATATACATATACTGTAAGTGCAGAGTAAGTGAAGCTATGATTTATAGAATGTACAGTGGAGTTGCTATATAAAGTATTAAGCAGAGTATGTACAGAATATAAATAAGAATGCTGAATATAAATAAGAATGCAATGTAGGGATTATATGTACATTATGAACAGCATCATGTAGGGTTTTATGCACATTATCTGTATGCACTAAGGGTCTACCCAATTTCAATTCTCTGTATGTATGTGCTGTAGATGTGGCAGAATTGCAATAAAGCAGACTTGACTATATTCTTTCATTTTCAGAGATATTAAAAGATATTAGATATTAAAGTCATTTGTAATATATTGAAATATTTAAGATATTAAAAGTTATTTTAAAGAAAATGATCAAGAAAATGGATTCAGGTGGCATGAGGTCAAAAAGTCATGGTGTTGAATTCAATCTAGACAAGTTAAACAGGAGCTGGCTTAGTCTATCCTATGAAAAAGACAGGATTTCCACATGTATTTCAAAGTCTTTATTTAGGAAACAACTGGCTGCTTTGTTCACGTCCTATGACAACAACAAAAAGCGGCTTCTTAATGCTGGGCCACATTTACGAAGCATTCACCCTGCACAAAGAAACCAATTACTCTGACAAGGTCAGCAGAGCACATAGCCATGCCCACAGTTTTATTGGACTCTTAGAGGGAATTTTGTATATCACTGAACACCATCAGAAGGGACCACTGGCTCTGAGGACTAGTACAAACCACTTTAAATTTAAAAGGAGGCTAGTGAGTCATCTGTTTCTGTAAAGAAAGGATTCATATCACAATGTGAAATTACAGTTCAGGACTAATTTCTTTAACAATTAACTATTAATTAGGGGGAAAATGGGGAAAACTTAAACTGTGTCCAAGATGCTCAAACTACACTATAAACAGCGGAACAGCACAATTCTTCTTTTAAGACAGGTTTTCTACCTGATTTGACACCTAAAATACTTAACAGGTGTAGTCAGGTTGATTCAGTCATACTAAAAAATGTTATTGAGAGGTAAATAAAAACATTGTAGATGTTGCCATATGATGCATATTTTAAAGGTTATCCGACAAAACATTCTTACATTTTTATTATTTTTTTATTTTGTGGTAATGTGTTCAACCAACAGTTAGAAACCAACTACCATATAAACCTGAAAGATGCTGACCAACTGTATATGTAAGACTAAAGCTGGACACGTGTTTTGTCCTACTGTACATGACCACAGGTCAGAGCCTTTCAATGTTTTGACAGTTGTCTTTCCACAGACAGCTTTTTTAGGCCTCACTAGATCTGTGCAGTCTGGCCTATAAGAGCTTTTTTAGACAAGAAAAATTGTCACAGCCATGGACGACCAGAGATGGGGAGCTGAGCACGACCGCCTCATGCTCCTCACTCAAAGCCACTGTCACACAAACTGACATTTACTGCCAAAATACAGTAATATGATCCCTCTCTCGATCTGAGAGGGACTCTGCCATGAGCAAACCATTATTAAAAAAGAAGCCTATTAGGATGCGCTTCACTGATATCTTACATATATATGGATAAGATAAATGAAAGCAAAGCAAAGCAAAACACAGAACACATCACTCATTGTGCCCGCAGTATTACGTTTTCATTCTCTTTAGGAGCTTTATTGGATTAATTTGTGTTTAATTGAATATTCTTATCACATTAGCCTCCTATTAATCACTCTTCATTTATATCAATAGTGTAATTGAAAATGGGACAGTGAGATGTTCATCCACAGCTTATATTGGTGAAGATATGCCTGCTTAATCGGGATGAAACCATCTGACCAAAATGTGCAGTGACAAGCCAAAGTTTGCTTAGTTTATGTGCAGTTTAGGGGTGAATTTTCCCATTAATAATAATGAATGACTAGTCCAGAACTCAATATTAATTTGGAATCTGTAAAAACTTCTTTCTCTTCTTCTATAATAATATAGGCTTGTGTACAAGGCTCATGGATATCTAGTTAATTTGCTACTAAGTACTTCAGACAAAACTTTAAAGAATATCTTTCAAAGATTTGATGTCTCTCTTCTGGACAACATTGGCAAATCTTATGAATATTTCATCAGATCGACAACATACTTTCCAGTTTTCTTTGCAAAATGCATTAGATGGTCAGTGAACTGAGGCTGGCAGGAAAATAACATTTCTGGGTTGTACTGGCATTGCACTGAAAACTCACACTAGAACACCATTAAATTCATTCCACTGTGTTTCAGAATATTCTCAATAAATTGGGTATTCTTCAGTTCCCAAACTTTTGACAGTCACGTAAATTACATTAAATACATTTTAGTGACCAGTAGGAGTTTTCATCTCATTTTGTATTTTATATTATAGTAAAGTGATATTCTTTATTTGTTAAACTTTTTTAATGAGGAAGACTAAAAGTCACTAAAAGTGCTTGTTTATTTTGCTCTGAGATACATCTTTGCCCTGTATTTTTTTTTTTTATGTGCTGACTGTTCAGAGACCTGGAGCACTTCAAGAATACTCAGAGTTTTGTGTTTTAGGGGACAGCAGGGTTTATTCTACATCACAATGACTTACTTCTGCTTTGTTGCCATCTCTTGCATGTCAACGAAGTGCTGATGCAACTTTCGGGGATGTATGACAGTGTGTGTGTGTGTGAGTGTGTGTGTGTGTGTGTGTGTGTGTGTGTGTGTGTGTGTGCGTGTGTGCGTGTGTGTGTGCGTGTGAGAGAGGCTGTGCCAGCACTCTCTTTGTTGAATGCCCCTTGAGCCTGCTGGAGAATGTGTCAGACACAAAGACATCATGCTTTCATGCTATACAGGACATATAGAGAGATATGACATAAATTAACAATGATTAATAATATAATATCGAAATAAACTTTCAAAGCGTTATGTGTTATAGTTATAGTGAGCATGTTTTTGTGACATATCAGGACACAACTTTGTGTAATGCCATAGGTATGACACAGGTATTACAAAGAGAGGGTGACTTATGAGGACATTACCCATGTCCCCATTTTTCAAAACGTTTTTAACCATACAGAATGAGTATTTTTGAGAAAGTAAAAATGCACAAAGTTTCCTGTGAGGGTTAGGGTTTGGTGTAGGGTTGGTGTTGGCGCTCAATGCTCTGTAGTGCCATCCAGACAGCAACAGTTCAAAGAGGAAGTGGCCTGGCTGTGAGGGTCCAGAATGACTTTTACCAGCTCTGGATGAGTGCAGTTCTTGGAGTGTGGAGAGGTTGGACCAGTGATACGCTCAGAGTCTGCTGCAATCGCTAAAGGTTATCAATGTTGAAAACATTTTTGTTGCTTAATATTTTTGTGGAAAAGGTGATACACTGCCATTCAAAACTTTGAAGTAAGATTAAAGAAAAAAAATGAAGAAAGAAAGAAAGAAGGAAAGGAGAAATTCAACATTGATGCATTAAATTGATCAAAAGCAACAGGAAATACAATAGTTTTCTATTTCAAATATATGCTTTCCATTTGAACTTTCTATTCTTCATAGAATCCTGAAATAATATAGCATGGCTTCTACAAAAATGTGAAGTAGTTATAAACTGCTGAATTGAATGCTTCAACTGATTTCAATATTCATAATACTATGAAATGTTGGTCTGGGCCAGTTAATCAGTGAAGGTGATCTGACAGTGTGATGATAACTGAAGATGAAGCAATCAGAAGCACCAGTTCAGAGACTGTAGAGCCCATCAAGACAGCTGTGGTGCTTTTAATCTCACAGACAGAGACAGACAACCACACATAAGAACTAATGAGTCGGAATTCAGTATCAAAGGGTTAAAAGAAAGGTAAAGCTTTATTCGGGTCTGCCTTTTATGTTTGACTACAGATGGATTCAAATGTAAACAAGGAGCTAGAAGACACAGACTGACTGATTTTGTAACTGTGGAGCAATCAGGGCCAGATATTACCCTAAATATATCACACCAGGTTTCTCTGGAGACAGTTTGATGCTGCACAATGACTAACAATGATAGTTGACCCCTAGCTAAGCCTTACTTTGGAAACATTATTGACAATCCTGTCTAAGCTACTGCGTCTACTGCTTGTTTGATCTGTTTCTTTGGATAAATTTCCCATATAGGGAGATTGTTACTGTGGTACTTATAATAGTGACAAAGGAAAGATACAGTTTATTTAATATTTTTTTAACGCTTTGGAAATCTTGAGAAGTGCAATTGTGTCAGCCTTAATTCCTGCAAAACTTAAAAATGCCCTACATTTGCTTTATGATTTAGCTTTATGTCATTTAATTTATTGCTTTTTTCATCAGGTCATTGTATAAAAACCAGTAACAAGTGAAGAGTTTATTTTAGTCGAAGTAAGTATTGTAAAAAAGATGTTCCTACATTGTTTTCACTTGTAATTGGTTTCAGATTAGGCTTTTCTCCTTTCATTTAATTGTGAAAAGCATTTGCCTCCATTTAAACATCAGACTTTTATTCCGGTGCATGTACAAATATATTTAGATTTTTATTTTTTTATGTAATAATATAATATAATAATATACATATTGATTATATTGATATTTTTTTTCATTTAGTTTCACTGAAAATATGATTTTTTTTTAAACAAAGCTGCTTTAAAATTGCTATTACTATTGCTAACAATCTGTTGCTTGATAAAGCATGTAATCTCACCCTGTATTAGTCCTTATTTATACGATAATTCTTCATTACATGTTAATTTGCATCTAGATCTTAAAACTATAATCTTAAAAAAAAATCTCCAAATGTGCTGTTATTAGACTGGACTGACATGTATAGAGAGATTTGTGTGTGTTTATTTTTCTAATTCAGTCTTTGCAACTCCACAATAAGACAACCAAAGCATTGCAATATGTTACCAGATTACTGCAAGCAATATCAATCACAGTCAGAACAAATCATATTCTAAAACTTCTCTGCTAAGAAATGTTTAATTTATCTTATAAAGTGCAAATGGGGTTTATTTAAAGTTAATCACATGCTTTCAACATGTTGATGGAGTGAGACAGAGAGAGAGAACTGAAATTCTGTAGGTGTCTGCCGCTGTCTTGTTTTTCAGAAGGCTTTCACATTTCAGAGCATAAAAGTTTCATTGCTCAAACTCAATGCAGCGTTTCTCATGGATAATTTATTGAATGGGGAGTGGCTGTTTTTCATACGGCTAATCCGGTTCAGCACAGGTACAGGCTAACAGCTGTCTGCAAACTCATCACCCTCAATAAATCTCTGAGCTTGTGAGCCACAGCAGGAAAGATATGTCTCATTCGTTTGGACTCATGCTGGGAGGTCCAGAGACACGATGCAGTTGAGTGATCTATTTGTTATCTACAACAAGACCTGAAGGAGTGAAGCTGCATATAGAAACACATTTTAATCCCCGAAACACACAATAAGGTTTTTTGTTTTTCAGGCATTTATTTTAGATCTAATTGCACAGACTTACATTATACATTTGTAAGAATGCTGTAGAAAATAACAATAGTTCATATTTTTAGCATTGCTTGATTATATTGTATGGTGCATAATTATGTTATTCAGAAAAATTGTGTAAGTGCTTAAAAACACATCACTAAGAATAAACTATATTAAGCTTATAGTGCCACTGATTTGAATGTGCAAGAAGCATGATGGTTGCAGTTGCATTTGTATGAAACGAGAGATTGATACATTGTGAGCCGTTGTTTTTAATATACAGCATGGCCATATGATGGTTAATATTTGAAATACCAGACTACTGATTGGCGAAACTGACCAATCAGAATTGAGTATTCCAGTGAGCCTTGAAAGTGTGCAACACTTGGATCCTAGAAGTAAAAACATCAGTTTTCTCCATAGGAAAATATATTTTGTTAGAGATGGTTTAACTATTGTTTATGTTATTTTCTGCACCCTTTTGTTCACTCTCAAAATACTTAAACATGACAACCTTTAAACCAACACCTTTATTTCTCCATCGTTTTAAGAAATGCCATTTGCAATGCTGGTGATTGTAGTTATTTACCTCATGGAAATACAAGTACCTGTATTTCCGTTTGATTTTAAACACTTCTTTAAAATCCTCAGAATTATTCAGAATGAATTTAACAATTTGAAAAATGTATTAATAAATTAATAATTTGTTGTTTAACTGGACTCATTTCAATCTTACTCTACATTATTTAATATTTATATCAATGTCTCTTTACTCTTTCAGTCTTTGCACTCTCATCTGCTCTATCATTTCCTTCTACTCTCACATGAGCTGGTGCTCATAATGTAACACTTAATCAAATTATCTGAATCCTGTTTAAGATTTATAAAATTTCAATCAAGATGTTTGCTTGATTTTTATTATGTTCCCACATAGGACCCTGGGAAAATACTGTAGGAATGACCCCAATCTTAAGGACCGCAAGCTCCACACGACTTGAAACTTAATGAGATTTTTTATTCTTTTTCTTTATAACCTCTCTTCTGTTTGGTAATTCAACTCAACATATATGTGCGTTCATTATAGTTGTGCTTAATGTTACCACTGTCTCTTTTGTTGTGGAGAATAAATGCAAATGTCTGTCCAGTCATATTTAAATGCACGGTTTACTGTCAGCCTTCCTTTCTACTGATCCAGCTATGTGGAACAGGCTATAGTTGTAGCTTTTCCGACACGTATTTTACTAACAGCACTTGGCAGCATAAATTATGAGATATGTCAATGTCTACATTAGGACTGGACAGTGTTGTCACAATGATGCCATGCTGATCTGATTGGTTGTCAAATGCCAAACACGCATTTTTTTGCATGAATCTTTTTGCATGACTTTAACACACGACTCGAGTAGTTAGTATGTTAGGCCATTCACACTAAGCTTTAATTCACATATGCTTACACAATCACTCTTTCCAGATTTAACTGTCCTTCGGTCAGAATCAGACCAGAGTCCGCCTACGGAGTATCCCTGGTTTAGTGAAGAATAGTTGTGTTAGACCAAAAAAATAAAATAAAAAAAAAACAAGCTGAGAAACTTCACAAGTCTCTGGAGACCTTTTTTTTCATCCTACATTCATAAAATAACAAACACTTCTGTATTATTTATTGTGTTTGTGGACTGTGTATCAATTGCATGCTGACCAGTGTACCTGCTTTAAATAATGCCTTCAAAAAGTCATTTGCGGTTTACAAACTACACATTTGCAAGATTTTCCAGCGGCACTTGAAACTTGATGGAGTTAAAAAAAATGTGATCTGACAGCTGCTATATTTCTTGCTTTCTCCACCTCTCACCTGTGGGCATTGATATTCCCTCCATCTCTTCTAAGCCCCAGTATTCCGCCTGCCTCTCAATCTCTCCGTCTGGCAAATATTGATCTAGCAAAATGACTTCTCAAGGTTAGGGTTCTAGTTTGTGTGCTACAGTAGATAAGGCAAGGGGCTTGTCATTTGCCGCCTGCACTACTGAAGCCCGCTGTGTGACGGGCGGAAGTCTGAGGTTTGCCAAAATTAGGTGTAAAATATTTTCCATCATGAAATGTGTAGTGATGTGGGGTTTTGTTTTATCCTTTTGTGTTGGCTGGATGTTTTTCGAGAAGTCACGCTGTGTCTGTATCACTATGGAATCTTGAATGATTTGTTGTGCTGTGAAGGGAGCTCTGTGTTCCCGCCAATTTCTGGAGCTTTTCCTGCACTCATTTATATGACTAATGGCCTCATATCAGTGAGGCTCTATGAAGAATCAGTATCATCTTTGGCTGCTGTGTTGTTTTCATATTTTCCTCCTATAATTAAGAATTACGGGTTTGCCTATCAGAGCCACACTGCTTATGAAATTACTGGGAAAGATTTTTTTTCCCCAGACCACAAAAGTGTCAATCTTTTTTTGCCAGAAAAATAGGATATTAATAAAACATCTGCAGTCTTTTTATGAACGTATTAATAATGCAAAGGCATTCTCAGTTTGAAAACATCTTCAGAGCAATTACCTTCTATTCACCATTTAGCCCTGGCCCCAAAGCTTGCATCATTCAATTGAGAAATGAAAGTGAAAGTGACGTGACATACAGCCAAGTATGGTGACCCATACTCAGAATTTGTGTAAATCAAATATGATTGACATTTGAATTCGAAACAGTTGGCTTGGACTGTCTTTTTGTTCATGTTTATCATCCACCCATGTCTTGTTAGAAATTAACTACTATTTATCACCCATCACATATGTGTGTGTATATCGTAAGACACAGTTTAGCATATTTAATATGGCATGCATTATCATAGAAATTAAATATGCTATATATACATATTTGAATTTGAATATAATAGTTTGGGCTCTGTTGTTAATTAGAACCTCTAATATTGATGTACCATGTGAAAGGTTATCTGTATAGCTTACAGAGCATTAGTTGGGACAGTTTTTTTCATTAAGAAAATCGAACTATCAGTGTGTTATTATAAATAATCAGCGATTGTCATTATCAGGTGTCATTACGATTAATAGGTTGTTGATATTGGTTGAGAATTTTTGCATCCCTTATATCATTGCAAATGATTTGTAATTGATTGATGAACAAGCCTTGGAAATCACAAGACATGTAAAAACAAGCCTTGAATGAATGGTGAAACCAGTTGATTGAAAGTCTGTTCATTATAGTTCACATCACAAATTCTCCATGTTTTACTCACATTAATACATTGATCTGAAGTGAGCGGCAATATTTGCATGATTTTACCAATGCCAGTCAGATGAGGCCTTTTGATCAAATGTAAAAATGACAGGTTTCGATTTTTTGGATCATATTAAGCTAGAAGTTGAGCCAACATTTCTGAACATGCTGTGAAACTGCATCTTTCCACAAATTATGCATAGCATAGAAATGTAGTCTGCATTCTGTATTCAGGGCATTTAGCATTTCATGGGAGCTTGGACTCTGAATTCAATACATCCTTTAATGGTTTAATGAAAGCCTGAGATGAAAAGGATCACCCAGACATGGACAAATATGTGAGTGAAACCACAAACGAAATGATCCATTGTATAAAACTCTTTAAAGTCTTCCAGAAAATCATACACACTCATCCTCATTGCTAGACAGATTTAAAATTTGTAGTATGTGTTGTGTTGTGTAACAATAATTCTTAGCTGTGTTTGTGTTTATGTTCATTAGTGGAAATAAGAAGCAAGACTTGGTTTTGACTAAGCACACACTAAGATGATTCTGAAAATCAATAGTCATGTCGAGTTCATCTGAAAACATGCTGTATAATTAATGCTTCCATTGATTTTCTCTGCAGGGTAATGTCAGTTGTTGATCATTATAAGTATTTGAGGCAGATGGAACATTATTTTGAAGATGAAGCCTGTAGGCACTGCACAAAACTGCAAGACATCACTTCATCTTTTGGATACAGTCTTAATGAAACAGGTAAAACATTTGTTTGATTGACAGTGAAGAACTGCACTCTAGTACAAATATATCACTTTATCAATCAATCTGTCTATTAGGCATTGGATATCAAAAATAAATTTTTAGTTCATGCTAATTTCTTCATACACTGCTGTTCAAAAGTTTGGGGTCGCTAAAATTGTTTAATGATTTGAAAGAAGTCTAATGCTCAGCAAGGCTGAATTTATTTGATCATTATAAATAATTTACTTGTGAGATATTATTGTAATTTAAAATAATATTTTTATTTTTAATATATTTTATAAGTAATTTATTCCTGTGATGGCAAAGTTGAATTTTCAGCAGCCATTACTCCAGACTTTAGAGTCAAATGATCCTTCAGAAATCATTTAAATATGCTGAACTGATGCTCAAGAAACCTTTTTTATTATTGTTAATGTTAAAAAGAGTTGTGCTGCTAAATTGTTTTTTAGATCCTTTTTTTTTACTGACCCCAAACCTTTGAATACCTTCAACATTTCAAATTTTATAAATGAACAATAGCTATGCCGTCACAAAAAAATATTAATGATCATGTATTTGTAAGTTAACCTGTATTAATGTAGTTATGAGTTGAATTCATTGAGTTGAATTTAACCTTATTTAAATTTAAAAAAAAAGATAATCATACCAACAAACACTAAGTGGGTAAAAGATTTGGTACAAAAGAGTTTATTTTTAACCAAAATAATCTCAAACACCATGGTGATTTTCCTTCAACATTTTAAAATCACTATTGGTTTCAGCAAAAGGATAAAGAAAGATTTTTTATTTTGTAAAATTTTCTAGTAAAGAGAAGCAACATGGTTAATATTGTTATATTTATATTTCTCTCTGTTTAGTGTACACTATAAAAAGACTCAAATGTAGCCATTACATATGAGTATGCAGAATTTCAGGTACATATACTGAACAAACGTCTCCCTTTTAGAGCGTATTTGATATTAAAAGTCAAGTGTCTCATATGCTGTACTAGTCTACAGATGATTTTGCACACACATGGCTGTCAGAGGCTTTAGACTGCTTCAGCCTCCATAAACACTGAGATTATATGATGAAGAGCTGCTACCTTGGGATCAAACCTTACGTGAGCAATGCCTCCACAAACCTGCAGTTTCTCTGATTAATTTCTCTTTAACGTTTTTTTTTTAATTATACAAACAAATAAAAAAAAAATTATGTGATCAAAAGATTAACAGATTTTCTCTAGTTGTTTTCCCCCCATCTCTTCAACTTCAAATGAAAATCTTTAAACGTGGCACTTAGAAAACATTCACAAGGAATTATAATTTTTATTTTAGAACAAAATTTACAAAGCCATTCAAACAGTCTGTGTTGTAGGTAATTATTTCTTTTAAACTCAACTTCAAAAAAATCATGAATATTCAAAATACACTTTGACTTCACTGCTGTCTCTCATTATATACAAATATGTACAGGCAAGGAAAGTCAGCGTTTCACAGTCGTATGTATCTGTACTGAAAAAAGAGCTCTCCATATCTGTTTCTGTATGTAAGTAATTGTATAAATGCAACCAGACCTGGTCCAAACTTGTTTTTTTGTGATTGGCTGGCTGGCAATCTTTAGAATGCTCAGACCGATCGGCTCAAATAGAGGTCCCATGGCTTGGATCAATGGCTTCTGGCATGGGTCCCCTGGGCACTGCCTGGTAAGAGATGGGCATAGGTGTCTTTACGGGGCTCTGGCGGAAAAGGCCTCCGTTGGGTGCCCGGTGTTTGCAGCGCATGGAGGGTGGCAGAGTGGAACTGCTGAGAGGGAGGGGGAGGCTCCGTCCGGGCACGCGGCCGACCCCAGGACCCTCCTGGAGGAAGGAAGTCACGGACAGGCCCCCAGGGAGGAAATCTCTCATGGCTTCCTGGGAGCTCTGCTGTGGCCGCATGCTGCCCATGTCCAGGGCAGAGATCTCCAGAGACTGACCCGGCAGCTGCTTGTGTGCCAGATCGTCCTCCATCAGCCCACTCAAACGCTGGTGAACCTGCTCCAGATTCACCTCTTTGTCCTGGCAATGACAAAGAAACAGGGAGATTGAGACAGAGGCGAAGGCGAGGGGAAGATGAAAGGGTGGGAATTGATTTGTGGGGTGGAAAAAGGCAAGAAAGAAAGAATAAGCGAGAAATAAAAAGCAGACGAGCAGTGGAGCAAGAACAGATGTGAATGAAAATAACGTGGACGTGCGTGCAGTCTTTCAGAAGAGAGCAGAAGGTGTTTACCAGGGGCTCCAACAATCACATCAGCTCTGATTAATGATACCAATTACACAACGTACTACTGACAGCACGGAATAATCTCATAAAAATCAAATCAAATTCATCTCTTCTCCCACCCGCTCCAGCAAGCAAAATTGCGAAAAAAGCTTAATATCAGAAAAGTTACGGAATAAGAGAAATCGATGCAAATGAGAGTGAGTGCAGGGAAACATGGGCCATAAATTGAATTGCAAACACATGCTTTGGCGCTTCAGTGTGTCTGGCTTATTTCAGAGGAGTCTTGAAGGGGTATTTCTTCATTCTTTGATACGCACTGCCGTGAAATAGCTTCGGTCATGCGCCAGTGATGCCGTGGCGTGCCACTTAATGAAAGAATCAAGCCAACATTAACAGGCTTCTAACTGCTTACATTTTTCCCACACAGTCATTTAATTCCCATGCCATGCATCCTCCGTAATAGAAAGAGGAGGATGACCTTGATCCTGTAAAGCATTCATTCAACACCGATAACTGTTACATTCAAGACTACTCTGTTAATCACTGCTCTTCTTCTCTGTTTTATTCAGTCAATTCGGTAATGCATCCTTTTCATTTTAATGGGATAGTTCACCCCAAAATTAAATTCCGTTATCATTTGCTTACTTTCACTCTGTTGTTGCAAACCTGCATTACATGGAACACAAAATATGTTTGTGGACCCCATTGACTTTCAATATATGGACAAAAACATCCTTTAAAATATCTTCCTTTGTGTTTTGCTGAAGGAAGCAAGCCATACATGTTTGGAAACGACATGAGAGCGAGTGAATGAATTTTCACTTTTGGGTGGCCTGGTCTTTTAACTCAATTGCAGAGGTCTTAGGTCTCTAGCACGGTCGATACCAGCAAATCAGCTGTATAATCTACAGTTATGTACCGTTTATGGGTAATTAGAGGTGTCACATTATGAGACTTTGTTTCTGAGTCATAAGATCAATGAAGATATAATTACTGCAGAGCTCATGCAGCTGTAGTAGAAAGTCTGAAGCTCTAATTAAAAATGCATTAATTTGCCATTAAAATACACCAAATTTGGGGCACTTACAGCCGTAACAAACAACACATCTGGAGGCCAGTCTCCTTTTGGATTCCAGATTGCAATATTTTGGGACATCAGTGTGGCCAATGAATGGGTGATCTGATGGATGACAAACAGATGATGAATATGATGAGTATGTGGAGCGAAATGGAGAGGAACACAGTGGGATTCCTGTTAGTGCTCTTTTGGCCATGAGATTCCATGAATAAAATCATCACTTTTCAGTCTCTAAACAGAAAGAACTTATTAACCCACACAATATGGATGAATTAATGTCTCTGACTCTGCCTGGGTCTCTGTAATCAGTTAGTTCTCTATGCATGAGTGAGTCATAATTACTGCATCACCCACATCCACATATATAATCTGATTGATTTAGATTCCTAATGCGCTCAAAGGAGGACGCTTGTCCTCCTTTATATTATCAAGCCCTGTTCATCCCAATGACAGGTATCCCTGCTCAGGTCTCAGCTGACCTGTGTAAAAAGCCTGCGTGTCTTCCCAGTCTCTTTCTCTCTCTGGCCAAACGTCCCGTGTGCATCCTGCAGCAGTTGCAATTTCATTATATGCCAATGACCCAGACGCCATCTCCAGAGTGCAGCCCTTAGTGTCCTGTATGAGACCACAGAGAACCCGTGACTGCCTGGACATTGGCATATAATTGCAATAAGAAGACACAGAAAGGAATATAAAACGTAAAATGTGTAAAGTTGGTTATCGTGTGGTTCTTATTGCTTGCCAGAGCTCCAGTTACTCCCTGCTTACAGTGTATCATAAACCAAACAAGACTATACATAAAAGAAACACTCAAATGTACAGGCATATGGCAGACTGAGCACTTTAAAGCAAGAACAAGGAGCTGGTTGGTGAAAGCAATATAGTCAGCAATATAAGCTAGTAAAAGATCTTATCTCTTTATGTGCTGTTAATTCAGATCCAGTCAATGTTCAAGCAGTTGACAAATGGTAGTCATAAAACAGATGTC